>NW_026596039.1:20750866-20814616 GCF_907164565.1 Psammomys obesus | reverse complement strand
GAAAGAAAGAAAGAGGAAAGAAAGAAAGAAAGAGAAAGAAAGAAAGAAAGAAAGAAAGAGGAAAGAAAGGAAGGAAGGAAGAGAAAGAAGGAAAGAAAGAAAAGAAAGAAAGAAAGAAGGAAAGAAAAAAGAAAGAGGAAAGGAAGGAAGGGAAAGAAAGAAAGAAAGAAAGAAAGAAAGAAAGAAAGAAAGGAAGGAAGGAAGGAAGGAAGGAAGGAAGGAAGGAAGAAAGCCCCAGGCACGGTGATGCACACTTAGGAAGTGGAGGCGAAAGGATCAAGAGTTAAAAGTCCTCAGTTCCATAGCAAGTTTGAGGCTAGCCTGGGTCTCAAACAATAACAACAACAAAATAAGGTAAAATGATGAAATAAAATGCTAATGATGGATACTTCTAACCAGTGAGAATATGACTGATTTTCTTCTTGTTTCATTATACTTAGTGCTCATTGCAGTATTTAGATTGAACGTATATTGCATTTAGAACTAGAAATAGAAGCAAAATGTCTTAAGCTGGTCTGTGACGGCTGTCACTCCTTTTATAAGCTAATTAACATGACAGATATTTATGTATTGTCCTTAATTTACCAACAAAAGCTTTGTCTTCACAGTAAAGAAAATCTGTATAGCCAGGTTTTGTAGTGAACCTGTAATTCCAGCAGAGACATAGGAGGATCAGGAATTCGAGGCCAGCCTCGTCTGCTTAGTGAAACCCTGTCCCAGAAGGGATGAGGAAGTTATTTTAATTGACAATGAGAATTTAGCAAAGAGGATCTTTTTAGTGTCCATGACACTACATGACAAACTCCATTTCATCTTCTTTTGTCCTATTTCCTTCATATAAGTCTTTATCTAGCTTTATTTACACATTTGTTTGTTTGTGACAGGGTCTCAAATAGCCCAGGCTAGCCTGGACCTCACTGTGTAGTCCAGGCTGGTCTGGAACTCCCTAGTTCTCTTGTTGCCATCTCCCAAATGCTGGGATGACAGGGGTGTGCCACTATGCCTGGCTCTCCTGTTTTCCTCAAGGACATCTGTTACTGGATGAACCAGGCCTTTCATCTTCCCCTTGCAGGTAATCTCCAACATTCCAGGGCCTTCTTCACCATCTCTGCCCTCTGCATGCTTGACAGCTTTGGCTTGCTCCTTAGATCTTGTTGCCCTCCAGGAAGAATCATGTCCTCTGAGCTGGATCTGAAGGTGTCCATGCTCAGCTTCTGCTCAGGTAGAGATTGGAAAGGTAATTCACCAAGAGAAAATAGCCAAGGGAACTGAGTGTCTCTGGGGGCTTTCATGGTCTTTCCTATCCTTTATTTCTCTTCAACTTCACACCAGCGGCCAGCTCCCTGCCCTATCTCATTGCACAGAACATGCCTCAACTGTCTTATTTAGGCTGAAGACCTCTTCTTTCTCATATCTTGGCTAATCCCCAGATTTTAAATCCTTTGATCTTTGCCATGAATACAATCCCTGCAAATGAAATAAGAGCTGGGGGTAGCAGCCAAGGTGGATGGAAGACATGGATAGACTGTGACATCTTTTCTTCTGGTCTCAGCTGTCTGCCTGGTCCTCTTCCTCAGCCTGCTTGTGGCCCAGGTTGAATGGCACACAAAGAGTGCCATGGAGTTGGAGTTCCTGTGGGCCTATTATCTAAATTACTGCGGGGACTTCTTATACCTCTGTGTCAGTGAGTCAGTCCCCTGCTCTGCGCTTAGAAGGAGGAAACAGGAAATCACTTATGTAACAGGAGGTAGAATGGAGAAGAACTAAGATACATGGCAGGTTTTCATGTGGAGAGGCAGTGTGGCAGTGGGCATAGATCTGACAATCAACAGCTCAGAATCAGTATCTTGTTCTCTCACAAAACGAGGTGAGGCTGCTTACGGGTCCCCAGAAACCCATAGCACCATTATTGAAATCTAGGAGATTCAAGCTTTATTGTAACAAGACTAGCATAGTCTAATGCAGCACAGACAATGAAGAGTAAAATGACTGGGGGAGGGGGAGGGGTGCTGGGAAGACTGTGCTGAAAAGAGGTCCTTTAAGACTGAGTGTAAAAGGATGAACAAAGCTTTCAAAAGATGAAGACCATCTGTCATCTGGGCGAGGTGGTACACGCCGTTAGTCCCCGCACTCAAGGAGAGAGAAGCTGGTGGATCTCTGTGAGTTCGAGGTCAGCCTAGTCCTACAAAGTAAGTCCAGAACAGCCAAGAAACCCCATCTTAAAAAAAAAAAAAGTTTGTAAACCACATCTCTGTCTTTTTCCTCCTCTAGGGATCATGTCTTTTCTCAGCTACCTAAGTTTCCAATATCATTTTATTGATCTGTGTGTCAGCGAGATTCCACAGCAGAAGTCCAGTGCCTGCCACAGCCAAAAAATCAAGTCCTGAGATGCAGCTCCTCAGTGGGAGAGAGAAAACAAGCACGTGTGAGAGAGGAAAATCACCAAGTACGAGACTGGGATGGGACTAGGAAAGGCCAAATCTTGCTGTCGTAAAAACAGAGAGGGTGAGTTGAGTGAGAAATGATTGTGCAAATTCAAAGAAACCTTCTGATATCATATCCACAGTAGCATTAAAGCTAATGAAATGTCTTTTGTGTGTATTGTACCCAAAACATATAAGACACTTTTAGAGAAAGTAATGAAGGGCTGAAGAAATGGCTCAGCAGTTAACAGAGCCAGCAGCACAGTCATGGGTTTCAGAATTTGAATCTCAGCACCCACATAACAAGCCTCCTTAAAGAATAGGTGGAGGTGAGGAGATGGAGGGCATCCAGTATCCTCTTCTGGTACTTACACACACACACACACACACACACACACACACACACAAATTAGTCTTGAAAATAAAAGATAAGGTAATAAAAATTCACTTAGAAAATACATTTTATTTTTTGTAAAAGGTTTGTTTTGATATTCACTTACGTGTATGTGTCTCTTTGTGTGCCACTTGTGTGTGAGTGCCAACAGAGATTGGAAGAGAGCACAGGATTGCCTGAAACTTGAGTTGTAGGCAGTTGTGAGCTGTCTGACACGAGTCCTGAGAGCTAAACTCCGGTCCTCTAGAAAAGGAGCAAGTACTTTCTAATTGCCAGAGTCCTCACTGAGATATTTTTAAAGATAACAACAACAACAACAACAATAATAATAATAATAGAATTGGGGGCCATAAATGAAAAAAGCTAGCATTAAATACACTATATGGAACAGGGGGCGTTTCAGGCACTGGGGGATCTCGTGAACTCAAGCGGTCCTGGATGTAGAAGGTCAACGGGATTATCTTTACTGCTACAGCTTTGGGTGCTCTCGGAATGAGGACGGCTGGGCAATCATTGGTGGGTGTGGAATGAGGACGGCTGGGCAATCATTGGTGGGTGTGGAATGAGGATGGCTGGGCAATCATTGGTGGGTATGGATTGGAATCAACACAGTAGTAAACACGCAGTACCCTAAAAGCTGGGGTACTGGGTAGATTCTGGGGAACCCATGGAGGTTCCAGCTTCTACGAGAATTGATACTTAAACTGCTATTGCCTGGCCAGGCAGTGGTGATTCAAGCCTTTAATCACAGCACTCAGAAAGGCAAAGGCAGGCTGATCTCTGCGAGTTCGAGGCCAGCCTGGTCTACAAAGCAAGTTCGAGGACAGCCAGGGCTGTTAAATAGAGAAACCCTGTCTCAGAACAAGCAAACAAACAAACAAACAAACAAACAAAACTGCCATT
The DNA here is from genome assembly GCF_907164565.1 of Psammomys obesus. NCBI lineage: Eukaryota > Metazoa > Chordata > Mammalia > Rodentia > Muridae > Psammomys > Psammomys obesus. The sequence goes on along the minus strand of NW_026596039.1, from coordinate 20,810,896 downwards.
GCGCATCCGGGGCTGCAGAGTGAACCCCGGATAGTCAGGGATACACAGAGAAACCTTGTCTCGCCTGGGGTGGTGGTGATGGACTGCAACTTTAAAGTCGGTTATGTAAAAAAAAAAAAAAAAAGATTCTTTTTTTTCCATTAATTAATTAATTTATTCACTCTACAGCCTGTTAGCAGCTCCCTCCTTCTCCTCACAGTCCAACCCTCACATCCCTCTTCTCCCATTCCCCTTCCCCTTCTCAGAAGGGGAGGCCTGCCAGGGGTGCCAACTCACCTTAACACATCAAGCCTCAGAGGACTAAGTGCATCCTTTCCCACTGAGGCCAGACAAGGCAGCCCACGTAGGCGAAAGGGACCAAAGGCAGGCAGCAGAGCCAGAGATAGTTCCTGCTCCAATTGTTAGGGACCCACATGATGACCAGGCCACACATCTGCTACATGTGTGCAGGGGCCTGGGTCCAGCCCACACGGGCTCGTGGCTGGTGCTTCCGTCTCTGTGAGCTCCATGGGCCCAGGTGAGTTGACTCTGTAGGTCTTGAGCTATCCTTGACCCCTCCGGTTCCCTTAATCCTTCCTCCCACTCTTCCACAGGACTCTGAGCTCTGCCTCTTGTTTGGCTGTGGGTCTCTGCATCTGTTTCCATCAGCTGCTGAATGAAGCCTCTTAGAAGACAGCTATGCCGGGCTCCTGTCTGCAAGCATAGCAGAGTTACCATTAATAGTATCGGGTTGGCTCTTTCGCATGGGGTGGGTCTAAAACTTGGTCCATCTTCAAGCAGAGATTCATTCCTTGAATCTCAGGACAAATTTTGGGTGGAAGGTTTTGTGGGTGGGTTGGTGTCCCCCCCTTTCTCCACTGGAAATCCGACCTGACTACGGGAGGTGGTGACTTCCGGCTTCATATACCCCGCTGCTAGGAGTCTCAGCAAGGGTCACCCCATAGGCTCCCAGGAGCCTTCCCTGTCACAGAGATGACCCCCCATTTCCATTCCTTCCTCCAGCCTCCCCCTCCCTTTCCCCCCCAATCCTCACCCCAGTTCTCCCCACCCCTCTCCCACCCAGTTTCCTCCCTCCATCTACTTCAGATGTCCATTTCCTTCTCCTTCTGAGTGAGATTCAGGCATCCTCTCTTGGGCCCTCCTTGTTACTTAGCTTCTTTGGGTCTGTGGACTGCAGCACAGTTATCCTGTACTACATGGCTAATGACCGCTTATAAGTGGGTCTGGGTTGCCTCATTCAGAATGATATGTTCTAGTCCCACCCATTTGCCTGCAAATTTCATGATGTCCTTGTTTTTAATAACTGAGTAGAATTCCTCATGTAAATGTGCCACAGTTTCTTTATTCCTTCTTTGGTTGAGGGACATCCAGGTTGTTTCCAGTTTCTGGTTATTATGAATAGAGCTGCTGTGAGCGCAGTTGAGCAAGTGCCCTTGTGGTAGGTAGAGCATCTTTTGGAGGTATGCCTGGGAGTGGCGTAGCTGGATCTTGAGATAGAAAAACTGATTCTTAGCTCCAGGCAAGGAGAAAATTTTAATCAGGCATTCACAAACTCACTGAAATTCTCTAGGACATATGTCTATGTGTTTCTCTGCGGAGAAGATCATGGACTCTGCGGTGGTTTGTGTGAGAAATGTCTCTCATAGTCTTGGGCACTTGAAAATTTGGTGGCACTGTTTGGGGCATTTTAAGATGTGTGACCTTGTTGGAGGAAATATACGCCTGGGGGTGGGCTGGGAGAGTAAAACAGCCTCTGCCCCTTCCAGTTTCCTCCCTCTGCTTCATGCTGGTGGTTCCAGATATGAGCTCTCAGATTTCTGTTTCAGCCACCATGGTTTCTGCCCTAGCATCATGGATGGCAGCCCTTTTAGGACCATAAGCCCATATGAACACTTTCTTTCATAAGTTGTCTTGGTCATGATGTTTTATCACAAGAGAAAATCAACTAGTAGATTCCATCAGATTCTTGACAGGCCTGTGATCTCTTTCATTCCTTTTACGTCAATTATGTTTTACTGAGCAAGATGGACAAAAGCTCTTCTTCAGCATGAGTCCATATGTTTCTTTCGGACCAAGTTGAAAATTTTTCCATATCTTGTATGTTCTAGAAGATGCCAGTATTTTCAGGCAATCATAGACCTTTACTTTTCAAGATTTACTTTTATTAGTGTGTGTATCTGTCCTGAGTGCAGGTTCCCCCAGTGGCCAGGAGCATCAACTCCTCCTGGCATCACAGGTAGTTGTCAATTATCTGACGCTGACGTGGTTGCTGAGAACTGAACTCAGGTCTTCTGCAAGAGCAACACTTTTGGTGTGTGTGTGTGTGTGTGTGTGTGTGTGTGTTTGAGACAGGGTTTCTCTGTGTAGCCCTGGCTGTCCTGGACTCACTTTGTAGACCAGGCTGGCTCTGACCTCACAGCAATCCGCCTACCTCTGCCTTCCAGAGTGCTGGGATTATAGGTGTGTACCACCACACCCAGCTAAATAATTTTTTAATTGCATGTATATAGGAATTCCAAGCAAATGTTTGCAAAAACCTAATAGTCAACAATAGACTATTAATTCATTCTACTGACTTAATTTAGGGGGTACACATGACAAAAACTTTAGACTAAATTATAACAGGAACAAAAAAGAGCAAGCCTATGAAAGAGAAATAGAAACAAAATAAAAATAAGTTTAATAAAAAAGAACTAATTGAAATCATAAACATTTAAAAAGTAGGCACTGGAATAAAGATTCAGTGGAATTCTAGGCATGGTGGCTCATGTCTGTAATCTCAGCACTCAGGAAGCTAACGCAGGAAGATGAAGAATTTAAGATTATCTTCTACTACATAGCAAGTTGGAGGGTACTGGACTACGTAGGACTATGTCTCAGACTTAAAAAAAATCAGGCCTTGTGTGATGGCTCAGCTGGTAAAACGGTTTCCATGCGAACAAGATCTGAGCGAGCACCTACATAGTCTGTGCAGGCGTGGCGAGGCTGGCACACCCGTGCCCCACAGTTGACTGCTAGCTCTACTTGTCAGCTGGGTACTATCTAGAATTACCTGACAAGAGAGTTTCGAGGAGGGATTTTATACACTGGTTTATGGGCGTATCCTTAGGAGACTGTCCTAAGTTAAGAGATGTGGGAAGACCAAGTCCGCTGTTGGTGCCGCCATTCCCTAAGCAATCAAGAGTGGAGAAAATGAGCTGAGCAAGGTCAAGCAAGCACGTGAACGTGTATGCACTCACTGCTTCCCTCTCCTGCTAATTACAAACGTGATAGGACCAGCTGTTTTAAGGTTCCACCATGTTGTTTTTTTGTGCTCTGATGGACAGTTATATGGAATAAAGCTAAAATAAGCCCTCTCTCTTAAGGTGCTTTTTGCCAGAGTATTTTATCATTGCAACACAAATGAAACGAGAACATAGAAAATAACCTAGAAAACACACTAATTAGAACAGAAAATAGGCAGGCTTAGTGCTCCATACTTTACAATCCCAGGACTCAGGAGACTGAGGTGGGAGGAGGTAGAGAGAGAGACAGAGAGGAAGATTTTATTTTCAAATATCTAGAACATTTACAAAACTCTGATAGTTTCAAGAAATCCTAACCACCATCTTGTAAAATGCAAGTTTTTCCCCATGCCTGCCCTAGCTTTCAAATAATGACATGAAGATTTATTTATTATTAGCTTAGAGCACTAAGCTGGGCAGAGTCTGATCTGTTCTAACCAACAATAACGGCCTGGCCTACTTCGCAGCCATGTGGCCCTTTGACCTGGCAGCTCAGTCTTGCCCTGGCTGCTCCTTCTTACTGCATGTCCTCCCTCTCTCTCTCTCACACCCCCAGCTGGGACACCCACCCACCCACCCAGAAGCCCCACGTCATAATCTTGCTCAGGTTATTGGCCACCATCTTTTCATTAAAACCAACCAGAAGGTGATGGACAACAATGTCTACAAGACGTTGAGACAGGGGATGCTTCATAAAAATGACAACGCCAAAGTCCAGCCTGGCTCAGAGCTGCCCCTGCACAGAAGTCAGCATTTGAATAATACGGAGACAATCAGCGTACAAAGACGTTATCCCCACGCTGTCACTTTATCCTAATTACAGCAAAATTAAGCTTAAATTCAGTTAACTGAATGATTTTTAAGAACCTCTTCATTTTAAGAACTTTTAAAAAGTAGATAAAAGATGTCACAATGGGAATGATAAACTATTTGGAATTAATCAAGAATGAAATAATTTAGAAAATCAACCCCCTAAGGTTATAGCTCAGTGTTGTCTGCTATGATAGAGGTCTGGGTTGGGGCTCCAACACCACACAAAAATTAAATGAAACCCTAAAAATATTTATCAGAAAAGATATTGATTAAAATAAATGAGTGATGCATTCAATTTTCAAGCCTGCAAAATAATTATCTCATTTTTTTTAAATATGAAAAAATATGTTCAAATATCTTTTGAATTAGTTACTTTTTCTGTTGCCATGTTAAAAATAGCCTGACAAAGGCAACTTAAGGCAGGATTTATTTTGGTTTATAGTCTGCGGGTAAGGCCTGTCCTGGTGGAGAAGTCAAGACAGGAGTTAGAAGCAGCTGGCATCACATTGTATCCACAGTCAGGAGTAAGGGAACAGTGGCTCCCATTCAGCTTCCTTTCTCATTTTTTAAAATGCAGTCCAGGACCTAAGCCCAGGAAATGGTGCATCTGTACCTAGGGAGGATCTTCCCGGTAAATTAACCTAATCTAGATAATCCTTTGCTGGCATGCTAGCGGCTTTCTCCTAGGTGACAAACGGTCCTGCCGAATTCATGATTACTTTCACAACCAGAATCTAATTTCTTTAGATGAAAATGAAATAAAATCAAACTAGAGCACCTGGACAGACTGTCCGTGGTTAAGAACTTTGACTGCTCTTTGAGAAGACCCAGGTTTGGTTTGTAGCATCCACACAGAGATGCGTAACTGTGTGAACTCCAGTTCTAGGGACTCCGATCTTGTCTTCTGGCCTCTTCTAGTGCCAGGCACACATATGGTGGATAGACATAGAAGCAGACAAAGCATCTGCAGACATAAAATTGATTAATTAATGTTAGCAAAGACAAGTTACAAACAAGTATAACTGAAGGGAAAAGAGAAGAAAACTTAAATAAACAGCAGGATCAAAAAGGAAAAATGTGGCACACTCCTTTAATCCCGGCACTTGGGAGGCAGAAACAGGCAGACCTCTGAGAATTTGAGGTCAGCCTGGTCTACAGAGCGAGTTCCAGAACAACTACACAGAGAAACCCTGTCTTGAAAGACACCCTGGAAGGAAGAAAGGAAGGAAGGAAGGAAGGAAGGAAGGAAGGAAGGAAGGAAGGAAGGAAGGAAGGAAGGAAGGAAGGAAGGAAAGAAGTTAAGAAAACTTTGGGGCTGGAGAGATGGCTCAGTGTTTTAAAGCACTGCATGCTCTTCCAAAGGACCAGGGTTCAGTTCCCAGCACCTACATGGCAGCTCACAACTCTCTGTAATTCTAATTCCAAGGAATCTGACACCTTCACACTAATGCAAACAAAACAAAATTAAACAAATTACAGAAAGAAAGAAAGAAAGAACTAAGGACCTTGACAGGGTCATCTGGCCCAGCAGTAGACCTAGAACTCACTGGGCAGAAACTGGGGAATCACTTGAGTCCTGGAATTTGAGATAAGCCCAGACAGCACATTGAGGCTTGTGTCTTTAAAAAGTCAGGTAGTGGGACTGAAGAGATGGAGGAGTTAAGAGCACTTACTGCTCTCCAGAGGACCAGAGTTCAGATCCCAGAACGCACATCAGGTAGCTCACAAAGGCCCTAAAGAATGCTCCTTTCTGGTGTGTGCGTGCGCATGTGCGTGAGCGTGTGTGTGTGTGTGTGTGTGTGTGTGTGTGTGTGTGTGTATGTGTATGTGTGTGAAAAGAACATAAAAAGTCGGAGAAAAATTTCAAATCCTTATTTTATCACCAGTACAATTCAGGCCAGTGGCAAGTTCTTCAGAAACAGAATATCACGTCAGCGCCGGCCCCTCCCAAATGTTTGTTAGCTGCAAGGGGGAAATGCACCTTCGCAATGGAAATATCCACAAGCGTCACAGTGGGGGGGTGCGCGTCAGCACTGGGTTGTTCCACTTTGCGCCGTCTGACCTGGCTCGCAAGAGAAAGAGTCACACAAAAGCAGGGTGTGGGCATCCTAGAAGATAACTGGTCCAGAGTATTCAAGGGCATCGCACTGTGAAGAGCAGAGGGAGACAATAGAGTGTTCACACTGGAGACTGGAAACACTTGCAGCAGGCAGATGGAAGGAATGCTTTGATCCCGAACTTCGCGAAGGTGTTTAAACATTCTTTTGACGAGTGAGAGTTGTTGGTAGTTGTATTAAGGTGGTGTTTCCCTCCAAATTAGCAACAATGTGGGTATGGAGGGGAATATCCTGCTGCTTAGGAGGCAGGTGGAAATGTCTGGGGGTGAACTGTCATGCTGTGTACTTTCTGATGGTTTGGCAAAAAGAAAAAGAAATATATATGTGGAGGCTCAGAAAGCAAATAGGCCAAGATGCTGATAGCTGAAAATATGCAGCCTAGAATAGTGCCTGTTCACTTTTTCTCTGGGTTTGAAATGTTAAAAGATAAAGTGTATATTTGAAAGAAAATTTTTTTTTTGGAGACAGAGTTTCTCTGTGTAGCCCTTGCTGTCCTGGGCTCACTTTGTAGACCAGGCTGGCCTTGAACTCACAGTGATACACCTGCCTCTGCCTCCTGGAGCGCTTCCATTACAGGTGTGTAGCACCATACCCGGCTTCCACCACCATTTTTGAGACCAGATTTTTCTCTAAATCTGGAGTTTACGGACTTGGCAAGACTAGATAGCTAGAGCACTCCAGGAATCCTCCTATGTCTGCCTCCCCAGTATGGGGACACCCTGTTCTCTTCCACATATACTGATTCTTGCTCCTAACACTCCTCCTTTCCTTATTGTGTTCAATCCTAGGATCTTGAGACAAAGTAGAAGAAAATGAATGGGAAAATACTGACATCATTTGGAGCGTTAGGTTCAGCAACTAAGAATAACATGTATTAATGAGTTTTGTGTTTGTACAATGGAACACCATAGGGAGAATGACTGATAAAGAGAAAAGTTTTTGTTTTTATTTTTGGAGACAGGGTTTCTCTGCATCCTTGGCTGTCCTGGAACTCACTCTGTAGACCAGGCTGGCCTTGAACTCGAAGATCTGCCTGCCTCTGCCTCTGCCTCTAGAGTGCTGGAACTAAGGGCGTGTCCCACCACTGCCCAGTGAGAAGAGTTCTATTGGATCAGTTATGGCGGCTCTCCATCTAAGATCGAGCAGAAGAGGCGCTCATTTGGCTTCTGGAGATGGTGGCACTGGCGGCACGCCATGTTGAGAGAACAAGTCTGCCCTTGGGTGCTGGCACTAAAGGCGTGCACCACCACAATTTGCTCAGTTTCTTTTTTCTTAGGATTTGTTTGTTTTTATGCTATGTGTATAACTGCATTGTGGTTAGGTGCACACGCGTGTACAGACGTAACAGAGGCCAGAAGGAAGACAGAGGGTTCCCCTTGAAAGCAGCGTTTCAGACAGTTGCGAGTTTCCCCTCGTGTGCTGGGAACTGAACCAGGTCCTCGCCAACAGCAGCCTCTCAACAGCTGAGCCATCTCCACAGCCCTGTAATTTATTTTGATAAGACCCTTCCGATAACCCTCCCACAAATTGCTTTTTCCAATATTGTTCCCTTGGGGGCCAATCATTTGACCTACAGCCTTTGGGGAACATTCAACCTACAAATCATACCATGATATAATGGAGGGAAAAAAAGATGAACCAGAAAAAGGGGTAAATTTCTTCTCCAGCAACCAGAGGAAATTCTGCCAGCCAAAGTCAAGGAAGCCTGAGGAGGATGGACTACTTCCTCTTTGCACCATTGCAGTAAATGTCTCCATTTATACATGGTGTGTACATGTACACACACACACACACACACACACACATATACATACACATAATCATACATAACATGCATGCGTACACATACACACATGCATGAATACACATATACACACCTTCATACAGCTACACACGTTCATACATGTGCATACAGGCACACATTCATACATACACACAAATATCAGGGTTACTACTCAGAAAGAGTAGTAACACATTTGTAATTCCAACACTCAGAATGAACAAGAATGAGAGTTTAAAGCCATTCTAGATTACATGGAAAGCTCCAGGCTAGCCTGAACTACACACACACACAGAGAGAGAGAGAGAGAGAGAGAGAGACAGACAGACAGACAGACACAGAGAGACACACAGACAGAGACAGAGAGAGGCAGAGTCAGAGAATCAATTGCCCCAGACTTATCTTTTGAACTTCTTCACTTTCATTTATTTTAACAAATACCGCTTGAGTATCTAAAACGGATCTCAAATAAGATAGATTTATGCCCTGTTTTCTGGAGCTTATGATTTAGTAGCTGAGGCCAACTCTATCGCAAACAATTCATTACTTACCGTTGTGCTAAATGACGGGAGGAAAGGCACGGAACGCTGTGAGTGCAGGACAAGCTGAACCATAGTGTGAGGGAGGATTCCACAGAGGAGGTATTTAGTCTAAGGTTTGAAGAGTGGAATTTGGCCAGCAGGACAAAGAACCGAATTGACAAGGAAGAGCCTGGGCCATTCTCCAGCGCACAGACAAGAGTGTCCTAAGACGGAGCTGGCAAGATGGCAAGAGCTGGCTCCCACAGACAAGGACAAGGGTTTAGGGGGTGCTGAGGTGGTGAGAATGAACATCAGTTTTTGTTGTTTTAAATATTTACATAGGTGGACTCATCAATACATAGAGAGCTGGGGTGTAAATCGGGTGGAGGAGTGTTTGCCTAGCGTGTCAAAAGCCTAGCGTTTGATGCCCCACCCTGCATAACACCAGGGGTGGTAGAACCCACCTGCAGTTCCGGCACCTGGTGGAGGCAGGGGAATCAGAAGCTTAATCCTTAGGTTGTCCTCAGATACATAGCGAGTTTGAGGTCAACCTGTGCTACATGAGACCCTGTTTCAGGACACATACATATACATGTATGTATGTAATACTCCTTTGTGTCTGGTTTTTGGCTAAATGTCCATGAGCCTCATGCATATTTCTGTGTGTACAACACTTTATCCCCCCTTTTCTCTACTGATTAGTTATTCAGTTATACAAATACGCCGCAGACTCTTCATTGATCATTTAGATTATTTTCACCTTCAGCCATTATGGATAAACTTGCTCTGAACATTCTTGTGAAACTCTTTTGTGGACATAAATGCTCAGTTCTCCTAGAGAAACATTTAAGAAACAAATCTTGGACTGGAGTTGGCTCAGTGGTTAAGAGCACTGGTTCTCTCAGAGGACCTGGGTTCAGGTCCCAGCACCTACACTGCAGTGTATAATCATCTCCAATTCCAAGTTCAGAAGCTCCACCACCCTCCTCTGATGTCCACGGGCACCACGCATACAAATGGCACACATACACACATGCATGAGGCAAAACACTCATGCACATTAAATTAATATAAAAGTTTTTAATATTTTTTGAAACCAATGCTTTCAGGACAGAAAGATACCTTGAAGTACCCCAAGCTTTTTTCTTTCATGCTCTCGGTAGAAATGTATGAGTTTCAGCTGCTCCACACCCTTGCAAATGCTGTGTCTATCAATTTGTTTGATATATGCATTTGCCTGTACATGTGTCTGTGCACCAAGTGTGTTCCTGGTGCCAGGGGACGCCCAAAGAGAGCATCCGACTCCCTGGAACTGGTTAGAGATGCCTGTCAGCTGCCGCTGGGCTGCTGGGAGCTGAACCCAGGTCCTCTGCAAGAGCAGCCAGTGCTCAGCAGCCCTGTGCTTGTCAGTCTTTTTATTATTTTGTAGTGGAGACTGACTCTAGGGCCTTGCTCCTAGATAACCCCCTACCAACAGATGCCTCTCTTTGTTTTACAGTATATGCTACTGGGTTAGGTTTCTAAATTCAGCTTTTGTTTGTTAACAAGCAAAATTCTGATTCCATCAGTTCTAGGTGGGATCTGAGGTTCCGACTCTTTAGGGCCTTTCAGTAAAGCAGACCTCACTGCCCCACAGACTAGGGTCCATGTGGGAAAGTGTTGGAATGGATAGCCTTGACGCCACATGGCAATTACATGTAACGCTGCTTTGCCCTGATGGCTAGACCGAGTTTGGAATTCCTGTAGTTCTTCCAGTAGCTTTCCAAAGCCCGAGTTACATTTCCTTTCCAAAACTTTTTCCTCCTGCTTCCTTCTCATTTGTGTCTTAATGGCCTCCTCTTGCAGACTTTGCGTGTGTCTAGAGAACAAATTTTTCTTGGTGATCCGTTACATATTGTTAGGTGTACGCTAGTGTAAATGCCTGGATCTCCCTGTGATGGAGACGGCAAAGCTTCCACAGTCGCTTCTCTGCAGTGGGACTTGGCACAGGGATGGGGGCATGTGGCTCAGCAGGAGAACGCTTGTTTTGTTTGTACTAGGGCCCAGGTTTTATTCTCAATAACCATCAAGCAAACAAAACAAAACAAACAAAACCAGCAAGGACTTTGTAGACTGTATAGGTAAGCCAACAGCCATTTGAGTGACATTGTAGTGATATACCCAAGGACCCCAAAACTCAGGCCATGTGGTCATTGTTTATCAAGTTTTAAAAAAATTTTAGCTGTGTGAGGTGTCACACATCTATAATTCCAGCCCTCAGGAAGGCAGAGGCAGGAAGATCTCTGTGGGTTCAAGGCCAGCCTGGTCTACAAAGTGAGTCCAGGGCAGCCAAGGCTACACAGAGAAACCCTGTTTCGAAAAACAAAGAAAGAGTGATGAGGGCTGGCGTGATGGCTCAGTGATTAGAGCACTTGCTGTTTGTGCAGAGGACTCAGGTTTGGTTCCTAGCACCCATTTGGGAGCTCATAGCCATTTGTAACTCCAGTCCCAGGGGTCTGACACTTAGATCTAAGTTCCAGGAAAGCCAGGGCTACACAGAGAGACCCTGTCTCGAAAAATAAAAAAAATTATACATAAAATGTATTAATATTAGTGTGCATTGTATTCGTGTAGGCATGGGTGTGTCACGGTAAGTGTGTAGAGGTCAGAGAGCAACTTTGTGAACTTGCTTCTCACTTTCCACCTTCTTGTGCATGGACCTACATACAGGCAAAACATCTATATGCATAAAATAAGAATTAAAAAATATTGCTTTCTTGTGCTTGTACTGGACCTGGAGGGAGAAAGGGCAGCCTCTCCATGGGAACTACACTAGCAAGTTCGTGGGCCTGTACTTGCTGTGGAAACCTCTGAGAGCAGCTGCATTGGTTCCCAGGCCCACACCTCCATCCAGGTGACTGTGGCTCAGGCTGATAGGGCCACAGGTGGGTTTAAGAGCCAGTGTAAAACCCACGCTTATCTGCAGGACCAACCTCAGGATGGGCAAGTCAATGATGCTATTCACTGACTGGCTCAGGCTGATGGTGTTGTCTCAGAGAACTTTTGGCCAGAGAAAACTGGTGAATATTTGTCATAAATAGCAAACAGCCAAATAAGTAAAAAGGAGTTTTGGTTCTATGTGTGAGCGGTTTGCCTGTGGGTATGTGTGGGCACCATGTTCATGTAATCTCTAAGTGCCCTATCCCCAGCCATGAGAAGATATTCTTAAAGGGAAACTGGGGCTCTGGCGCCTTTCTGGCCTCTCTCTTTGCTTCTCAGCTGCAATGAAGTGAATGGGCCATATGCTCCCTGCCTTGACTGATTGCCTGGCTTAAAAGAAAGAGAGGCAGATGACTACCAGCTGAAGCCTCTGAAACTGTGAGCCCAAATAAACCTCTTTTTCTTAGAAATTCATTTGTGCTGCTGCTGGTGTGTGTGTGTGTGTGTGTGTGTGTGTGTGTGTGTAGTATTTCTTTTTGTTTAATCTGTTTGTTGGTTTTGGTAGAGTCTCACTGTGTAGTCTAGGCTGGCTCAAATTCATAATCTCCTGACTGAAGCCTGCCATGTGCCTAGGACTGCAAGCATGTACCACCATGCCGGATTATTACATGATGATTATTTCAGATACTTGTTACAATTATGGGAAGATTATTCACTAGGTCATGACTTATCAAGGAATTACCTGGATAGTTTTTAACAATGCAGAGCTCATATTTTCAGCATTTTAAAGAAAAAAAAATCTGTGGAGATGGACCAAGAAGTGTATCTCTGCGTAGTGGAAGTTTTGTTTTTTTTTGTAAACTCAGTTATGTTATGTGAATATGTTTTTGTTTCAGTCCCAAGTGTGGGATTTTAGTTGGGCTATAGTTTGCCCACAGCTGTTAATTGTCACAGTGAGGGCGTCATCTTTGCCAGCTGGAATAAGGCCTTCTACTGGCAGCATGGAGAGGGGCGTGGTCTAGAGCTCTGAGGCTATAAATTGAGAGCCCAGAAACAGAAAGGGTGGCATGGCGTGGCGTGTGGCGTATGGCACGTGCCGTTTGGGAAGACCAGAGAGCCAGATGGTGTGGTGGTTTGGAACAGACCTACGAAGAGAAACACTTCAGGGTACAGCGGCCTTGGAGGAGACTGCTGACTGCATCTGCTGTTGATGGAGATTGGTATAGAGCCCTAAGAGACCATTGGCCCATCCCGGAGGAGCAAAGGGGCCTTCTCTCCCCACTGACCTTCTCTCTCCTCCCTAGGTTTGGGAGATTGGGAGGGAGGGTGGCTCAAATGTAGCAGAGTTTAAAATGAGCGCTACCGCTCTGAGAAGCTATTCATATTTTTTACCCTGGGCTGGCAAGATGATGACCTGAGTGTGATCCCTGGGCCCCGAGTAGTGGACAGAGAAAACTGATTCTTGAAAGTTGTCTTCTGACCTCCACATGCCACTCCCCAGATAGACAAATCATTGATAAAAATAAGAGCCTTAAAATACAGTCGGTCCCAAGGAATTTTATTTAGGAATGCATGTACTAAATTTTCTTTTTCTTTTTCTTTTTTTTTTTTAGCAGTTGACCCTTTTTTTTAAATTTTTCTTTATTAATTACACTTTACTCACTTTGTATCCCCCCCCCCCCGTGGTTCCCTCCTTCCTCCCATCCCAATCCCTCCCTTCCTCCACCCTCTGCCTGCATGTCCCTCCCCAAGTCCACTGATAGGGGAAGGCTTCTTTTCCTTCCTTCTGATCCTAGTCAATTAGGTCTCATCAGGAGTGGCTGCATTGTCTTCTTCTGTGGCCTGGTAATGCTGCTTCCCCCTCAGGGGGAGGTAATTAAAGAGCAGGCCAATCAGTTCATGTCAGAGACAGTCCCTGTTCCTATCACAATGGAACCCACTTGGATACTGAACTGCCATGGGCTACATCTGTGCAGGGGTCTTAGGTTATCTCCATGCATAGTCCTTGGTTGGAATAGCAGTCTCAGGAAAGACCCCTGTGCTCAGATTTTTTTGGTTCTGTTGCTCTCCTTATGGAGTTCCTGTCCTCTCCAGATCTTACTATTTCCCACTTCTTTTCTAAGATTCCCTGCACTCTGCCCAAAGGTTGCCCATAAGTCTCAGTATCTACATTGATAGTCTGCAGGGCAGAGATTTTCAGAGGTCCTCTGTGTCAGGCTCCTGACTTGTTCCCTCTTTTCTCCTTCTTCTGATGTCCAGCCTCTTTGCCTTTCTGGATAGGAATTGAGCATTTTAGCAAGAGTCCTCCCTCTTGATTAGTTTCTTTAGGTGTACAGATTTTAGTAGGTTTATCCTATATTATATGTCTATATGAGTGAGTATATACCGTGTGCATCTTTCTGCTTCCGGGATAGCTCACTCAGGATGATCTTTTCCAGATCCCACCATTTACCTGCAAATTTCATGATTTTCTTGTTTTTTTCTTGCTGAGTAATATTCCATTGTGTAGATATACCATCCACTGAGGGGCATCTGAGCTGTTTCCAGCTTCTGGCTATTACAAATAAGGCTGCTACAAACATGGTTGAGCAAATGTCCTTATTGTGTACTTGAGAATCTTTTGGATATATGCCTAAATATTCTAAGAGACTATCAGAAATGTTGAATTTCCATTTTGAGGGGGCAGTTTCAAGACAGGGTTTCTTTGCATAGCCCTGGCTGTCCTGGAACAAACTCTGTAGACCAGGCTGGCCTCCAAGCTCACAGAAAAGAACAACAACAAAAAATCTCTTTAACTGAAATATAATGATTGGCTCTGTAAACTTGTTAAAATTTGTTAAACCATACACTGAAATTTTCATTTTGATGTTTAAGCTTGAGGACAATTTTATTAGAATGTAAAAGAAAAACAAGGCAGGGAAGCTGGAAGTCTGAAGCTGCCTGGAGGCAGAAGGAGAAGAGGAAGAGATCTCACACTGTAGGCAGCCACAGGTAGAGGTGTGGGAGCGTCCGCTGGAGAGGGAGAAAGCCCAAATAGCGGAGAAAACAGACTCAAGGTCTGCCCTGTGTCTAAAGGAAAGAGATGGAGAGAAGAAAAAGAAAAAGTTAGATTTTTTTCTGAAAGGGCAGGTAGACCTAGTAGCTCCCTTCATGGTTTCTTAGCTGCTGCTCAAGGCCTATGAGTTTCAGAACTTGTGAACTGAAATCGACAGGGCTTTAAATATTCCCCTAGCTGGCTTGCTTTGCACCCATGTAAATAAACTTGAATGCCATAGTACTGTCCTCTGGCATGGATTGCGGCAATTTTTTTTTTTTTTTACATTCTCATTCTCAGTTTAGCCATAAATCGTGACTATCTTTCCAGATGAATTTACAGCTTACAACACCATTTGTGTGTGTGTGTGTGTGTGTGTGTGTGTGTGTTTTGTTTTTAAGATAAAGTTTCTTTGTATGGCTCTGTCCTGGAATTCAGTCTGTAGACCATGCTGGCTTCGAACTCAGAGCTCCCCCTGCCTCTTCCTCCTGAGTGGTGGGATTAAAGGCGTGCACTACCACCTAGCTTTAACACCATTTTAATGACATGTCATTCACTGAATATTTTCACAACTGAATTTTAAACAAATTTCTTTAGATCAAATATTGAATTATTTAATTAACTATTCCCAGGTCAACAGGCATCCTAATGAAGCTTTTTGTCTTTTTCTTTTAGTCTATAAATTGCCTTCTAGAAAAGCTGCCCCAAAATGCCTCTTAGCAAGTAATCATTCTCTAAGTACTAATCAGATGATCCTGCTCAGCCTTTGAGATCAGACAAGATCGGGTGCATATGATCATAGACTCAGCAGGTAGTCATTTCATCCCTGTTTTTGTTTTTTGTTTTTCTAACAACATCCCAGCATTAGCACTTTAGAGATTTGATTTTTTTTTTTTTTTTTTTTTTTTTTTTTTTTTGAGACAGGGTTTCTCTGTGTAGTTCTGGCTGTCCTGGAATTCACTCCATAGACCAGGTTGGCCTCAAACTCGGTGATCCTCCTGCCTCTGCCTCCGCCTTCCCTAGTGTTGGGATTAAAGCTGTGTGCAATAACCTTCCAGTGAGAAATGCTAAAATAGGTTAAAATGGTAGTTTTTTTTTTTTTAAAGTACACTTTGCCAAGCAAGGTGGCCCAACCCGTGATCTCAACATTTGGGAGGCAGAGGCAGAGGCGGCAGATCTCTGTGGGTTTAAGGCTAGTCTGGTCTATGTAGTGAGTTCTAGGACAGTGAGGACTACATAGGGAGACCCTGCCTCAGAAAACAAAACTAACTAAACAACAACAATAAAGTTGAATTTTCTTGGCCATTTGCAGTTGTTTATAGCCAACTGTCAAGCACATTAATATGTATAAGTAAGTTTCTTTAAAATTTATACGAAACTTGTACACATTAAAGACAAATGTACCATGCTATAACTATTTCCCTCAATTTGTCTCTTTCATTCATGGCATTGTCTTTGCAAAGGAAATCTTCCGTGTATGTAATCACACACGTCACCATTTTGCTTGGAGACACTGCCTTTAGCACCATTCTTCAAAAGGCTCTGGCCACCCCTAGTTGTTTAACGTTCACCAAGTTCTACTAATTCTATATTTACTTTTATCTTCATAGGATCCGGTTCTAAATTGATACAATAAAAGGAGAAGCCAATTTCCCTCCTCGTTTTCTGTCCTCTGAGTATCAGACCCCACACTTCCTCTGTAGTTTAGAGTGACGAATGCAGTAGATGGGTCTTCCGTTGTTCTCCACAGGGCAAATTTAACGGATGCTAAGAAGCACAAGTTCTTATGGCAGTGTATGCTCAGTATTACTTGTTCTCTTCTCCCTTGAGCAGTTGGTCATTCACAAGGCTAGGTATTGGTTGAAGGTGAATTAAATAACAGGGGCTAAAGATGCAACTTCATTGGTGCAGTCCTTGCCTAGCATGGGTTAATACCTCAGTTTGATCTCTAGCATTATATGACTGGTTGTGGTGGCACAGGTCTGTAATCTCAGGAGACTTGCACCCCGTAATGCAGGCAAGAGGATTGCAAATATAAATTCAAAGTCATCTTTGAGTACATGGAACGTTTGCTTTGTTCTGTTTTTTTCTTTTGGTTTTTTGAGACAGGTTTCTCTGTGTAGCCTTGGCTGTCCTGGACTCACTTTGTAAACCAGGCTGGCCTTGAACTCACAGAGATCTGATTGCTTCCTGGGTGCTGGAAGTGAAAGCATGTGCCACCACACCCAGCTGAGTACATGGAAAGTTTAAGGCCAGCCTTGGCTACGCGAGATTTTATCTCGAAAGTAAACAGAAATAATAACAAACACTTATCATTTCGGTATGTATCAGTCAAAATCTGACTGTTGCTTGCCTGGGTGGCCTCTCTCAGTACTCACCAAAAGGGTGCAATAAAGTATTGGCTAGATCTCCCACCTGGATGTCTGGTTGCACAGAGGTCTGATTCCAAGTTTGCGCCCACTGTTCTTGGCACAATTTAGTTCCATAGGCTGCTGGGGTCTTAAGCGTCTCTGTGCAACTTCAGTTTCTCACAGCATTTATTGGCTAAAAGCCTCCTTCAGATCCTTGACTTATAGACCAGGAGAATTCTTTTTTACTTTGGGGCAAGTACTTAAGTTTTGATAAACTGATTTATAAGGACTGTCTTTACAAAGTAAACAATTAGCATCAGTATCCATATCCTTAGCTGTATATTCAAAAGTAAAATGAATGGATTCACACTGAAAATCCTAATTTGTATTCATTTCTGGCCTACATAAAAAAGTAATGTATGCACTGTGCTTGGCTTCATCTTAAACTATTCTTTGTCTCTGTCCCTACAAAAGTGTGCTGTGCTACGAAGTGTGACATGCTTTGTGAGTGCTCAATTCACCCATCTATTACTTTTACTCATGAATGTGGAATTAAGAATACAGATACTGCTGCTAATTGTTTACTTCACAAAGTAATGCCTACAACACTGTCAGCATCAGATTTAAAGAATCAGATGAATGTATAGGCACACACACTTGCATGGCTGGGTTCAGGGCTGCCAAACTGTACAAACCCAAAGGCATATATTCACAGTAGAGCTTATACAATGGGAAGGAGAGGAGAGAATAATAATGAGGCTCTGACCATGACATGTTTGGAAGAGAAACTCAAGTTTATATATTATTTCAACTTCAGCCCATTTTATCTAAAGCTTTCTTGTCAAGTTTTTAAAATATATCTTTCTCTGTAGCCCAGGCTGGCCTTGAATTCATGATCTTCCTACTTTGGCTCCCTGAGTGCTAGGATTGTACAGGGTTAGGGTGAATTGAGCACTCACAAAGCATTTCACACTTTGTAGGACAGCACACTTTTGTATGGACAGAGACAAAGAATAGTTTAAGACGAAGCCAAGCATAGTGGCATACGTGCGGGGGCTAGGCCCAGCCCAGGCAGGCTCTTTTGTTGGTGGTGCAGCCTCTGTGAGCTCCCGTGGGCCCAGGGTGGTTTACTCTGTAGGCTACAACTGTTCTCGATAATACCTTTAAAGATTTTCCTCAGAAGCATTTTTTATTTTAGTTTGTTTCTGAGATTGGATGAATGTTAATTTGTTTTTCCAATGCTGCAACAAACCACATCCCCATAAATTCATGGCTACATTAGCCACATAATGGCTTTAATTTTTCTATTTGTCATTCTGGCCCTGTATACTTGATCCATCTTGCACTTTGTTTTACCTGAGATAAAGTTCCAATCCCTAGAAGCTGAATATTTACCTCCTGAAGAGGCCAATATGGAAGCTAAGATTCTGGTGAAATTATTGTTAAATCTGTTCCTGTGTCTACTAAACCTTCAATTTCAATGCCATTTATTTGTACTTTTAGCTTTGGTCTCTTGTAATTTATAGCAGTTTGCCAAAATTCTTGTCTTCTGGCCTCTCTTGAATTTTTTGTTCTATCTACTGAAGTTGTTCTATCCTTCATTACATCCAGAGTTGTTTTTAATAAGCATTAACATTTTCAGTTTCTCTGTGGATGTTTTTTTTTTTTTTTTTTTTTTTTCTGCTGACAGGAAATGATTGAATTTGATATTGGGGCCTTCTGGAGAAAGTTTAGGGTGTTTCACAATGGCAAAGGCTTGCCTTGCCTGTCCTTGTTGATCTGCACAGTTAGTCCAGTGCCGACTTTTGCCACACCTTCTGCATGCTCCAGAAGGTTGGGGCCTCCTGTTTTATCTATCTTTAGAAAAGATGCCTTGCCTACAATCCCTTTCCAAATGACCTTTTCAAACGACCTTTCTTACCATAATTAAAACATCTGGGGCTGGAGAGATGGCTCAGAGGTTAAGAGCACTGGTTGTTCTTCCAGAGGCCCTCAGTTCAAATCCCAGCAACCACATGATGGCTCACAACCATCTACAATGAGATTTGGTACCCTCTTCTGGCATGCAAGCAGAATACTGTATACATAATAAATGAATACATCTTTAAAAAAATCTGAAAATTTGATTTTTTAAAAGAACTTTTACAAATTCTATCAGAGTGGCATCAGAAATGTGAAATTCAATATCAGCCATATTTTTAATCCATTCATCTATTGGTGCTGAACTAGTCTTTAAATATCCAATCATCATTTTGCATTCTGAAGTAGAATTTTCAAAAGCCAAAGATTCTATTAAAATTTGTCTGATTTCTGAATCTGATACTATTCTATTTACAGCTGAAGTCAATCTTTGCAAAAAATTAGTGAAGTCTTCTTTTGGGCCTTGCATAATTTTAGTAAATGACTCAGACTCTTTCCTGATTCTTCAACCTTATCCCAAGCATTTAAAGCTGCTAAAGGACATAGCACCAAGTTATGATTATCAAATTCAAGCTGCCTTTCTATTGGCCTTTACCTAGCAACAGATGGGAAATATCAACACCTCTATGCCTGTTTCATTCTTCTATGGCCCCATCTTTCCACCACATTCACCACTGTAACTGAAAACCAGCTTCCAATATTGTCACATCTTTCTAGTCTTGGGGGATAATTCCGAGTTGCCCATGAATTTAATATCTGCTTCACATACGGTGAATGCTAACCATTTGAAATGATCATTTCCTTAAATATTCTCAAAGTCAATATTTCTATATAGGATTCCATTCAACTTCTTCATAACCTTGGGGGTGCCTATCACTTGCTGGTAGGTCTTGTATAGTAACTGGATAAACTAAGGTTGGTTTCCTAACAACCTTAGGCTGTCTTTCCATTCTATCATGCAATGGCTTGGTAGGTTCTTGTCTAAATTCCTCTCTGTGATTATCTTTTCATTTATAAGTCTTTCTAAAGCTTATATTTTATCAATACACTTTCCATATTTTGGACAAAAAGCTACTATGACTATTAAGGATGAAACATGAATTACCAGATAGTAATTATATTTGGCATTATATTAATCTCAGTTAAGTCAATTATCCTTTCACTTTCTGCTTCTATTTTCAAGCCATCTGCAGTAGCATTACACAGTGACCTGAAACCTTATATTATGGTATTTTCCATATTTAACTCTCTGAGAACTTTCCAGGTGACTTACCAAATCTGATGGCTTCTCAGTTTGTCCAAAGCTGGAGTGATTTCTCTGTCCATGAGATCATGTCCCACATGAACACCAAATTTAGTTTGTTTGTTGTTTTTTTTTTTTTTTTAACAAAATCTTGATCGTTTGATTTTACCAGTAAAGACTCGGGACAGATGTTGGGGTGGAAGCCTGCATTCTCAGAGAGGCAGAGAAAGCACCCCAATGATCTTTCTCATCTGATGTCCCCATAGGAAGTTCTCCTCCATGCCATCTCAAAAACCCTTCAAACTCAATGTTCCTCCCTTCTACTTCCTGTGCATCTATCTTTCCATCCTTCTGACTTTCTCTTACTCTGTTTTTTTTTTTTTCCTATGTTCACTTTCAGTCAACTGGTTGCTTGTTCCACCTCTTGTCTTATGTTGATTTTATTTAATCCTGTCCAAGCAGAAAGCTCGTGGATTAAAGGTGTGTGACAGGGCTGAGGCACACCACAACTAGAAACAGGTCCACAGTGATCAAATATCCTGCAACACACATACATTCAAATTCTTTCTTTACAGATCATTATTTGTACAGATCATTTATTCTCCCAAAAATACTCATTTCAGGCCTTTCACACCCCTAAAAAGTTCTCTATGTCAATCTTGCCTGCTTCCTACTGAGTCAGATTCCTATCATCTTGTTTCTCAATATTCAAATCATCATCTACTATGGTATTAATCCTTACCATATTGAGCTTTTTTGTTTTTTGAGACAGGCTTTCTTTGTGTAGCTTTGGCTGTCCAGGCTGGACTTGAACTCCCAGAGATCTGTTTGCCTCTGCCTCCCTGAGTGCTGGGATACAGGTGTGCATCACTGCACCCAGCAATATTTACCAAATTATAGTGTGATTCATGGCTTAAAATGTGTCTTACTAGTTTGTGACCATGCCAATGGCTGAAATGATTTTATTCATTATCTTAACCTAAATATCTAGCAGTCAAATACTGCTTAAAACTGTTCTAAGTACCACTACTTTAAAACAGACCAAGTGGGTATTTTTATATATATTTAGGCCAGAACAAAGCTTTGTGTTTCTATGTTGCAAATGATGTGAGTCCTTTACATGAACTTAGTCCTCTCTTACAATTCAGGGAAGAAAATAGTTACTATTTTGTATTCAGATGATAGCGAGTTCATAAAATAAACTGCTAAAGGTCCCCTACTTAATTCGTGGGTTTTCCACCTCTGAAGCCTGAAGTGTTAACTGCTGTGTGACAGTACTTTTAAAAGCTGAATAGAGCCAGGAATAGTAATGTATTCCTATATATAGTGTCCAGCACACTGGACACTAAGGCAGGAAGGACTCAAATCTGTCCAGCATGGGCTGCACAGAGAGACTCTTGTCTGGAAAAACAAAACAAAACAGAAAACTATTTCCCCAAAGCTGTGTGTGGTGGTGTATGTCTTTAACTCCAGTACTTGGCAAGCAGAGGCAATGTGGTATAAGATCCAGCTCCAGGACACCCAGAGCTACAATAAGAGGCCTCGTTTCAAAAGACAAAATAAAAAGAGCTGACCAAAGGGAATGGGCTTAGTCATAAAGCCCTCGGTTCAATATCCCAGTATCTCAAATATCTAATTCTTTACAACATACCTGTCTGAGCCTCTCCATTTGCAACCTTTTACATATATTTATTAGAAAGTTATAAAGTCCCACAGCTTTCATATGCCTTGAAAAAAGTGCCCACACATCTTGCTTTGCATTATATAAAGGAATATGCTAATTGATAATATAGCACTTTGGGACTATTTTATTTAGTAAAACTGAGAGACAATGTAATGACTTTAGTATTTTATTGTCCTTTCAAACTCTTTAAAATGGGAACTCTAATAGTGTTTTGGCATCAGAGTATGTTAATCATGCTTCTAAGCATGTTAAATTCTTTTTTACATCTAGTATGTGTGCATGCATGTACATACATGTGCATGGTATATATGTAGGTCAAAGGACAACTTGTAGGAACTGGTTCTTCTTCCACCCTGTGGGTCTCAGGGATCAAGCTCAATGCCATCAGGCTTGGTAAGAAGTGTTTACCCAGTGTGCAATCTTGCCAGCTCAAAATTATCTGTTCACAAAAACACAGTGTGAAACAATTCGTAGAAAATTCTAGACAAGAAGTCATATAGCACAAGCTTTCCATTATTACTATAATGTTGACTGAGGGAATAGAGAAGCAGGTTCTCTGCCATCCTAAAACATGACTCAAAGAAGTAACATTTGGGTCGTGGAGCTAGAAGAGGTGACATTGAGTTCCTGGAGTTGAAAGCAGTGACTGTGCTGGTTGTGTTGTTGTCGTCTTTTTTTTTGTTGTTGTTCTGGGGAATCAAGCACAGACCCCAAGTGTTTGCCAGACAAACATTGTAGTGCTGAGCCATGTCTCCAGCCTAACTGTAACTTTAAATCATGGTATTGTTTCCAAAAGAAGAAACCAGAAGAACAAAAAAACCAAAATAAGTAAAAGACAGAAAAACAGCTTTTTCATTTTTGAAATCTTTGATGTTCTGTGGACACAACCCAATGCTGCTGTTTTGGGGTTATGGCAATTAACTTCAGCCTGTAGTCCTTCATTCATTGACAAGCAAGCTGCACCGTGGTCTTTGTATTGTGTCTGTGTCAATCTTAACTTGCAGTATTAAAAGCTGGAGAGACGGGAGGTTGGATGGACATGTGCCTCAGATAAGTCCTGGATAAGGAGCGGTGCAGAAGCCGTGGATATCCGGCCTCATCGCCTCCTTTTTCTTCTCTTTCTCACAGCCTTCAAGTTTTCATGGAGACCTAAGAGAATTAGCAGATGAGATATCAATGTTTATTTAATGTTGGCAAGATCCACTATATACCTTAAAGTAAGTGTTTATTTGCTTACAGCTTCAGGTTTAGAATTAAGTAATCCCCACACTAGTGAAAGCCTAGATTCTTGTTACAAATCGGAAATAAAAGGATTCACAATTCTGGGCTTTACGTGCCACATTTGGAATGATTTGAAAAACAGCAGTTTTGAAATACATGGATTAGAAAAACAGAGAGATTAGGCAGACAATAGATTAAAAAAATGTTGAAGCTGGAGAAAGTTTAATGTGATTTCTTTTTAAATTATGTTTATTTATATTTAGTCTGTGTGTGTGTGCGCACACGCATGTATGAGTGTATGCATACACGTGAACATGTGTGCATTTGGATGCACACACCACTGCAAATATAAAGAAGCCTGAGGACAAGTTTCTGGAGTTGGTTCTAGCTTTCTACCAGTTGTGTTCCTGGGCCTGAACTCAGATCATCAGACATAACAGCAAGTCAGTGTCTTTTCTCCCTGAGTGCCTCTCCAGTCTGCACATTGATTTCTTAGAATAACCAAGCCTAGTGACCCTGCCCTTAGCACCTCCCGTTTTTTTGTTTGTGACAGCTCTTCAATTACATTTATAATTAGACTTTTAATTTTAATTGCAATCTCTTTCTAAATGAAATTGTGACCGTTTTTACCCTTTCTTTTTCCAGAATGCCTAAAAATGTGTTATATGTACAATACAAGTAATTACTGATTGGTTGAAAGAAAAATAGAACTTGGGGAGGCAGAGGCAGGGGGATCTTTGAGTTCGAGGGCAGCTTGGTCTACAAAGCATGTCCAGGACAGCCAAGGCTACGGAGAGAAAACCCTTTCTTGAAAAACCAAAATCCAGAAAGAAGAAAAAGAAAACATTAACAAAACATGGCTTATGTATTTTAAGTTTTCATTAAGAATGTTAGCTTTATATCTATAAAAACAAAATAGCCAGGCATGGTGGCAGACACTTTAATGCCAGCACACGGGAGGCAGAGTTAGGTGGACAGATCTCTGAGTTTGAGGCTAGTCTTGTTTACAGATCAATTTCCAAGACAGCCAATGCTACACAGAAAAATCCCATCTAGGGGGAAAAAAAAAAGTACTTTGAGGGTAAAAGACAACACATTTGGGAATTCAGACTAATTCTATGCTAATCTGTTGAACAGTAGGGTCAACAGCAATTACTTTATTACAAAGTGATTATATTAATATGAAGACACATTTTAGAATAAGAACAACACGTCATTACAAGAACTGTATAGAAAACAATGGACCTAAACTCTGCAGACTTGGATTTGAATTCAGGTTTTGTGACCTCTTAGGCCCTTTGGCAAATTACTTTCCATTAGTGAACCTCTTTTGTCATCTTTAAATTTCTCATTGTGAGCATGCTGTAATTCCAGTACTACAGAAGCTGAGGGAGGAAGATCATAAATTTGAGCCCAGCTTGGACTACACTGTGATTTCCCAATTAGCTCATGTAGATTTAACATAAGGAGACTCTGTCTCAACAGCAACAACAACCTAAAACAATAAAACCAATTCTATCTTTGCAGGAACAGACAGAACAGCCAGGCATGGTAATGCATACCTTTCATTCCAGTACTTAGGAGGCAGAAGCAGATCTGTCTATAAAGCCAGTTCCAAGACAGTCAGGGCTGTTATACAGAGAAACCCTGTTTCAAAAAGACTAAATAAATAAATAAATCAGAATAAACTTTAAAGTGCAAACCAGGCATGGTGATTTGCATGTTTAAAATATGCCTGAAATCCTGGTACTTGGTAGGCTGAGAAAGAAACATTGAGAGTCTAAAGCCATCTGAAGTTACAAACTTATCCAAAACAAAGGCAAAAAGAATAGATGGTTGCCAAAAGTGGTGACCTACACCTTTAATCTTAGCGCTGGGGAGGCAGAGGCAGATGGATCTCTGAGTTTGAGGGCAATCTTGACTGAGTTCTAGGACAGCCAGAGCTGTACAGAGAAACCCTGTCTCAAGAAACAAGAGACAGACCCTGTTCCCCTTACTAGGGAATCCACTTGGATACTGAGCTGCCATGAGTTACATTGGAGTAGGGGTTCTAGGTTATATCCATGAATGGATGTTGGTTGGAATATCAGTTTCAGAAAAGACCCCTGTGCCCAGATATTTTGGTTCTGTTGCTCTCCTTGTGCAGCTCCTGTCCTCTCTAGGTCTTACTAACTCCCCCTTCTTTCACATGATTCCCTGCACTCTGCCTAAAGTTTGGTTATGAGCCTCAGCATCTGCTTTGATTCACTGCTAGGGAGAGTCTTTCAGAGGCCCTCTGTGGTAGGCTCCTGTCCTGTTTCTTGTTTTCTTCTTCTTCCATTGTTGTCCATCCCATTTTGCTTTCTAAGTGAGGATTGATCATCTTACCTCGGGTCCTCCTCCTTGTTTGTACAGATTTTAGTATGTTTATCCTAAGTGGTCTAGTATCCACTTATAAGTGATTATATACTGTGCCTTTCTGCTTCTAGGATACCTCACTGGAGATGATCTTTTCTAGATCCCACCATTTGCCTGCAAATTTCATGATTTTCTTGTTTTTAATTGCTGAGTAGTATTCCATTGTGTAAATGTACCACAATTTCTGTACCAATTCCTCCACTGAGGGACACCTGGATTATTTCCAGGTTTTGGCTATTATGAATAAAGCTGCTATGAACATGGTTGAATAAATGTCCGTGTTGTATACTTGAGCATATTTTGGATATATGCCTAGGAGTGGTATAGCTGGATCTCGAGGAAACGCTATTCCTAGTTGTCTGAGAAAGCGCTAGATTGATTTCCAAAGTGGTTGTACAAGTTTACATTCCCACCAGCAATGGAGGAGGGTTCCCCTTTCTCCACAACCTCTCCAGCATGTATTGTCACTTGAGTTTTTGATCTTAGGCAATCTGATGGGTGTAAGGTGAAATCTCAGGGTCGTTTTGATTTGCATCTCCCTGATGGCTAAGGACATTGAGCATTTCTTTAAGTGTTTCTCTGCCATTCTGTATTCCTCTATAGAGAATTCTCTTTTTAGCTCTGTACCCCATGTTGTAAATGAACTCAGTGGCTGGCTCTTTGATACCTCCCTGAGGGAGGAGCAGCCTTGCCAGGCCACAGAGGAGGACATTGCAGCCAGTCCTGATGAGACCTGATAAGCTAGGGTCAGATGGAAGGAGAGGAGCACCTCCCCATCAGTGGACTTACGGAGGGGCACGGGATGAGATGAGGGAGGGAGGGATGATGGGGTTGGGAGGCAATGAGGGAGGGGGCTACAGCTGGGATACAAAGCGATTAAAATTTAATAAACTAATCAATCACCAAAGCCTGAAAAAAAAAAAAGAAAAAGAAAAAGAAACAAGAATGTGTGGTTGGTTTAGCAAATACAAACCAAGTCATTCATTCACCCAAATACATCCACAAGGCAACACAATAAACTAGGGAAATTGGCAACCATAGAGAAGTCTTTTTGAACTTTATTAGAAAATACACTTTTCCAGTTGTGGCACATGCCTATAATCTCAACATAAAGAGGCAGAGGCTGAATGATTGCTACATGTTTGTGGCCAGCCTGAGCTCTATAGCAAGACTCACTCTCAAAAACAAACATACATACAACATAACCTCTGGGTGTGGTAGCTAATCCCAGCACTCAGAGGCAGGTGGATTTCTGTGAGTTCTAGGGATATAGTGAGACTCTGTAATAAATAAACAAGAAATGATACAGGATAAGTAAGGAGTAGAGGGAGAGGAGAATGGAGGAAGAATAAACAGAAAATCCTTTTTCCTTCAAGTTCACTTTTGGGAGGGGGTGTGTATGTACATGACCCAGGTGTGTGCACCCATATGTGTCCTGGACCCCTGTGCAATGTGGGAGCCAAAAGTTGACATGAAGTGTTTTCTTCAATTACTCTACTGGAGATAGGATCTTTCTCTGAGAGCCGGGCAGTGGTGGCACACACCTTTAATTTCAGTAGAGTCAGGCTCCTGTCTGTTCAAGGCCAGGCTGGTATATACAGTAAGTTCCAGGACAGCCAGGGTTACACAGAGAAACCCTGTCTCAAAAACAAAGACAAATGAAAATAAAACAAAGGATCTTCCACTGAACCTAGAGCTCACAAAGTCAACTAGAACACGTGGCCAGCGAGCTCCAGGGTTCACCTGGCTTGTTGGGGATACATGAAGACATGCACTATCATAACTGGCTTGTATCTTTGCATGGGCGCTTCGGACATGACTTGTCCCTCATGCTTGTAGAGTGTTTTCCAGATTCCAGCTTGTTTTTGTGTTTGTTTTTGTCTATATGGTAGAAGTACACAGCCAAGGACTATGGGAAACAGATACTAGTTCTGTCTATTGTCTAACTACATGTAACTTTACTTCTAGATCTCTGCTGGTGGAGGTTCAGCAAGTGCTGACATCCTATGTTCTGACCCTGGTTTGTTTTGGGGATACCTTGTAGCTCTGGTTGGTCTGGAACTACTTTGTAGGCAGGCTGGCCTTGAGCTCAGAGATCTGCTTGCTTCTTCCTGAGTTGCTGGGATTAAAGGTCTGTGCCCGGTAGTTATTTTTTTTTCTTGAGGCAGGTTCACATATATTCCAGGTTGGGTTTGAAGTCACTATGTACTTGAGGATGACCCTGAATTCTTGATCCTCCTGCCTCCACCTCTCACGTGCTTGATAAATAGGCATGTGCCACTGGGCCTAGTCATGTGGTTCTGGAGTTTGAATACCAGGGCTTTGTACATCTAGTCAAGCATTCTACCAGTTGAGCCAAGTCTGAAGCTTCACCTTGTTGTTTTGAGATAGGGTTTCTCTGTGTAATAAGCCCTGGCTGTCCTGGACTCACTTTGTAGACCAACCAGGCTGGCCTCAAACTCAAGAGATCCACCTGTTTCTGCTGGGATGCTCTACCACTCCCGACCTCTCTATTTTTTAAGATTTCTTTACAAACTGTAATAAGAAATATTGGGTTATATTTTTACTTATTATGCTACTATCTCTACCAGACTTCCAATGAGCATGTTTCTTTATGTCTTATTATTTACCATTCAGAATCAGTAGAATAAAATCTGCCTCTCAACAATGGTGTAACACTTAATATATGTGTATTAAATATCTGATTTGAATAGATGTATGTTTTTAAAGAAATACAAAGAACTCAATTAGTTTATCACATTGCTCTGTACTTTTGCTAACATTTACTTTTAAATTAAAGTTAAAATTTAATATTCTTCCAGCCTGATAGAACACAGGAATAACTAGTCACCCGAAAGCAAAAAGGTGGATGGATAGATGAATCAGTGGTTAAGACTACTTGCTGCTCTTCCAGAGGACCTGGGTCTGATTTCCAGCATCATATGGCAGGTAACCAACCTGTTAATCTAGTTTTAGTATATATGACACCTTCTGGCTTTCTCAGGCATCTCTGACATTTGGTGTACATAGATACATACGTACGGATAGACCCATACATGTAAAATGAAAATGAATAAATCTTAAAAAGAAAAAGAAAGGAAAAAATGAAGAAAGGAAGGAAGGGAGGGAAAGAGAGAGAGAAAGTGGTAGTGGTACATGCTTTTACTCCCAGCATTCCCAGCATTCAGGAGGCAGAGGCAGGAAAATCTCTGAGTTTTAGGCCAGCCTGGTCTACAGAGTGAGTTCCAGGGCTACACAGAGAAACCCTAAAAAAAAAAAAAAAAAAAAAAAAAAACCAAGAAAAAAGAAAGAAAGAACAAGAGAAAGAAAGAACGAGGGGCTGGAGAGATGGCTCAGAGGTTAAGAGCACTGCTTGCTTTTCCAGAAGTCCCAAGCTCAATTCCCTGCACCCACATGGTGGTTCGGAATAATGTATAATGAGATGAGATCTGGTGCCCACTTCTGGAGTTCTGGTGTACAAGCAGGCAGAAAAATTGTATACATAATAAAATAAATAAATCTTAAAAAAAGAAAAAAGAAAAAAAGAACGAACGAATGAACGAAAGAAAAGAGCCATGAGATGGCTCACTGTACAATTCTGATAACCTAAATTTAATCCCTGGTAACCCACATAAAGAGGGAAGGAAAGCACTGACTGCATGAAGTTGTCCTCAACGTTCTCATGAGTGATATGGCAGGTGTACTTCCTCCTGACACACACACACACACGTGCCTGATAGGGTGAATGAGGCATCCCTCACCCCAGGACTTGATTTCCAGGTCCTGAGCTACTGGACTGCTTATTGCTTTAGTAACTTGCTATCATTCTGGGCTTTTGTATCGGTCATGGCTGTATTATCCGCCCTTAAAAAATTACAGTGTTATTCCAATTTTATCTAAAAAGCATCCCATATTTTTCTTGTTGATACTTAGTTCATAACCATTTCATAAGTAAGTACTGGTTTTACAGGCTTTGTTTCATGGGTAGTTAATAAATACATGACAATCTTTTGCGGGGTTTGGGTTTGGTTTTTGAGACAGGGTCTTTTTATAGAACAGGCTGGCCTTAAATTCACGGTCCTTCTGCTTCTTCCTCTCAGTCGCTGCTATTAGGTATGTTGCTATGCTGAGTGAGGCAATATTAGGTTGTTTAGCTTGGCTTCAAACTTCTACCTCAGCTGTAGACCAGGATGGGCCTCAAACTCAAAGTTGTGCCTGTCTCTGCCTCCCAAGTGCTGGGATTAAAGGTGCATACTACCACTGCCCTAGTAGTTTTTAAAAGTTGTAATTTTGTGAGTATCTAACATATATATGTCAAGTACTGACTCTAATATATATTTCCCACTGCGCCCGGCTATGATTCTAATATCTATTTATCTGTAGTCTTAGAGTACCTAAGACTACAGATATCCATTACTGTGCTTGGCTAGTGTTTGTTTTTCTTCCTTTTTTTTAAAAAAAAAAAATTTTTTTTTTTTTTTTTTGAGGCAAGGTCTCTCTGTGTAGCATTGGCTGTCCTGGAACTCACTCTGTAGACCAGGCTGGACTTGAATTCAGAGAGATCTGCTTGCCTCTGCCTTTCAAGTGCTGGGAGTAAAGGCCTCTGCACCACCACTGACCCATGCTAGTATTTTTTCTTAACCTCATTCAGTTAAGATGAGAGTACTGCACTACCAAAAATGATTCCTTTCTGCACCAAGGCAGCATTAGTTTCTCTATTTTTTTCCCAAGGGCCATGTTCTGTTGTTTACAGAGTGCTATACTTCCACCCAGTAATCATCATACTTGACACAACAATAGCACAGGCCATGCCTTTCAGAGCAAATCATTAAAAGGAAAAAACAAATCCCTAATAATGTATGTAGGTCATTCTTTGGCCAATTTGGGACCTCAGAGAAGCTGTTCTACTAGTTTTCCTTAAATAGCACCATACATCATAAGCTAACCTCAATCTAAGAGAGTTTCCAAACATGAATGGAATGGCTATTGCTAACAACCTGATTATGAAAGCTTATCCTGGAGTAGCAGAACAAAAATTCAGATGCATTCTGATACTGCTTATAATATTAGCCTTAACAAGATTCAAGAGATCAAAGAGAAACTTTCTGAGAAAAAAAAGATCAATTTTCTTTTCTAGAAACTTCGGGGTAGGGGGTTAGGAGATGGTTCAATTGGTAAAGTGCCTGATTTGAATTTGATCCTCAGCATTCATCTGAAAAGGCAGGTGGGCTGCTAGCGCCTGTAAAACCAGCACTGGAGGAAACAGGTAGATCCCTGGAGCTCACTGGCCAGCCTGCCTAGCCAAATGAGTGAATTCCAATTTTGGTCAGAAACCACGTGTCAAAACAAAGGCGAAAAGCAATTGAGGAAGAAACGGATACGTACAGCTACACACACACATAAACGTGAATATGTACCATACATATGTGCAAACATACACTACATATACATTTCCAAAAAGGAGGGTCTAGGATGTATACATACTAACATAAATAAAATGACTTAGTTTTTTAGATGCTTAAATCTGTTTGGGTATAGTTTTCCCATGGTTGCAGGTGATTACAAAAGGGTTTTGTTTGTTTTTGTTTTTTGAGACAGGGTTTCTCTGTGCACCCCTAGTTGTCCTGGAACTCACTCTATAGATCAGGATGGTCTCAAACTCAAAGATCTGCCTGTCTCGGCCTCCCAAGTGCTGGGATTAAAGGTGCATACTACCACTGCCCTAATAGATTTTTAGAGTTGTAATTTTGTGAGTATCTAATATATGTCAATTGCTGACTCTAATTTTTTTCCCACTTTGCCTGGCTATGATATCTAATATCTATTTATTCTCTGAGACAGGATCTTACTGGGTAGCCCCTGCTGTTCTAGAATTCACTGTAGAATTATGTAGACTATAATGGTCTCAAACGCACGAAGATCCAAATGTCTCCCCCTCCTAAATATTGGGATTAAAAGTGTGCACCCGTTCTCAAGTACTTTAAATAGTTTTTCATTTGATACAAGTAGTGTGTGTGGTGGAGTGTGAGTGTGTGTGTATGTGTTTGCATGTTGCTGGGAATTGGACCTAGAGCTTCATTCATGCAAATGCTCTATTAAAGAGCTATACTCCGCTATGAGTAATTCTATGAGAGTAGGAATTATCCTTTAAAGTAAAACTCATAGAGAGTCAAATAAGTTTCTTAAGATTACAGACAGCAACTGGAGGCACAGAGGCACATTGATTGCCTTCTCTCACCAGAATGGCCCTTTAGGCTCTGCTTACAACATCCTAGGGTTTATTTTGCCCATGTTGTCAAACTCTTTCAAGTTCCTCCTGACACCAGTTTAGAAAGCCCAAGAATCACATGGCCAGGCTTATCACAGCTTCTTGGTTCTCCACCTGGATTTCTGAGATCGTCTCATCATTAGCTGTTGCCTTTATAGCCCATGCTCTATGAAGCACACAGCTATGTTTTTGTGAACAAAGGTCATATTGTTTTACTCCTCTGCTTGGAGCTCTTTAAGGCTTCCCACTGCCCTGATGCAAACTTTTTAGCATAGCATATGATTCCCAACTAGCTCCTGCCTCACATGCTTTCTCTGGTTTATACCTTAATAGTATCTAGCTGCTCTGCATATTTCAGTTGATGTTGATTGTTTGAAATTTCAAAAATGGTTCAGATATTTTCAAATTTTACTATAACTTAAATTTGTATGATTTGAAGTGATTGGAAAAGGCAAATTTGGAGTGAATTTTGTTGGTGGTTTTTGTTTGAGGCATGGTCTTCCCATGGAGCCCAAGCTGGGTGGCCTCAAACTTGAAACCTTCAATCCAAAGTTTTTAGAATTACAGGTGTGAATCACTGTACACACTGCTGCTTTGGAGGTTCAAGAAAAGCAGTCAGGGTATGAAAGAGAAGGTCAGAGTACAAGAGCAATTTTTAAAACTTAACAGTAGTAGAGTAGTATCGAGGATTCAGCTGTGCTTTGTGACTGAAACTTGGTAATAGAATGCATATTGCTATGCATTTTTCTGATGGTAGGCAAACACTTCAGCACCTAAAGAGGTGGAGGGCATGGCACTATTAAAAGAAAGATGATGCAAAGGGTTTGTTTGTGGGTGTGTTTGTGGAGTACTGACAAATTGTTATGGTCAGTGTCAACGTGGCAGACTCAGAATTACTCAAAAATAAACTCTGGGCATGTCTAGGAGACACTTTCTAGGTTCAGTAACTGAGGTGGGAGAGCCATCCTAATGTGGGCTGTAACATAGCACGGCCTGGGGTCCCCGACTGAGCCTCCCTGCTGACCCAGTGTGACAAGCTGGCTCATACTTCTTTCGCCATACTTTCCTTGCCAGGATGTTCCTTGTCCTCAAATTGTTGCTTTTGTCTGTTATTTTTCACAACAGTAAGAGTCACAGGGAGTTAATGAATACGCAAATGTTCCTAAATTATTTCTACAGGTGTAACACACAAGGATGGAGAAGAACAAAGGGTGTTTGTGTCTATGGCTTGTCCCAGTTGTGGTGATAACATGATGACTCACAGGACCAAGATAATGGTGAGTGGATGTCAAGAGCTCTGACTTGAGCTGGGCACAGTGGTACATGTCTCAAGTTCTAGCATTGGAGACAGAGGCAGGAAGGTCGGGAGTTAAGGCTCATCTCGGCTACATGAAATCTTATCTTAAAAAAAAATTAAAGATGACAATGCAGCCACTCCTGATGTGATCTGATAGACTAAGAAGGAAGGAGAAGAGGACCTCCCCTATCAGTGGACTTGGGGAGGGGCATGCATGAAGAAGGGGGAGGGAGGATGGGACCGGGAGGGGAGGAGAGAGGGGTTTATGGGGGGATACAAAGTGAATAAAGTGTAATTAATAAAAAATAATAAAATAATTAATCTATAAAGAAATTAAAATAGCTCAGCAGGTACAGAAAAGGAAATAAATCTGATCACTTGAAAACAAAACTGACCAATCAATACATACAGCCATATATATGTATATACACATATATATTCTACTTCCCAAAGTCAATTTCTAAGGTTCTAAGGGGGATCTGTATCTTGCACATTTGTTAAGCTTTTCAATAAATTAAGGATTCAGTTTCTAAAAGGTTTTCAGTCTGGCCGATTCTTCCAGTTACTGGAATGGGGAGGCTTCTGCTTCCTTCAAAACACTTTCCTGGCTCTCCTGTCCTATTTTCAAGGTATTAAGTCCAAAGTAAATGAAACAAGCCAAGTTTTGGAAGGCCATAAAATGCTTTGTCATGACCTCTAAGTAATTTGCCCAGTGTTTCCCATTTACCGATTGAATTTTAAGCTCTGTGTTGTAACTATCGTGAACCTTCGGTTTTGAGCCGAGGCCATCTTCCCCTCTTCCTCTGCTGAACTAGCCATCCATCCACCCAGCTCACTTCTGCAACACCTCCAGGTAAGCAGGTTTTGTTTTTTTTTTTTTTTTGTTTGCTATATTTGGTCCTCGTAGATGTGGTTTGCCTGTATGGTTTCCTAGAATGATTACTGTAATTTACATGCAACGTAATGTATATTATGTATCAGAAAGCCTGTCTGCTCCACTGCTGGGGACTGAAACCGGGGCCTTTGTTGGGCAAGCACGCCACCACAGGGCTACATAAACTCTTGGCTTTTTTTTTAAATTAAGATCCTCAGGTGCCTCTGCTCTAACATGGGCACTGGCACTCAGTGAAAATGGGCGCGAATCTACGGGAGGCCCTTAGGGATCAGTTGAGGAAAGTCATGACTGTTCACATTCTTTAGGACCCTCTTCTAGAAGTGCTTGTCAAGATGACTTCGGGAACCGGCTCATTGCGATGACGTCACTTCACTTCAAGGGCCCCCAGAACCGCCTCAGGTCCACACGAGTGGACAGCAACGCTCCAACTACCTGTCACACAACTCGGAGGCTCCGCTTACTACCGCCTTCCAGGCAGTAACTCGGGCAACCGGAATTTGAGCTGAGCAGGAGACGTCTTTCCGGAACTAGGCAGGGTGGGCGAGAAGGGCCTGCGAGGCCCGGAAGCGAGGGAGGCCCCTGGCGAAACCGTCGCTTGGGCGCTCCCCGGGCTCCTCCCCACGACCGGAAGGCCTCGGCCCCTTCACGTCAAAGACCCGCAGGTTCTGAGTCCAGCCCGGCCGCCGCCGCCGCCGCCGCCGCCGCCGCCGCGCCGCCGAGCTCCCGTCCTCCTCCGGCCCGGCCGTGGGGTCTCCCGCACACTACGCAGGGGCGGAGGGCGTGGCGCGTGACGCGCGGAGGGCCGACGCGGTGACGCAGCACGGCGCGGTGACGCACGCCCCTTTGTTGGCTCAGTAGCGGTAGCAGCGGCCGCGGAGGTGGCGCTGGGGACTGTTTTCCGTCCGAGGCCGGAGCGGAGCGGCGTCTGACTGAGGCGGGCAGCAAGAGGCCCCGCGCTCCCTCCCGCCCCCCTCCGCGCCCTCCCGGCCGCCGCCGCCGCTCCCCTCCAACCGCCGCCCCCGGAGCGCAGCCGCGGCCCGCGGGGCCGGAACCAGGCCTGCGTCCGGACGGCAGCGGGAGCCGGAGCGAGAGCCGGGGCCTCGGCGTCCCCGCCCTCTCCGCGCCGCGGCCAGCGTCCGCCGGGCCCGCGCGCGTCGCGCCATGGACTCGGACGAGGGCTACAACTACGAGTTCGATGAGGACGAGGAGTGCAGCGAGGAGGACAGCGGCGCCGAGGAGGAGGAGGAGGACGACGAGGACGAGCCGGACGATGATAACCTGGACCTGGGCGAGGTGGAGCTGGTGGAGCCCGGGCTGGGCGTCGGCGGGGAGCGGGACGGACTACTGTGCGGGGAGACGGGCGGCGGCGGCGGCAGCGCTCTGGGTCCCGGAGGAGGCGGCGGCGGCGGCGGCGGCGGCAGCGGCCCGGGGCACGAGCAGGAGGAGGATTACCGCTACGAGGTGCTCACGGCCGAGCAGATCCTGCAGCACATGGTGGAATGTATCCGGGAGGTCAACGAGGTCATCCAGGTGAGGGGCCCAGCACGCCGTTTGGCCCCGGGATCGGCACGGGAGCGGACCCAGGCGGCCCGCGCGGCGCCGAAGAGCAGGCTTGGGCCTGGCTCGCCCCGGGCCTGTCCGCCCCGCCGGCCGGTCGGGAGGTGCGCTTGGGCGGTGCTTCCCGGAGTCCTGGCATGGCGGAGGCCTGGGGCTGCCCGAGCGGCTATGGCCGGCAGTTCCTGCGTGGCTACGGCCTCAGGCCGGAGGGTGGGCTTACAGGGGTGGGCTGGAGGAGGGGTGAGGGGGTGAGTGTGCAGGAGGTGTCAGAAAGAATCCGGCCCTTTTCTCCAGGTTTATCCTAGCCCTTGAGTCTCGTGAGCAGTTTCAGATGGGATTAGGGCAGGCCCTTCAGAGCAGCTTTGGTGTATGATTGCCCCAAGTGGGCACCGGCTAATAAAGAAATGGATCTCCTTGGCAGTCTTAAGTGGCTACTTAAAGGTGGGGGAAGGGAACTAGTTCTCGGAAGAGGTGTTGATGGACCTGATTTTCTGATGGTGAGACTTGCTGCTTTACGTTGTTTTGGGAGCCAGGGGGTTCTTTTCTGTTTGGGACCTCACTGCTTTGGGACTACTTCCTGTGTTAACATGTAACTTGATGGAAGCTGTTGGAATAGTTAGCACGGATTGCCTCTCCACCCGTGCAGCTTTAGCAACAGGGAGACGCAGTGTTAACTGTACAAAGCTACTGTGAATTAGGAAGTAGAGGCCTTCAGCCTCTGAACTTTCTTTTAAGTTTTCTGTTTTGTGCATAGAAAGTTAGACTTGCTTTGAGCCAGTACCTGCATCGCATTTAACATTATATACAGGAGGTTTTGTATTTTTGAGCTGGAGGAAATAAGTTTCCATTTGTTTGGGGGGAAAGTTGTCTCGAATGGAGTATGATTGAAAAAAATGACACTCGACCCTGTGGTGAAAAGTCAGAAATTTCAGCTACTTAGGCTGAGGCAGGTGGATGGCAAGTTCAAGACCCACTTGGGACTACAGAGTGATGTCAAGGTTGTTCTAGGCAACTTGGTGAGACCCTGTCTCCAAATGAAGTAAAAAGACTGCTGGGGATGCAGCTCAGTGGTAGAGCGCGAGACTGGCGTGTTCGAGGCTCTAGATTCAGTCCTCACTAATGTAAAAATAAAATTGAAAATGAAATCTTGATTCAGTTTAACTTTTAGAAAGCAGTAGTTCCATGGGAGGAACTACATGGGAACAAGAAGTTACTCTTGTTTTCAAGCACATTACTTTGTTTTTAACTGTAGAATGGGTTGGCTTCATAGTCATGCACAGATCATCAGTGTCACTGCCTGCTTGCCGACTTCCCATTAACGCATTTACGTTCTCATCCAGTAGTCTTTGCAGATTAAGCCATCTAGGCATTAACGAATGTCTTTGGAAGAATGGAAAAATCTCATCTAGTGCTGTTAGTGGAAATTTCAAGTTTCATTATAGATAATGTCTCAGAAATAAATGGGAGGGTTATAGAAGTCAGATAAGTTTCATTGCTCTATCTTAGTTCTTAGACGATTGAGATTTAAAAAACAAACAAAAAAGAATTGTGTGAGTAAGGAACTTGGTTAAAACTTGAATTCTTTTTATTTACTTGTAATTATATAAAGTCTGATGTTTTCAAACTTAGTACCTAGCTTACTAGCATTATGTTTTGAAGTAACTCAAGGGTATTTATCAGAAATAACTTATAAATGTGTGTTTTACTATAGTAAAGTCTCATCCAGTTCTGTCAGTTCTCACATTTGTCTTAGTTACCTAGGTCCCGTCGCTGATGTGTATGACATAAGATTTTCTTAGAGTTCATGAATACCTAAGCATGTATCCCTTGGTTAAAATTCATGTTTAAAAATACCAGTCAAGTCAAAGGTAGGACAGATTGCAGACCATCTTTCTTGAGCTAGTATACTTATACATCAAAACTAGGTGTGATTATGTTTTAGGTAGTTAAAATTCGGAGCATTGCATGGGTAATACGTGCAGATTGTAAGAAAAACCTCATGAGTAAAGAGAAACTTAAAGAAAAATAAGCCACCAAGAGATGCCAAAATGTGAGCTCCATATTCTTTTCTGGATCCTGCATAGTTACACGTATTTTTTAAAAACAACAATGATTTTATGTGATGTTTTGAGTGGAGGAAAAAAAGAAAGAATCTCTGAGGAACTTTCAAAAAAAAATAACTTTTAGAAGAATTTAGTGATTACACATTAATTTGTTTAATCAACCTATTGCTGGCTTTTTGTGGTTTTTGACCTACAAGCATACATAACCTCACAGGTCAGTCATAGAATGTTTTCTTATTTCTTGGTATAAGTTCATTTGCATAATTAGAGAGAATGGCTCATTTTCAAGGTGGTGGTGTTTTCAGGTTACATCGATTGCCTAATTGGCATCAAATGGTCATTTAAAAAATTTGCTTTGGAGCCAGGCGTGGTGGAGCACACCTTTAGTCCCAGCATGGGAAGGCAGACACAGGCAGATCCCTGAGTTTGAGGCCAGTCTGGTCTATAAAGTGAGCCCAGGACAGCCAAGGCTACACAGTGAGACCCTGTCTTGAAACAAAAACAAAAACAAAAGCTTTGGGGAGCAAATGGTAGTGGTACACACCTTTAATCCCAACATTCAGGATTTAGGGTCAGGTGGCTCTCTGTGTAGTTGAGGCCAGCCTGGTCTACATAGTGTGTCTAGGACAGCCAGAGCCACACAGTGAGACCCTGTCTCAAACAACAAAACAAAACCACACACACACACACACACACACACACACACACACACACACACACACAAAACCAAAAAAACCCCAACAAAACAGGATTTTGTATATAGCTCTGGCTTTTCTTTTCTTGGAATTCTCCCACAGCCTGATTGAGGTCTGGCATATGCTAAGCAGGTATTCTGTCCCTGAGCTACCCCCAGCACTGTAGATATGTATATTATATATGTGTGTGTGTGCACATATATACATACACACTGCACACACATACATATATATGTGTGTATACACACACAGACTCTTTTGGAACAGGAGTTTCTGTACAGCTCAGGCTATCCTGGAACTCAGGGTCTCCTCCCTCTAGTAGCTGGGACTTAACGCCATTATGCCCTGTATGAATCATCATCCTCTTTATGACATAGTGAGCATATATTTACTGTCTTTCCCTCCTTCCCTGCTTTTTAGTTTAGTGCATTTTTTGTTGTTTTGTTTTGAGATTGAATTTCCCTGTGTTGCCCAGGCTGGTGTGCTCCTGGGTTCAAGTGATAGTCTTGCCTCAGCTTCTTGGGTGCCAGGATTACAAATGTGCCATCCATGCCAAGTGCTCACCACAACAGATTGCACCCTGTTTTAGCTAGCCACTTTGTGTGTTAAAAGACTAAATTTAATGTGTATGGGGATGTGGATAGCTGCAGAGGCCAGAAGAGGACACTGCACCCCCTGGAGCTGTAGTGACCCCTGCTTGTGAGCTGCCCTTCGTAGATAGATGATGGGAACTGAACTCTTTTTGTTATTTTGTCTTTTTTTTTTTTCCAGAGCTGAGGACCGAACCCAGGGCCTTGC
Source organism: Psammomys obesus (assembly GCF_907164565.1). Classification (NCBI taxonomy): domain Eukaryota; kingdom Metazoa; phylum Chordata; class Mammalia; order Rodentia; family Muridae; genus Psammomys; species Psammomys obesus. The sequence continues at coordinate 20,772,039 of NW_026596039.1, read as the reverse complement.
GCTTGCTAGGCAAGCGCTCTACCACTGAGCTAAATCCCCAACCCGGAACTGAACTCTTGCCCTGCAAGAAAGGGGAGTGGGCTTAACTGCTAAACATCTCTCTATCCTGTTTTCCTTTTAAAGGCATAATATCAACAGGTGTTTAACTTTGATAGATCCATATACCGTGATAGTGTGTAACTACGTTAATACTGGAAATAGCTTAATTCTTCCTATTAGGTGTGATGTAATTAGTAGAGTAAGATTATGTGTAGGCTGCACTTGATGATTACTGCCTTTTAAATGAGAAAATGATTTACTTCTAATTTAAGATAGCTGGATTCCTTGGAACCCATGTGGCAGTTTTTTTTTATTTTATTTTTATTTTTATTTATTTTTACTTTAAAACATAAAAGTGTTTTGTTTGTTTGTTTTTCTTTTTTTTTTTCCCCCTTTTTTCTTAGAGGCAGGGTCTCTATGTATTCCTGGCTGTTCTGGAACTCTAGCTATGATCAGGCCAGCCTTGAACTCAGAGATCCAGTTGCCTCTGATGCTCAGCTAAAAGCTTTCCTTTTTTAGCTGTCAAGTAGACTTTTGCAATCATATAATTTATTTTTTTCTAAAAATTTTGTTCTTTTTCTCAGCTTTAATTCAGGGATAAGTGATTGAACAGCTTTATTCTGAATAATGTCACTCATGTGTTACTGTGTATAGTAGATGGCCAGTTAAATTGATGGATAGTATGGAATTGTAGAATGCAGCTTGGGAGTTTTTACTCAGCTGTTCTGGCAAATCAGCTTTTCAGAGCTTTACTTCAAAAAAAAAAAAAAGTCTGCTTTTCAGGCTAAACTTTAGGATTAAAATAAAGAGTGTCGAATATTATTCTGGGACTTCTCCCCATGTAAGGTTTTAAAATGTCCACATTATTCTGTAGAAATTTTTCTTTCCTCTTTTGTTATGTCCCTTTTTTTAAAGGAAGTGTCAGAAGTGACTTGATACATAATATGCTTTGGAAAAAATTACACAAAATAATGAAATATTAAATAACATTTCCTTAATATTGAGCCATTTATTTAGATAATACTAAAAATATATGTAAATCCTGACACTTTTCCTCATGCTTAATTTTTTTAAATCATACTTTTAATTCAGATATTTCTAATTTCAATTAACTTGACAGTATATCTAACCATGATTTTCTAATGTTTAAAAAAGCTAAGTATTAAAGTCTAAGTATCTCGATTCTTAGCAAGAATTTACAACTAAAAGTTGCTGTTGTTTTTTTCTTAGCACTGTGACATTTTGAACACGTAATTTTTCTTTTTTGGCAGCTCTTCTTTGACTTATCCAATCTTAACTTTTTAAAAATTGATTATTATTTTTAATTGGTGTTTTGCCTGATGTTTGTCTGTGGGTGTCAGACTTGGAGTTACAGTTGTGAGCTGTCATGTGGGTGCTGTGAATTGAACCCCTGTTCTCTGGAAGAGCTTAAATGCTGAGTCATCTCCATCCCCCCAGTCGTAACTCTTTGTTCTGTATTTTCTACCATCCAGTTAGCCCAGGTCAGAATTCCTTTTTTTCCTGTTTCTCTTTTTAATAACTAATCCTAATTGTAGACCTCTAATTTATTTTGGCTCCTCACTCTAGATGTTCATTTCATCTGTTGTACTGCTATCAAACACATGTGGTAGTTATTTTTTTGCCCAAAAGATTTTGTTGTTGATAGTCTAGACCCCTTGTGGCATTCATAGTTAGCATCTTAATGTCATCTGATTTTTCATCCCACCTGTTCTTGTGCCTTATCTCCCACTGCACTGCTTATAATTATAGCATATACTTTTCCTGTTTTTTTTTTTCCCATGCTATTACCTCTTCTGGTAAAAAAGAACATTTCACTTAAACTGCTAGAGTATTTCTTTTTCTCTTTCTAGAGTCTCTTCATCTACCTTTCCAGTGCTTCCTCATTTGTTTAGCACTTTATATGGATATATCTCCATATAAATGGTTTCTTTGTTTAGCCTTGGCTAACCTGGACTCCTTTGTAGACTAGGCTGGCCTCAAACTCTGAGCCATCTGCCTGCCTCTGCCTTCCTGAGTGCTGAGATTAAAGGTGTGTGCAGCCCATGGATATTTTGTGTAGCCCACAATAGCCTGTGATACAGCTGTCTCTATATCTAAGTCTTTCTAGTTGGCTAACTATGAGGGCTTTGAGGGTAAAATCTGAAACCCCTTGGACTTTGCACAGTGTACAGCATACTTGATATAGTCTGACAGGAAGCTACTAGGTAAACATTTTAACATTTGTTCTTAGCTAGTAAATACTTGTTACCTCACTTTCTTAATCTGTAAGAAAGCCAAATAAGTTTTTTTTTTTTCCTGATACTAGTAAATTTTATGTCTTTTAGATGCTGCAAATGTGAGTAATGTAAGACTACAAGCAGTGTTTGAATTCTAGGAGGACCAGCTTTAAAAAAAAATATTTTATTTATTTATTATATATAGTGTTCTGTCTGCATGTACACCTGCACACCAGGAGAGGGCATCAGGCCTTAGTATAGATGGTTGAGAGCCACCATGTGTTTGTTGGGAATTGAACTCAGGACTTTTGGAAGAGTAGCCAGCTCTTAACTTCTGAGCCATCTCTCCAGCCCGAGGACAAGCTTTTATTTATTTAGTATTGGATCTTTTGCGACAGGGTTTCTCTTTATCGCTCTGGATGTTCTGAACTTGCTCTGTAGACCAGGCTGGCCTTAAAAGAGATATACCTGCTTCTACTGGGAGGGGTGCTACCACACCCAGCTAAAAGACAGCTTTTAAAAGCCCCTTTATTTAATCTTTGTTTCATTTTTGAGACCAGGTCTATCTGAGACTATTTACCCTTGGCTGGCCATGTAATGTAGAGTGAGCTGGCCTTGAACTCACGGAGCTCTGCCTGGCTCTGCCCCCTGAGTATTGGATGTACAGGGGTGCACCACCATGTCTAACTGTTTTAAAACAGGGGGTGGGGGGAACAAAGACTGCACACCATTTTCATAATGGAAACCATAAAGCAACACAGTCGTTTTTTGAAAATCTTCTGTGTGAATATGGTGGTGCCAGGGTCTTGCACTTGCTAGGTGAGCACTCCACTCCGAGGGACATCCCTGGCCGAGTTTGTTTGTAGAAAAAGGGATCTTGCTCTATACATAGCTCAAGACAAGCCTTAACTTGCTACACAACCCAAGCTTGCCTTGAATTTGTGATCCTTTTGCCTCGAACATCGTTTGGAAGTATAGGCCTATAGTCAAACCAGGCTAACAACAGAACTTTTAAGATGCAAAGAACTTAAACTTCAAAAATACATTTTAGGGAGCTGGAGAGTTGGCTCAGTGGTTAAGCTCACTGGTCACACTCCCAGAAGAAGATGTTACAGTTTTCAGTTGTGAAATTTCCGTTTCTTGTGTATTTGGTACTGTTGACAGGGTTTCACTATGTGTTGCTCTGGTTGGCTTGGAACTTACAGTGATTCTCCTGCTTCTGCCTCTGAAATATCAGGGTTACAGGTGTGTTCCATGCCTGTCATTCTGTTGGGTTCATTGATGTACAGTGTTCTGCTGATTCCGTCTGAGGTATTTTTGTGTGTGCATGCGTGTGAGTGCTGTAGCAATCATGTGGAGATCAGAGGACAACTCTGAAAATCAGTTCTCTCCTTCCACCTTGTTGAGGCAGGGTCTCTTGTGGATATTCCAGGCTTGCTGACCAGTGAACTGTTCTAGGCAACTCTCCTGGCCCTTCACCTCCATCTTGCCACAGGAGAACTGGTATTATATACGCATAGCACAACATCCTGCTTTTTTATATGGGTTCCAGAGATCAAATTCAAGTCCTCTGACCCAGTGAGCCTTCTCACAGGTTTCTCTTTTTATAAAATTTTCTAGGTACTAAGGATTGAACTTTAAAGCCTCATGCATGCTAGGCAAAGTACGCTGACATTTAAAAAACAGAAACAAAGCTGTTTTGTTTGAGTCAGAATCTCATGTAGCCCCCCACTGGACTTTTGAAATTGATACATGGCTGTGGATGACCTTGCTTTGCCTCTTGCTTTTACCTTCCAAGTGCTGGGATTATAGGCATTTGCCGCCATACTTTGTCTTTTTACTTCTAAATTTTGAGATAGGGTCTCTTTATGTTGCTCAGGCTGGCTTTGAGCTTGTCATCCTCCTGCTTCAGGCTCCTGAGAGCTGAGATTATAGGTGTGCACTTTCTCAAACTGCTTTGGTTCCTCAGGTTTTGCAAAAGTGTAGTATGTCTAGTATTCTAATCAGTTAAGTCACTTCCTACTGCCTTTTTCTTTCTTTCCCTCTTGGAGTTTGGTCATGTGAATCTGTCATTAGGTATTTTATAGTGTGCCATATATTGTGTCAGATTCTATGTGATGGTAGATTCCTTCAGAAAGTACTACTATATTCTTTCCTCAGCTTTGTTGTTTCAGTGGTAGATGTACCTTAAACAGGAAGGCTAAGTGTTTGGCCTGTTCAGCCTCTTTTCTGAAGAGTCCCTTCTCTGGGGAGCCTATACTTTGTGTTTGTTGTTGTTTTTGAGGCAGGGTTTCTCTGTGTAGTCCTGGCTGTCCTGGAACACACAGGGATCCTTCTGAGTGCTGGAAGTACCTGTCACCACCCCCCAGCCCCCATTTTTTTCTTTGTTACCGCTATTAAATGGTTGAAGTTATTACTCACTGCTTCAGAGATTTCCCTTTTGGTTTTTTAGTTTTTAGACCATGTGCAGTCCTCAGTCAGCAAATGTCCTGAAAAGAAAAGTAGAGCATTTCTTGAGGTACCTGTCCAAATTCCACTTGATAAAAGCTCCTGTTTATTTTCTCCCTGCCTGCCTTCCTTCTTGCCTTTCTTCCTTCCTTCCTTGTTGTTGTCTGATAGTTTGTTAAAGGTGGCACCACCACTGCCTGGCTTTATTATTTTCTTATTACTGCTCTAATAAATTGCAAATTTAGTGACTTGAAATACAGATTTGTTAGTACTGAAAGTCAGAAGTCTCGATTAGATCTCAGTAGGCTAAAGCTCAGGGGTGTCAGTAGCCTGTGTTTTTCTGGAAGATTGAGGGGAGAATTTTTTTTTTTTTTCCTTCTTTCCACTTCTGGATACCACCTCATTCTTGGCTTTAGACTTTCCTCCATCCTCCATCCAGCATCAGCATTTTCAGATTTCTGATTCTGCCTCTTTTTTCCCCCCCACTCTAAAGAAAAAGAACATGGATAATATAGGATGATCTTCCTTCAGGGTCAGCTGCGTATCAACCTCATTTCTTTTTGCAAGGTTGATTTCCCCCTGCATTATAATATAGTCTCGGGTTCTGAGCACCAGAGTGTGAACACATCTACCATGCTGTTTTCAACAGCTCCTTTGTGATAGGTGGTCAGATTGCTTGCTCCCAGGAGTTATGAGAAAGGTCCCCTGAGGAGAGAAAGTCACTGAAGATGTAAGGGTCAACAGCCTCAGTTCTTGATACCTAAGCTGTTTCCTGTGACCAGTACAAAGTTGACTTCTGGATGCTGTCTGGTTTTTCTTAGGCCACTGTCTTTAATTTGGCGTTTATAGATTTTATCACCTCTGAAATTACCATTAATCATTTTCTGCCAAACCTATCATCAACTTTTAAAGCCATATGCTTCTATTGATAAATGTGCTTGGTAGAAATTGTACAAAGATGAGCAGAGTATATTCCTTTTCTTTTTAGAGCTCAAAGTTTAGGAAAGCAGAGTGCCCTGCATTAAAGGCATTGACTCAGAACTTAACTTTACCCAGCGTTAGCCATGTATGTCCTATGTGGTTCTCCATTTCTATACTTGGTCTTGCTCGGTTTCCAAAGTGAAGAGTCTTCGTATGAATGTGGTGGTACGGGCCTTTAGTGTCTCAGTGTTCAGCAGCCAGAGGAAGGCAGATCTCTTGTTCCAGGACAGCCAGGGCTGTGCAGAGAAACCCTGTCTCCCCCATCCCCCTAGAAAAAAAATCTTAGCATGCCACCCTATGGGAACCTGTGCTTCTAGTTCTTGTTTATTTGTTTATTTAGTAAGCTAGTTGCGGGACCCTCATACACTGCTCTGTCTCTGACCTATATCCCCAGGCCCTTAAAGACTACCTCCACAGGGTGAAATTCTGGTGTGGTTCACAGGCCTATTGCAGTCCTGTTTTTTAAAGGACCAGTTAGTTTTTTAGGAAAATAGTATATCTTACTAGATACTGTTAGCAGTTATTAAATGTCTCTTTTAAAAAAATAATAAAAATTAGGGGTGTAATGAGATCTTAGAGCGGTTGGTTATTTTTCAAACACAAGAACCTAAGTTTAGCCTCTTGAACTAAAAAAAAAAAAAACTAGGGTGTGGTGATGCATGCTTTTAGTACATGCAGTTGCTACATAAGTAAGAATGACCAAAATACAGTGTATGGAATTAACTCCCATGCAAAAATAAATAAAAACAAACAGGCATTTAGAAAAAAAGAATACACACACACAAGGGAAAGGAAAATGAGCCCAGGCATGGTGATGTTATGTGCTTTTGTTCCCAGCACTCTCTCCTAGATTCCAGGGTGATGTAGTGAGACCATCTCAAAAAGCAAGCAAATAACAAAGCTGAAAAGAATGCTATTTTTCTATTTTATGGATAAGGAAGTTGAAGATTAGAAGAATTAAATGACTTGCCCAAGTTATATTTTATGGCCGGGGTGGTGCCTTATGTCTGTAATCCCAGCACTTGGGAGGCAGAAGCAGGTGGATCTCTGTGTTAAGAGGCCAGCCTGGTTTACAGAGTTGAGTTCCAGGACCACCAGGGAAACAGAGAAATCCATTTTAAACAGAACATCTTATAACAGTAAATAAAACACACGTGTGAGTATTTTCTGTCTTGTATTGCAAGTTTTTGCTTCACTAGAATTAACTCTTTTCCTTCCTGTGCCCATGAAGTTGACTTCAACAGAATTAGTCAATGGAGCCTGAGGTTTGACTTTATTGCTATGACCTATGCATCTAAATAAATAAGCCGGAATAGAATAGAGTCAGAGGTCTATCTATCCATTTAATATTTTACATTTTTCAACTAGGTATAATGGCATACAGCTGTAATCCTAGCACAACAAGGATGTGGAGGCAGGAGGATTACCAGTTCAAAGATAAATGTGGGTTATGTGGTGAGTCAGCCTGAGCTACATAGTGGAACCCTGACTCGAAAGTTAGCTGGGTGCAGTGGCATGTGCCTGTAATCGTGGCACTCGGAGGCAGAGGCAGGCTGATCTCTGTGAGTTCAAGGTCAGCCTGGTCTACATACTGAACTCCTGTCCTGCGTACGTGGTAAGACCCTGCCTCAAAATTTCAAGGCAAATTTGCTATTCTAACTTACTGCTTTGCTTTTCATTCCAGCATTTAAAAAGCATAAAGTTTAATATAAAGTAATGTTTGAAATTTTAAAGTAGATCATGGTCCACACAGCCCAGCATTCCCTTTCTAATAGAAGTACCAAAAGAATGGAAGACTAGTATTGTAAAATTGTTGAGTGTGCTAGGCAACAAATGCTTGCTTTCTCTCTCTCTCTCTTAACCTACCCCTCCTTCTGTGAGTTTGGGTACCATTACTGACGATTTGACCCAGAGCCTTGAGCATGTTAGCCAAACACTGTACTAGTTAGCTACTTCAAAGTTGGAGAACTGCTATTTTAAGGGAGAATGCTTAGTTGGAACAGTGTGGAGTGGTGCAGGTATCTGTGAAGTGTCGTCCTTCATCACTTCTGTTGTTTTTTTTAAAGGTTTATTTTCTGTGTGTGAATATTTTCCTGCATGTTATGTGTGTGTGCCATATGCATACTTTGTGTCATAGACATCAAAAGACATCTAGTTATCTAGAATTGGAATTCAGAATGGTTGTACACTGCAGTGTGAGTCCTGGAAATCAAACCCGGGTCCTCAGCAATAGGAACAAATCCTCTTAATGCTAAGCCATCTCTTTGGCCCTCTTCACTTTTTAGGAGGCAGTGTCTCACATTGAGCCTGAAGCTCACTAATTGGCTGTCAGGCCGCCTCCTGCTCCCCCACCCCAATCCTCGTACTTCTGTCATTAGGTGCTGGGATTAAAAGCAGGCTGCCATACTCTGCTGTTTATGTGTGTGTGCTTTGGACCCACGCTCAAGTTCTTGTATTTGCATAGCAAACACTTTACCAACTGAGCTATCTGCCCAGGCCCAAGAACATAGAGACCTTCAGAAGTTCAGATGAACTTAATTATTGATGCTGTTTAACATCAAATGTAAGAAAATGCATCTATCATTTAATCTTCTCATTGTTTCAGCTCTTAAAAAATTTTTTATTTCATATCTCAGAGTTTTGCCTGAATGTTTGTCTGTGGTACTACATGTCTGCTTTGTGCCAGAGGAGACCAGAAGAGTTGTGTCAGGTTCTCTTAAGCTGAAGGTAGAGACAGTTGTAAGCCTCCGTGTGGTGCCGGGAGTGAACTTGGGCCCTCCGGAAGAGCAGCCAGTGTTCTTCCCGCTGAGCCAGCTCTCCAGCCCCACTGAGCCCCTCTCACTGCCCTGAAATGAGTGTGGTGGTGCGGCTGTCACCTTGTCCCCCCATCTGTTTAAATTAAATATTTTTATAGTGGTTACAGTTTGTTCACTTTGTGTCCCAGCTGTAGCCTCTTCCTTACCTCCCGATCTCACCCTCCCTCCCTCTTCTCCTTCCGTGCCCCTCTCCAAGCCCACTGATAGGGGAGGTCCTCCTCCCCTTCCTTCTGACCCTGGCCTATCAGGTGTCATTAGAGTGGCTGCAGTGTCCTCCTCTGTGGCCTGGCAAGGTTCTTCCCCTATCTTAATCTTTATTCGTCGTCATCATCTCAACTCGTATGCCTTGGTTTAGTTATAGCTGGGTTCTCAGAATATATTATAATATCTGAAGCTTTATCAGTGTAGCATTTCATCCAACTAAAGCTAAAATGGTGAAAATAGGATTTCAGAATTCACAAAATATTTTATCTATTATCTAAAAAGCTGGGTGTGGTGGTACGTTCCTTTAATCCTAGCACTCAAGTTCAAAGGCCAGCCTGGTCTACAGAGTGAGTTCTAGGGAGACCAGGGCTACCCTGTCTTGAAACCTTGTCTTGAAAAACAAAACAAAGGAGTGGGAGAGATGGTTCAGTGGTTAAAAGTCATCGACTGCTCCACCAGGTTCAGCACATTCCCACCATGTACATAGCAGCTCACAGCCGGAACTCCAGTTCAGAGGATCTGGCACCCTCCCACAGACATGCATGCAGACAAAACACCAATGCACATAACTTAAAAAAAAAACAAAACAAAACAAAAAAAAAACTTTACAAGAAACAAAAAGCAAAATAAAGTGTAGTATTTAAGCAAGAGTTGAAAAGTTAAGGATGAACTAAGCTTGTCTAATTTAGGTTCATACTGGAGACAATATGTGGTCAGATAAACAAGATTAAGATTGGAAGCGGTCTTCATGGGTTATGACTATACCAAGCACTGCCTCCCTGTGACGGGATCCCTGAGCTTATTCCTAAACCACCTCTGTGATTAGACTTCACACAGCTCTTAGAAGTGAGCATGCTTTGATGTTGGAGGGCATTTGACTTAAGTGCTTCCATTATTCTGTCTCCCTGTAGTGTTCAAGTCTAAGCTTATAACGCTTCCTCATAGTAAGCTTTTCTGTAATTTTAAAAGACTTATTTAACACATTGGAAAATGCAATGCTTTAACTTATATCCAAGTGCCATTTGGGGGGTGGTATAGAAACCAGAATTAAACTTTCTCTTCTTACAAATTGTTGATTAGGAAGATTGTTCTGCATTGGTATTTTGGATTCATGCTCGTGCATGTTAGTCACATACAGTAGAAAGAACACTACAGTAGCACGTGGACACCATGCGCAGTTAAGTAAATGCCAGGCAAATACCTAACGCAGATTTGTTTATATCCTGTTGCAGATCCTGGTGGGTTTTGCAGTAACCAGTGAATAAGTCACTCCTCTTGTGTAACTGTTTTATTAATAGTTTTGAGTTCAGTGTACTTCTCTGACTCTGCATTTATAAAAATAAAAGCAGTTGCTAGGTAGTATTAACTAGGTAATTGTGAATTTAAAAAAAATGTTTTTATCTGGAAGTCTTGGGGATTTCAGCTAGGTTAAGTGAAGAGCATTGAAACTGCCATGCAAACTTGGTGGATCATGTAAAATTTTCTCCTGTGTAACCAAAACATTCAAAAAGTTTAATCTTGAAGATAGTATGACTCAGATCTCCTTCATAACCAGATTTTAAAAAGTAAAATAAATAAACAAACTTGGGTCCAGTGGCTCATGCTTATAATCCTAATAGGATTGCTCTGAGTTTAAGGGCCAACCTGGGCTACATACTGAATTAGTGACAAGCCTGGATACAGCATGACCTGTTTTTTAAAAAGATTTAGGATAGTGCTGTTGAGATAAGTAGTCTTACTTTCTAAGACTCTTTGAAACAACCTGAAACATTTCAGCTCTGGTGGAACTAGTGCACCTTTCGGCCACTGTTCATGGGAATAAAAACTAAAAACAAAACAAAACAAAAAAACAGGAAACCAACAGTATGATGAGAAGTCTGTTAGCGTAATCTAGAAAAAAGGCCTGGAATGGATGAAAAGGGATAGCATTTATAATAGTATGTTAAAATTAGTGAGAAATGGTGAATTAATTAGAAGAAAATGTAACTTGGTTAAGTGTTTGACATCTTTGAGTCCTAAGTTTCAACATTGCTTTTGATCATCTGTGTAGTTTGGTTATCAGTTCATCTTGGTGAACTCTGCTTCCTTATTTGTAAAAGTTATACTGTAACTGGAAGTTTAAGCAGCATTTTAATAGTCTTGACTTAATTGGTACTGTGTTCACTCACTGGAACATACCTGTTTGCTATCCATTGTGAGCTCCTTGCTTTGTTTTCATAGATAGCTTAAATAAAATGGCAGTATTAGCTTGGTACGGTAGGCTTCGTGCTGCATTATAATCATTTGTGTAATGTCCAGAATAGGTCAATCAGAAGAGAAAGAATTAGGTCAGTAATTACCAGAAGTTGGATGGGGAGATGGGAAAAATAGCTAGTAATTACAGGGTTTATCTTCAGGGTGATAAAATGTTCTGAACTTAATGGTTGATACCATAGTGAATATGATCAAACCCACCAAAGCATCTTAGAGTTAATTTTTGTGGCATGAGTCATAAAAATTATCACACATTTCTTTAGCTATCTAATAAGTAGTTTTGTTTTTTGGGTGGTGGGACTTTTACTTACAGCGAGGCAATAAACAAACAAACAAACAATGAATAAATAAATAAGCAAGCAAGCAGACAAACTAACTTTCCTTAACCACCAAGTTACATCTCAGTATCTTTTAGGCAGAGATCATGCATTGTATTTGGTTATCATTGTCTTGTTTCTGATTGAGAGCTAGTGTAAGCCCAGTCCGAAGGACTACAGATTCAGGTAATTGTGAATGACAGGTTCCACTGTACAAGTGGTTAAAGTCAGAATAAACGAAAGTCCTAAACCAATGCATTTTCCATATGTTAATGGTAAACTCAGGTAGACAAGTTATGTTAAATCTGGGAAATCTCTGCCATAGCGTTCAGGGGCTGTCTGTCTCAGCTTTTGGGTTGATGGGAGCAAATGGTCCGCTAACCATTCCTTTATAATATATTCTAAAGGTTTTACCTGATAGTTAAAATGATACAGAGATGGGTAGTAAGAGGTTCTAAAATAGTCCAAGGTAATTTTGGCTCTTGGTCCGTATCTAATGTTGATTCTCCACAATCAGGGAAGTTACTGGTCAGTCTGTAGAATCTTCAACATAGGTGAAACCTTTTCCAGGACTTGAGTTAACATCATGCTTCTTTACCTACCTGTGCCTGGTTTTAATGGATTACAGTGAACTAGAAGGGGAACAGAACTTTTCCTCTCTTAATTATGTAGCATGGTTGTTTTGTTTTATGTTCATCCAAAACAAACCCCAAGATTAAATTACTGCTTTTGCCTGTACACAAGCTTTTGGTGAAGACAGGTGAAGTGGGCATTTGTGTTGTCTGACTAAAACTTTTATCAGTGTAATGCTTAGGCTGACTTAAGTTAGCATTTTGAAGTATTAAATAGAAACCTTGAAATCTGACTGAGTTTGAAGTTATAGGTAAGATTCTACTCAGACTTTGAAAACTCTAGTTCAGAGTTTTATACATAAATGTGTTACTAAAGTAACGTACTAGGCTTTGGGCCCTACCTTTTGCTGTTTTGAGCCTTCAAAGTAGTCTTACGTAGCTGTGCTGGCAGTCTTACTTATATAGTAAAACAATATCGAGAATGGTGAAATGCTGAATTATGAGGTGTTTCTTTGTTTTTTTGTTTTTTTCGAGACAGGATTTCTCTGTAGCCTTGCCTGCCCTGGAACACACTCTGTAGACCAGGCTGGCCTCGAACTCACATAGATTCACTTGCCTCTGCCTCCTCGAGTGCTGGGATTTAATGGATTATGAGTTTTATTCTGTGATTTTTAAGTATATTCTAATTACAAAGACATTAGCATTACATTAGTAGAAGTAAGCTGCATGTGGTAATAATTCGGCAATTTAGCTTTGGCATAGAAAGTTTAGGTAGGGTATAGTTTGTATATGAGAGCACCCTCTATTTGAAGAAGTGGGCAGGGTTATGAAGGTGGCTGCTGTATCTGTTAACTGTCGTTGGCATTACAAATAGTGCTGCATTTTTGTTGTGTGCCACGTTGGTATTTTACTGTACTTAAGGGAAATGACCTGTAATTAAGAATGTTGATAGAGTCCTGGGCTCATTCTTTCAGCTCTGCATGAAGTCAGGCGTGAGGGCACACACCTGTAGGCCCAGTGTGAAGGAGGTGGGGAGAGCCTCCTCTCAGGGCTGGGGCTCAGGCTAGCTTGAACCATATGAGGCTCAACTTCAAAAGAATCAACTAGAATAAAACAGGAAAAACAAAAAAATAATTTATTGAGTATGGAAGGGTTACCGACATCAGGAATTTTGCTATAGAACAGTAGAGGCAGGTATTTTTTCCCCCTTTCCTAATTTTCCCCTCCCCTTGGTATACCTTGATTTTAATTTATCAAGTGTGTGTCTCTGGCCTTTGCCGCTGTGGCCCATTGATCTGTCCATCTGTCTGTTACAGTGCATATTGGGTACTTCCAGAAGTTTGAATTCAGTGATGCAAAGGACAGGCGGGCTGCAGCAGCAAAGGTAGGACAGAATCATTCAAAGACAAGTCATTAAAGGGTCATGAAGTACAGGAGTGCGGGTGCGCACACACACACACACAGCAGCAGCACTTCATTGTTTAAAGGCCCAACATTTATTCTGGACAACTTCATGGGAAAGCCTGTTCCAGGAAAGCAAATCTAAAGTATTTGTAAAGAGCACGGGTTTATTCTGTGGTGGTGGGGTTATGTCCATAGCATGGTTGTGTATTATAAAACTATTACTAAGCTCTACACTTACTTTATTTCACTTAAACAGAGGGCTACTGCTTGGCATTTAGACTATTAAGTAAATAGGTATTTACTACTATCTTTGTTAGAAATAGTGAGGGATTGAAGATGATTTAATGGTGGATATATTAGGTTGATTCATAGACTGGATTGAATTGGGGGGGAAATTATATTGAAATAGGTTACTATTTTGGAAACTGAGAAGCAGGAAAGATGGATTGATTTGCTTGTATATATGATGAAAACAATATACATCTTACAGGTTGTTTTTTGGTTAATGTCTCAGAAATTTTAATAGATTCTATTTAAATATTTATCATTCTGATATGCTAGATGACAGTTGCAATAGCAGCTCCTTATTGTTTGTTTTCTCAAGACAGGGTTTCTCTGTGCAGCCTTGACTGTCCTGGACTCCCTTTGTAGGCATGCCTGGCTTCCTGATTGTTTCTGCTGCTGCTTTTTAAATATAATCAGAATGAAAGAAAAATAGCCTTCCTATAGTGCATTCTAAAGCCTAAATTACCAATAACTTTTAAGAACGTTAAGTTTTATGTAGATCCAGTGGTATTATAGCACTGGTCTTGAATACAGCACTGAATATGGTCCCCAGCCAGCACTCCAAAACATGTCCCCAAATTTAAAAACAAAAGAAAACAAAACCTTAAACTGTACAGTGCAGAAAGGTTGCTTATATTGTGGAGTTGGCTGTATAGTAAGGTAATGTGGGGATAGTTGAACAATGATGATATTTGCCGTACTTTCTTTGCTTTGTTTTGTTTCTGAGAGGAAAGGATCTGCTTTTCTTCTGGATAGAGTAGTACTGTTGCTTTTTAATGACTTTCCAGATAAAAATATGTACTTGATATAAGTGAGATTTTAAATATCTTTGGCATGAGTTTTAGTTCTAGAGGCTCATAGTGGTGGTAGTTAATAAACCTAAAATACTAGATTGAGATATAGTTATGGAATTATTTTGAAGTGAAACTTTATAGCATGAAGAATGTTCTGAATTAAGCATTGAAATTTGGGTTTAAGGTGGTACTCTTTTGCATCTTGGTTAACTTTTTTGCTTTCATATTTTATACTTCATCCCCATCCAGTTGTATTTTAGATTAAGTTTCTTAACGTGCAAACTTGTATTTTTAACCTCTTTATGGTATCGAACTTTAAAAAAAAAAAAAAAAAAAGGTGTGTCATGAACCTAGAATTTCTTGAAAATTGTCAAGCCTAGTAGCCCAAAGCAGAATAAGTAAAAATAATTATGAATTTTAGAAGCCTGGATCTGATCATGGCTCTACCACTTTTAAATGTAACTTCTGTTTTCACCTTTCTCTTCAAAAATGGATATTGTGCATGGAATACAAAAAAGGGAAAAGTATGATAACAGAAGGATGACCTTTAGGGAAGAGCAAGGGCATTGTGTGAGAGAGTAATGTGGGGGTAGGTATGATCCAGATGTATCATGTGAATGTAGGAAAATGTTACTGTGAGGTTCATGACAGTGTACACCTAACTTACATTATTAGGAATGAATGTTGTGGCTGGTGAGAGAGCTAGATGGGTAAAGATAGCAGCCACCAAGATTGATGACCTGAGTTTGATAAGACCCTAAGAATGATTTGTTGGAAGGAGAACACTGGTTTCTCAGAAGTTGTCCTTTGACTCATTTTAGTCTAGAACTGAATGATTTATGAAGAAAATATGATGTCACATTTGAGCTTATTCTTTCTGTTCAAATACCGTTTTATTTCTTCAATTCCCTTATTTTTCATTCAACAGTATACAATATATTTAATCTAGATTACTATAGATTAAATTTACTGTAGATTTGTACTGTAGATTAGTGTTTTCTTATATTACCATTTCTTTTCTCTGTACACACTACATTGTTTTTTATTTGCCCAGTTATTAGTCATTTAGCTTATTTTTACATTGTGTATGTAATTTTTTCTTCTATTAAGTTTTTAAAGTTGTGGTTTATTTACACCAGTATTGTATATTATTAGTTTCTCTAACATACATACTGATGGATCTTAGACATTTTTAGATTATTAGTCTGAGAAAATCTTGTTTTTAATCTACCTTTATCCAAAATTCTATTTCATAACACACACATGACACACCCTGAGTTTTCTGTTTAAAAAAGACCTTGATTTCATAATTCTCGTACTTCCCAAATGCTAGGATTATATGCACAAATCACTGCTATCACTTTGCTTGGCTTTTTACATGTCTTATTTTATTTATTTGTTTGTTTATTTATTCTTTTTGAGACAGGGTTTCTCTGTATGTCCTCTTCTGTCCTGCAGTCCAAGATGGCCTCAAACTCATAGAGATCTGCCTACCTCTGCTTCCCAAGTGCTGGGATTAAAGACACGCTCCTCCACCACACTGAACTATGTCTCCAGCCCCCACTTAACTAAATTATATATATATATATATATATATATATATATATATATATATAGTGTTTGTTTGTTTTTGAGGCAGGGTTTCTCTCTGTAGCCATGGCTGTTCTGGCCTCACTTTGTAGACCAGGCTAGCCTCAAACTCACAGCAATCTGTCTGCCTCTGCCTCCTTGAGTGCAGGGCCTAAAGACAGGCACCACCTCGCCCAGAGTCTAAATTCTTGATATATGATAGTTTTCATAGTTCTTTTCTTAGCTAGAAGGTAAATACAGATGCCTCTGGCCACAAGTAAGAACAAAAAAAGAGTTGTATTTTCTAATGACTACATATAACCCTTCTTTCTTTTTTTCTTCATCTTTTGGCACTCTGCCTTTTCTTTTTACATTATCTCTTCCACTTTTTTTCCTACCATCTTTGAAAAATCTACTTCATGCTACTTTTAAATCTTTGTCTTATGACAAATTTAATTAAATTGTTTATGTTGAATTTGTTTGGAGACATCGTCTCATTTGTCTGAAGCTGGCCTCAAAGTTGTAGCCAAGAGTGATCTCACTCCTGGACTCACTTTGTAGACCAGGCTGCTCTCAAACTCAGAGATCTGCCTGCCTCTGCCTCCCCATGGGTTATAGGTGTGCACCACCATGCTGGGCTTCCGTTTCTAGCTTCTTATTACTTTTGTGTGTGTGTGTCTGTGTGGCTGTGTGTCTATGTGTCTGTGTGTGTCCATGCTCTTTTTTGTTTTAACAATCCTAACCATCAAATGCCCTGGGCCTACTGTGCACAGGTGAATCCACTCATCTAACAGCTTGTCCCAATTTCTCATTCTGTGTTTTCAGTTACACACTTTCATCACTGTTTTCCTGTGTTGGAGCCTTTGGTTCTTAGATGTAATGTTCAAGACCCTTAATCTAACTTCGTCACAATCTTCAAAGGTGTTATTGTGCCCAGATAATCTTTAAAGTCCTTTTCAGGATGATTGTGAGATTGTCTAGATGGAAAATTATACATTGAATCTTTGTGGGAGACAGTGTCTTTCTGTCTTCATTGTTGTGCGTCTTCCTGAGATTTTCTTTTTAGGTTATATATCCCCGGTATTTCAAAGAGATGTTTGAATCTTCTGATTCAGTGTGCTGGGTAGGCCTTTAGCACTCTCCAAATTGGATATACTTGTGTCTGTTTATAGCTTTGGGGAGAGGGGAGGGATTCTATTATTATTATTGTCTGGTAATTTCCTTCTTGCTCTTCTCTCCTGACTTCTGTTAAAATTTAAAAATAAGATGGGGTTTAACTAAACATTAATAACACTAAAATTTAATAACATTAAAATTTTTAATAACATTAAAAAAATAAGATGAGGTTTAACTAAACATTATGACTGAATTTTCCAAGAAAGACTAGGAGCATGGTACATGCAGAAGTGCCAGTTCCACTAGGGTGTTGATAGATGACATCTATAGTGGAATGTAGTAGCTGTGGTTACAAGTATATCATTGAGGATGCAAACATACTAGAAGAAAGAAACAGAAAGATTACACAGGTTGCCTTACCACATTAGAAATTAAAGCTGAAACTGGGTGTAGTGATGTGCACTTTTAATCCCAGCACTTGGGAGGCCTAGCCTGGAGGCCTGGTTAACATAGTCAGTTCCAGAGCTTACAGAGAACCCTGTTCTTTTAAACAAACAGAAAACTAAAAATAAAGCTGAGTGTGGTGGCAGTCCTAACGTCTGGAGGCAGAGACAGGCAGATCTCAAGAGTTCAAGACTAGCCTGGTCTACAGAGCAATTTGCCAAGACTACACAGAAGAAACCCTGTCCTCCCCCCCTTATAAAAATTTAACTGTATGTCAATGGAGTGTTAGTTAACAGTATATATTTATAAACAATAAAAAACAAATGTCTACTTGACACCAGAAAAACAAGTTCAGGATCTTAACATGTCTATACTTTATCATTAAGAACCAAGTTACTTCCAGCATAAAGTGTTGTATGTGGCTGGGTCCCCCCCCCCCGAAGATGATGACCTACTAAGCTATCTTCTAAGACTTGGTCCTGAATTTGATCAGGAAGTAGGCAGAAAGGAGGGGAGGGAGAATCTGTTTTCATTCCCAGCTACACATGCTCAGCCAGTGTGGAAGCTACCATTAAGCTATAGCTCAGCCTCCAACTACTTAAGAACACATTCTCATAGTATCTCTATCAGCTTTGCACAATACGTTTATCAATATCTTTCCTAGAACAGCAAGTAAAAATAGAGAATTCAGTGGTTAAAATCAAGGGGACAGGCTAGAGAGATAGCTCACTGGCTAAGAGCACGCACATGCTGCTCTTGCAGAGGATCTGGGGTCAGTTCCCAGCATCCACATGGTGACTCTCAGCCAGCAGCAACTCTAGTTCTAGAGGACCCAATGCTCTCCTCTGATCTCCATGGGCTTCTGCACTGTTACTGAGAAGAAGCTGGCTTCAGTGCTCAGCACCCACATGGAAACTCACAATCCAGTTCTAGAGAATTTTAGACTCTTCTGGTCTCTAGCGGCTACTGAAGCTATGCAGTGTGCATATGATCACACAGACTCTTTTTAAAAAGTTCATGACAAAGGAGCACACGGCATATAGCTACATGTATTTTTAGGGTGTTTAAAATGTCATCACTAAATCATCCTTGTTTAAATAACTTTGGGATTATTTTACTTAATATATGCACAGCTTTATAGCTAACACTATTACAATGTCTCAATCAGTTTAAAATTTAATACATTATAAAAATCGTGTCTGTGTTGTGGCAGTCAGAGGACAACCTGAGCGAGTCAGCTCTCTTCTTCCAGTATGCGATTTTAGCCAAAAGCCGGACAAGGCTGTAGATCTGAACTATCTTGATGAACCAAGTTTTAAATCTTTGTTTTACTTCATTCACCACTAGAATTGTTTGATTTTGGTAGTTGTTTTGTTTTTAAAGGCAGGGTCTCACTGTGTAGTCCTGGCTGTCCTCAAATTAAAAAGATTTGCCTACCTCTGCCTCCAGAATGCTGGAATTAAAGGCATACATCACCATTACCCAGCTGAGAAATCAAAGTATTGTATACTGACTGATAGATCGAGAGTACTGATCTTCTAGCTGTAGATTTTCTTTCTTTCAGTCAGTCAGTCAGTCAGTCACATGTATACCTGAAGAGGTCATTGCATCCCTTGGAACTAGGGCTACAGCCTGGCTGCTGTGAGCTGCCATGTGGATCCTGGGAACTGAACTGGTCTCAGGTCCTCTGGAAGTGTTCTTGTTGAGCCATCTCTACAGTCCCTGTAGAAACATCTTCTTAATTACTGGTTAAACTCGCAACATTTTTCTTTTGTTGGTTTGCTTATATGTGTATATATGTTGTGTGTGGGGGGGGTATGTGCATGTGCATATGGTCACTCAAAGGCTAAAGTTGTCAGGAGTCCTGCTTTCATTGCTTTGTGAATGTAAGGCTTAACGTTTTGCCTAGACTGGTTGTCCATCAGGCCCTGGAGATTTGCCTTGTAATCTGTGGCCTATAGGGTTACGGGTGCATGAGCATGTCTGTTTTCCTGTGGGTGCTGGGGATCAAACTCAAGTCCTCATGCTTGCTTAAGCATACAGGCCTTCTTACCCTCTGAGGCATTCACCTCAGTCCTCATGGCCTCTTTTTCTAGAGGTTGAAATCTCTTTGATCTTCCAAACTTGACATGACAGAAAGAAGCAATTTCTTCATAAAATGCATGTTCATTGACAATGAAGTTCATTGACACCATGGGGACCATTGCCAGGTGTGTTTACAAGTGTTGGTGCATCAGGATCACATTTAATTTGTATGCACACTTTAGCAGGGTTTCAAATTGCTATGGATCTGCTTCAGTATTAATGTCAGTTAAGCAGACCTTGTCAGCATTAAATTTTGATTTAAATAATTTCTAAAAATAGTGAATGAAAGTAATCTGTTGAAAAGATCTTTAGGGAATCATCACAAGGGGGAGGGCGTTCCTAACTTTCTCCTTTGTCCTTGCCCTTGTTTGCTTGGGGGTAGCTTACAAATAAGCATTTATACTGGGAAGTTTGTAAGCTCTTTTTGTCAGAATGAGGGTTGAAACTCAATAGCTCAGGCTACCTTATCCCTATGTGATCTGACCCCCTTTCCCTTTGCCTCCTGAGATCTGGGACTATAGGTACGATGTTATGCCAGAATACTGAATCAGAAATTCTGGAGACTAAGCCCATGTACCGATAGTTTTAACATTCCTCAGGACATTCTAGTAGGTAGCCAGAAAGGGTCGCTATCACCGATTTTGGGCTTACAAAGCTGTAAAAATCTAGAGGCATTGTTTATTATCTTTAAAGGTTAGATACACTGCTTCTATTATTGTTACCTAATTATAGTGACAAGTCAAGCTATTTTTATTTGATGTGTTTATATCCTTTAGGTGATAAGCAACAGAAAGCTTTTTATTTCAACTTTTGCTCAGTTGGTCTTCTGTAAAGCAATTTACTAATTGGTAGCATATGCACAGGAATCGTTTGAAGTAATTAGTAATTCTGCTGTGTGTGTTCCAGTGCAGGTTAGATTACTTTTTTAATTCAAAATTTAAGCTACTTTGTGTGTGTTTACAATTTTGAGTTGACAGATATCTGATATTTTATATCTACTGTTACAATTAGCCAAACAGTTTCCCCATTCCCCAGCTCCTTCTTTTTGCCCTATTCCTGCTTTGTATCTGTATCTCTGTCATTAACTAGCTTAGAGCCCTTCTGTATGGAGATCTCAGGTAGTAGGTTTCAGTCCTGTTTCCCAATCCCCCCCCCCCCCGTCTTCTCCACTCCCTCTCCCGCTCCCTCTCCCACGCTGGCTCCATCTCCCCTTCCCCTCCTTTAATCTTCTGAACTTACTGTATAAATAAAGGCTGGCGTCTAGTTCAGGAGCAGTCCTTTTGTTTTGGCCCTTCTAATGTTATGGTTACTCCTGGCATCACTCTTTTGATAGCTCCAAGTTTGAGGTACCAAGAATGCTTCTTTCTCTCTTTCATTTTTTTTCGAGACAGAGTTTCTCTGTGTAGCCTTGGCTGTCCTGGACTCTAGACTAGGCTGGCCTTGAACTCAGATCTGCCTGCCTCAGCCTCTGCCTCACAGAGGGATCACAGGTGTGTGCCACTGGGCCCAGCTGAACACTTCATTTTTTTTTTTTAAGTTTAACTAACTAACTAACTAACTAACTAACTAACTAACTAACTAACTAACTAACTAACTAACTAACTAACTA
>NW_026596039.1:20733245-20750856 GCF_907164565.1 Psammomys obesus | reverse complement strand
CTAACTAACTAACTAACTAACTAACTAACTAACTAACTAACTAACTAGTTTATTCACTTTGTATTCCACTACAGTCCCCTCTCATCTCCTAGTCCCACCTACCCTCCCTCTTCTCCCCCTATGCCCCTCCCCTAGTCCACTGATGGTCCTCCTCCCCTTCTGTGTGACCCCAGCATATCAGGTCTCATCAAGGCTGCCTGCATCATCATCCTCTGTTGCCTGGCAAGGCTGCACCCCCCAGGGGGAGGTGATCAAGGAGCCAGCCACTGAGTTCATGTCAGAGACAGCCCCGGTACCCCTTACTAGGGAACCCACTTGGAAACTGAGCAGCCAGAGTGCTTCCTTTGAACAGAGGTGGTCTAGGTCCTCTCCATGCATGGTCCTTGGTTGGAGCATCAGCCTCGACAGGCCCCCCGGGACCCAGGTATTTTGGCTCTGTTTGAACACTTCATTTTTAATGGTACAGTCCTAGTCTCTTAAATGGCATCTGCCTGACACCCTGCAATTCTGTAGTCATTTGTCATCTTAGTTCGCTGGCAGTTTCTGCTCCTTGCTGTTCTCTGGCACCTTTGTTTTTGTTGTTGTTGTTGTTGTTTTTCCTTCTAGATTGCATTGTGCCTGGGACTGCTGGTTACCTCTTGTTTGTTTGTGGCTGCTGTTTATTTTGGTTTTGTTAGTAGGTTTTCCTCAGGTTGGTCTTGAATTTGTGACAATCCTCTGGCCTCAACTACCCACATTCTAGAATTACAGGAATTAGCCACAGCATTTGGCTGAGTTGCCTGTTCTTTGTGATAAGGCCACAAATAGGTGGCAAAAGCATTCATCAGGCTTTACTGGGGACTGGACTTGTGAAACAGTTATAGCAGATGTCAAGGTGCTCATGGCCAGACAGAGGAGGGCTGTGATGAAGCCTTAGGCACTATACGTGGGGTATCTGGGCTGTAGGTGGAGCTGAGACCATGGCCTCAGCAAAGATTCCTGAGACAATTGGAGAAGAGGCCATGACAGCCCCACTGTTTCCGGTTTAGTTCCTAACACTAAAATGAAGTCTGATCTGTGTGCCTGCAGCCAGTTTGACGCCCCTGAGAAGAGTACCCTGCAGGAGCAGTGAAAAACAGCTGTGATTGTGATGGAACAGCTCAAGGAACCACCACCACGTGGGAAGCTGTTGTAGTTCTAGTTCTCTGTGTCTCCTTGCAATTGCCACCCTATGAAGTAGCTGTACCTGCACTGAGCGAGCCACTTCTGAGCCACAGCCCCGTCATTCACTGTCTCACTGAATTGTGGAGAACCACATTCCTAATCCAGCCAGCATCTCTGCAGGTCTTGAGGTAGTTGCTTGTTTTTCTGCTGGGCTATCATCTGTGGGTCAAGCAGTCAAACTGTCTGTACCTGGCCATTTTAATATTTACAAGGAAAACTATGGAACTGGTAGCGTGTCAGTATTAGAATGCTTAACTAGCACTTAACAAGGCCTCGGGTTCAATCCTTAAAAATGAACGTACAAACAAACTTGTAAATAAAACTGTAAGCAAGAAAGAAATATTGAGGGGTGTGCATTTAAGCATACTAAATTTTTTTCAGCAAAGAACAGTTAACTTCCAGCTGGAAATTTTGAGGGAGGTTTCAGTCTGCATGTGTCATGTGGTTGGAATGACACTACAAACCCAGTTTTAAAAAGTATTTATGTTATATACATTGGTGTTTTGACTTACATGTATGTCTGTGTGAGGGTATGGGGTAACAGTTTTGAGCTGCCATGTGGGTGCTGGGAATTGAACCTGAATCCTCTGGAAGAGCAACCAGTGCTCTTAACCACTAAGCTATCCCTCCAGCTGCCTACAAAAACACATTTTTAAATTGGATTTTGTTTTCTTACTGTTGCTTTTTATTTTTTAAGATTTAAAAATATATATTCTGGATACATAATATCCTTTTTGCAAATATCCCTTTCTGGTATATCTTTCTATTCTCATTGTCATTGTCTTCCTCCTCTTCCCCTTCTTCATTCTTCATTCTTTCTCCTTCATCTCACTCTGTACCCAGGCTAGCTTGGAACTTTTAAGTACACAGACTGGCTTCAAGTTACTTGAGAACCTCCTGTCTTAGTCTGTCAGATGCTGGGATCATAGTGTAAAGCCACAGTACTCAGATAAATAGAGTCTTGAGTTTTGATGGATTAGAATTGATCACTTTAGTCTTAAGGCTTGTGCTTTTGATGTTCTATCTAAACTATTTGCCTAACTCAAGATCACAGATATTTTCTCTTCTAATTTTATAGTTTTGGTTTTTATATAGTAATGTTTTTAAGACCAGCTGGAGCGATATCAGATGCTATGTCAAAACAAATCTAGGCTATTTTCTTGTAAGTTTGGAGTAAGAGGGATTTGAGATGGTCTCTTGTAGCTGACATTGGCCTTGAACTCCTGATCCTCCTGCCTTTGCCTCTGCCTCCCTCAGCGGCGTGATCACAGGAGTGTGTCAGCATGTCTGACTTATCAGTCCTTCAGTCATTCCCTTATTTGTCCTGGAGTCCTGGCTGCCCTGGATTCAGTTTGTAGAGCAGGCTGGCTCTAACCGCAAGTAAACCTACCCACTTCCTTTGCTTTTTGAGTGCCAGGCTAACGGGGTTTGCCACCACACCCAGCTCTGGTTTATTGTTATTTTATAAGTTTATTTATTCGCTCTACACCCTGAGCTTAGTGCTCTCCCTCCTCTTCTCCCAGTCCCACACCCTTCCCTCTTTTCCCCTCCCCTTCTCAGAAAAAGGGGAGCCCCCCCATCATCCCACTCCAGCATATCAAGTTGCATCAGGACTGGTTTGTTATTTTTTTAATGCTTATTACATTTAATGGCATTTTGATATGATTGGATTAATATCTTTACTGTTTTTCTCTTTGCTCATATATATATATTTAATTCTTCTTTGAGCGTTACAGTTTTTGATTTGATGGTTTTGTGTTTTTAAAAAGTCAAGAGAAAAGTAGCCCATAATAATTACCCAGACATTTACCCTTGTTGTTGTTTGTGTTTTCTCTTGTTCCGTGTTTCCTTTTTGTATCACTTGATTTTTTTTTTTAATCTATTTTATGTGCATTGGTGTGAGGGTTTCAAATCCCTTAGAATTGGAGATATAAACAGTCGTGAGCTGCCATGTGGGTGCTGGGAACTGAACCCGGGTCCTTTGGAAGAGCATACAGTGCTCTTAACCACCGAGCCATCTCTCTAGCCCCCTTTTATCACTTGATTTTGTTTCAGAGGTTCACTCTTCTTAAGAGATGACTATTTTACTATTAACATTTAAAAAATACTCTGTATGTTGTGGGGGTAGGTAAGGAGTCTTGGAGGAGTTAGTTTTCTCCTTCCTTCCGCCATGTGAGTTCTTAGGTTGGAACTCACATCATCAGGCATTGGCAGCAAGTGCCTTTACCCTGCTGAGCCATCTCACTGGCCCCTAAAAATCTTTGATTATTGTAATATCTGGGTCATCTAGAAATGAACTTCCGTTGTCTGCTTTGAGCATTGGTAAGAATTAGTTTTGGCTGTGTCTGGTAATTTGAATTCTGTCTTGAACACTTGAGAAGGTGATGATTTGTTACAGTAGACAGGTTAACCTGGGTAGACTATAACTCAGGTTCTTTCTCACCTTTTGTTTCCATGTATGTAGGTTGATCCTTTCTGAAAGCATCTCTTGTAATTCTTTATATCTGTCTCATACATGCACAG
Organism: Psammomys obesus; assembly: GCF_907164565.1. Classification (NCBI taxonomy): domain Eukaryota; kingdom Metazoa; phylum Chordata; class Mammalia; order Rodentia; family Muridae; genus Psammomys; species Psammomys obesus. The sequence continues at coordinate 20,747,130 of NW_026596039.1, read as the reverse complement.
CTTCAGTCACAGAGGTATACCACTGTACATTTTGTCTTTGGCACACACTTGGGTCAAAACCAGGAGAAACTTTAATGGGCTATTCAACACTGTCTTGTCTGTGTCTGTCTTTGCTGGAGATCGATTCAGGGGCTGTTGAACTGTGGGCAAGCACATCGCCACTGACGTCCTTTGTAAATCTTTGTATTTGTCCAGACTGTTCTGAGTAGCTGGGATTACAGGCTTGCCCTCCCAGGCCCAGCCACCAGCATCTTATTGGTTGGTCCTTACCTCCCCCATCATACGATCTACCTGCTGTTTATTTTCTTCCTTTCCTTTTCCTTTTTTCTTTTTGTTTTTAAAGACAGTCTCTTTAAAACATCCAAAGTTTTTCTAAAATAATTCAGTTTCCCTAAAATTCCAAAGTCTCCTAACCGTGGGTACTTGTGGGAAAAAAAAAATAAGCTAAATAATTTATCCAAGAGGGAAGAATCAGGGCACAGTTAAAATCGAAGCAAAACTCAAGTTCATTGAGGATTCAGTAATGATCTTCTATGGTCCCTAGAGCTTCATTTCCCCAGGCCTGCTGTTGGCAGGATACACAGCGTGTTTCATAGGCTCAGGGTGGCTTCACTTTGCAGCGACTATCCTTGTGGTTGTCCCATGGTACTGGCATCTCCAAAATGTTGGCAACTCCGAAATGTTGGGTCCTCTTCTGCCGCTAGGCTGACCTTCACCTCTCTTGGGTTCTCTTCAGGTACTCTGACCCTGCCCCATGGTGCCAGGCCTCATCTCTCCATGAGGCCTGTCTTCAAAACCAATACCACCTGGGAAATGCTTTCATATTACAAAGTTTGATTGCCAGCACGAAGTACTTCCAGCTACTCCGGAGGCTGAAGGTGGAAAATCACAGTTAATGTTTGGCCCCCTCTGCACCATAGCTTCTGTGGTCTAAGTGTCTAAGGAAACTCTTCTAAGGTTTTTGCCTCGATGCTAGTGTCATCTTAATCATAGCTGATTGTTAATCCTCAGCTGACCATTACCAATTTTATCACATGAGCAAAGATTTTCACTTTAGTGGTCTGGTATCTTGTTAATCACAGCTATTCTTTAGCTACTGTTGACTAAAAGTATATTCAGAATATGAGATGGGCCTGATAGAGTCAGGATCTTTCTATGTAGTCCTAGCTGTCTTGGAACTTGCCATATATACCAGGCTGGCCTCAAACTCAGATTCTCTAGTTCTAGCCTCTGCCTCCTGAGTGCTGGGATTAAAGGCATACGCCACCATGCCCAGCCCCACCACAAGAGAGACTCAAAACTTTCCTCTGAGACTTCACAAACAAAGTTTCTGTTGTCTGCACAGTTCTGAGTAGTCTTTTAAGCTCCCACAGAACAATCCACTGAGTTCTGAGTACTGAATGGCTTTACCAGGCTATGCTGGCTAGTTTTATGTCAGCTTGACACTAACTAGAGTCACTTAGGAAGAGGGAACCTCAACTGAGAAAATGCACCGTGTTGGTCTGTGAACAAGTCTGTGGCGCAATTGATTGGTTGATATGGGAGGCCCAGCTCACTTGAGAAGCACGCTCCAGGTGGTCCTGGATATTAAAGGAAAATAGGCTGAGCAAGCCGTGGGGGACAAGTTAGTGAGCAGTGTTCCTCTTTGGCCTGTGCATCAGTTCCTTCTTCCAGGTTCCTCTCTTTTTTTTTTTTAGTTCTGATTTTTTTAAATTTTTTATTAATTACACTTTATTCATTTTGTATCCCCCCATAAGCCCCTCCCTCCCCTTTCTGCATGCATGCCACTCCCCAAGTCCACTGATAGGGGAGGTTCTCCTCTTCTTTCTGATCTTAGTCTATCAGTTCTCATCAAAAGTGGCTGCATTGTCCTCTACTGTGGCCTGGTAAGGCTGCTCCCCCCTCAGGGGGCAGTGATCAACGAGCAGGCCAATCAGATTATGTCAGAGGCAGTCCCTCTTCCCATTACTATGTAACCCACTTGGACACTGAACTGCCAAGGGCTACACCTGTGCAGGAGTTCCAGGTCATCTCTACAAATAGTCCTTGGTTGGAGTATGATTTTCTGGGAAGTTCCCTGTGTTCAAATTATCTTGTTCTGTTGCTCTCCTTGTGGAGTTCCCGTCCCCTCCAGCTCTTACTATTTCCCACTTCTTACATAAAATTCCATTCACTCTGCCCATCAGTTGGCCATCAGGCTCAGCATCTGCTAGAAGAAAACAGGAAACAACCTTGAAACCTGCCACAGAGGGCCTCTGAAAGCTTCTGCAGTATAGACTGTCAAAGCAAGTTCCTCTCTTGAACGCCTGTCCTGAGTTCTGCAGGCTATAAGCTGTAAAATGGAACAGTAAACACTTGCTTTTGGTCCTGGTGTCTTATCACAGCAGTAGGAACTCCAAGACAATCCAGAGTTCGAATGTCACTGCAATACCTCAGGACCTAGAACCAGTTTCTATCTTAAGTGTTAGGGTTTGTGTTACCTGCCTGTTATTCACTTAGCCCACTTAGATGTGTCTTCAACCTTTGAAGTATTCCAGTACCTGTATTTAGACTTTGCTACTGTTTGCAGTTTTGTATAGTCACTGGGGATCTTGAAGCATATATTCCACAGCTGATGGGGCCTGCTGTTACTTTTATATGACATTCAAGATACAGAACTTTTTTAGCCCTCCAGGAAGTTCTTGTATTCTGATCACTTTACCCCATCTTGTTCTGAATAACCTTTTGGTGGAACATACAGGCTGTTAATACATGATTAGTTAAAGATCAGTGATATTCCTTCTGGTTCTGCTACATGATATAGTGGAAGGGACAGTAGTGCCAAATGATCATACTTTAGAATTTACAGCTGTTCCACATAATACGTGAGGTTCATATTTTTCTCATATTTACAAAGGCTTTTAGAGTTAGGCATAGTTGAATGGGCCTGTAATCCTAGCACTTGGGATGCTAAGGCAAAAGAGGATCTTAAGTTCTTACCCGTTGTTAGATCTCTCTTAAAAGAAAAAGAAAGAAAAAAAAAAAAAACTAGCTAGTTAGGAAGGTTTACAGGGTGCTTTTCTTTTGTTTTTGCTTTTGAAACAGGGCCTTAACAGATAGCCTAGATTGCCTTTGACCCTGCAGTGTTTCTCCTGCCCCAGCTTCTGGGGTGCTTGTGTGATAGACATGAGCTAGCATGCCTGGTTTATGGCCTGTTATAGAGTAATTGTGATAGATACAGTTACCTACCACCTCTCCTTATGAAGTTTACAGTTACTAGTCAGCTGCTCTGAAGCAAGTTATCTGAGTCGTTTTGGCAGTCTGTGCTTCTAGGTGACCTTGCCTCAGATATTTTATTAAATAAAAATATGAGACTGAACATCAGAGTCAAGAAAACTTTCCATAGTAAGTTTTGATTTTTGAGACAGGGTTTCCCTGTGTCTCTGGGTAGCCTTGGCTATCCTGGAACTCACTCTGTAGACCAGGCTGTCCTCCAATTCACAGAGACCCGCCTGCCTCTGCCTTCCAAGTGCTGGGATTAAAGATGCGCATCACCATGCCCAGTGAGATTCTTATTCTGGAGTATGGTGTTAAAAGAGGGTTCTGAGTGTGTCCGAATAAGAAGTAAGAGGTAGGCAGGCGGTAAGGTGAGCCCTGGTGAGTAGAAGAGTTCTTGGGTCACTGGCCTATTTGGGGAATGGAGTCGGTGAAATTTTCTTTGTGTGTATAATAAATGAGAATACTTGATAGGAATCTTTCTCATGACAATTTCCTTTTTTTTTTTTTTTAACAATTTCTTTTTGTTAATGACGCTTTAAATTAGATTATTTTAAATCGATACTTAACTAATACCATTATTAACCACAGTGAAAGAATATTTAGGCTACATAAATATTTTTTTTAAATGCCCTTTGAGTAGAAATTTGTACATGAAATATAAGTAAAATGTACCTGAGTTTAAGCTCTGCTTCCTACACTGTCATGAGCTCTCCTGTCTGTGAATGAGTCAGGTTTCCCTGATCTCGTAGGCCCCATTGAGTTTTTGAGTCAGGGTGTCATTCTGTGGCACAAACTAACCTGGAACTCAGCAATACTTCTGCTTTAACTTCGCAAATTTTGAGATTGCAGGTGAGCCACCACACCAATCCCCACTATGTTTCAAGTTTTGAAAAAGTGTGTTCAAATAGTAAGCTGGTTTGGGGAAATGAGGATATTTGTAACAACAGTAAACTTTTATTTCTGAGTTTTAATTTCTCCTTGTATAAATAATCTAATATGAAAGAAATATGTCTAAAGTACACTGTGACTTTGGAATTCTTTGAACAGTTTGATACTTCAGGTCTTACAAAAATTTTAAAATATTATTTATACAGTATTCTGCCTGCATGTGTGCCTGTAGCGCAGAAGAGGGCACCAGATCTCACTATATGATGGTTATGAGCCATCATGTGGTTGCTGGGAATTGAACTTAGGACCTTTTGAAGAACAGCTGGGCCATCTCTCCAGCCCCTGGTTTTACAAATTTTATTAATTGCATTTAGAGTTCTGATATGGCAGTCTATTAAATAGTCCATACAACAAATTAATTTTAATCAATATTTTTGGTGTGCTTTTCTTCCTCTCTCTCTCTCTTTCCCTCTCCCCCCTTCCACCCGTCCCCTGAGACAGGGCTTTTTGTGTAGCCTTGGCTGTTCTGGACACTTTGTAGACCAGGCTGGCCTTAAATTCACAGAGATCCACTTGCCTCCCTGTGTGCTGATGATAGGCTTGAGCCACTATGCCTGGCTTTAAAAGTAGTTTGTCTGGGGTTTGAACCCTAGACCTCCAGACTTAAAAGTCTGATGCTTTACCAGCTGAGCCAGCCACCTTAGGCTTCTTGGTTTGCTTTTCAAGATAGGTCTTGCTTGTGTAGTATGGACTGGCCTCGTTCTTCATCTTTTTTCCTCAGTTCCAGTGTGCTGAGGTTGTATGTATAGATGACTTCACTTGGCTTAGTACAGTAATGTACATTACCGTCTTTCTTTTTGTCTTAATTTGAACCCTATAAAGGATGAGCTGTTATATGGCAATCTATTTAAGTAATCTTGATCATACACCAAAAATTTGTATTTCCTTGGGAGCATAAATATCTAGAAAGGGAGCTGAGTGGTGGTGGCTTTCATGCCTTTAATCCCAGTGTGCAGGAGGTAGAGGCAGGTGGACTCTTGAGTTCAAGGCCACCCTGGTCTACAGAGTGAGTTCCAGGACAGCCAGAACTACACAGAGAAACCCTGTCTCAAAATAACCCCCCCCAAAAAAAAAAACAAACAAAAACAAACAAACAAACAAAAAAAAACTCTAGAAAGGGTATTGCAGGTGAGACCTAGTGGTTCAACAATGCTTTTATGCTTCAGCAGTGGTGCAGAAAAGAAAGCTTGTATGCTTTCGTAGGGAACTTGAAATAGCCTATAATTTCTTTACATGTCTGTGAAAGAGCTCGGTTTGTTGTTGCATGCGTACAATCCGAGCACCTGGGATACTGGAGCAAGAGAGTTGTCAATTCAAGGCCAGCCTGGACTGCACAGAAAAACACACGTACAAAGAAAGTCAATGAGATATAATTTAAAATGTTTTCTTTTCCCCTTCTTCAGAATCCAGCAACTATCACGAGAATACTCCTTAGCCACTTCAATTGGGATAAAGAGAAGCTAATGGAAAGGTAAGAAACTATATTGCTAGCTTTGTACTTAGAACAGAGAAAGCTCAAGAAATGATTTATATAGCAATATGCATATGAACAAACCAATATGTAAGTAATAATGCTGCTTTTTTTGTATTAGAAATTTTGCAGTGAAGTTAGTGTTAGAAAATTCAGTTTAAATTCTGCTTTATTTTGGAAATGAAATGGAGGCTTTATTTCAGCTTATTAGATATATCCTCTTGAATACCACAAACTAAAAATAGATTTTTAAAAAACACTAATGTCCTTGCAACACATAAGATCTTTTGTATTAGTGGCTTAAGAAGATGTACTATTCATGAATGTTAAAGCTGCATTAGGCATATAAATTACATTTATTCAGTAACATAAAAAATGAGAGGTTAATTAGGTTGCCTACCTGTCAAGCTAGATGCTTGGTTTGGTTCTCTGATTTTAGAGCAAGGTTCTATTCTGTTCTGTTGGATGTTTAAAGTTTGCCTCTTAAAATCCGTCCAGTTTTTAAAAAGTAAAAGTTACTGGATTGGAGACTGACAATATTAATCACCCCGTGGTTCCTTAGATATTTGGTGGCTGTTGTCAGGGTAACAGCTTCCATTTATTCATATAGTTTATTAGCAATCTTAAGTGTAAAATTTGCTGCTTATTGATGGGAACTGAGAATCTAAGTATTATGAGAAATGAATGGAAAAGTTTTCTCATTTGTTTCACATTCAAAGTGCTATTTAAGTCACATATTAAGAAATACTAGAAATATAACTCCTTTTATTATAACTTGAATCTTAGTTACAATTTAATAGTAACTCCATTGTTGAGCACTTTCTGTTAGGTACTGTTTGGTTTTATCCTTTTGGTAGTTTTTTTTTGTTTGTTTGTTTTGTTTTGGTTGGTTTTTGTTTTGTTTTTAGATAGGCTCACTGCAGTTCTGGCTAGCCTATGCAGGCCGGGCTGGCCTCAAACTCACACAGATCTCTCTTTCGGTGCCTCTGCCTCTTTCTGCTGGGATTAAAGACATGATAGTTATCGCCTGATAGTTTTTTAGGCCTAGAGACTTGTTGCCCTCACTTACTTGGTAACTGAAGTTTTGAGACTTAAGTTATTCAACTCAGTTTTCCAACACAAAGAATTGACCATGTTTGTTGGCCCCCAAAGCTTGTCTTAAGCACATCACACTCAGCTTTCCCTGAGTCTTGCTACCTTTACTTATGGCAGTGCTTTTAATTGTCTTGTGTTTTGCGTTCAGGCTAATTTCACGATACCCCTCTCCTAAGGGGGGGGACTCCTAAGACTTTTCAGTTTACATTGCAGCCTTGGGTTCCTTTTGTAACACTGCCGAAAACATTTTCCAATTAAATATTAAACTTCAGTGTGATACGAATTTTATAAAAGTTTCTTGCTGGGCAGTGGTGGTCGGTGCATACTTTTAATATTAGCACTCAAGAGGCAGAGGCAGATGTATCTCTCTGTGAGTTAGAGGACCACCTGGTCTACAGACTGAGTTCCAGGATAGCCAGGGCTACACAAAGAAACTGTCTGGAAACGGGAAAAAAAGAAGTTTCTGACCAGCTGTTGGGAGCCTAAAGATTTATAATTGAATCTTAAAGTACTATTTTTTGATATTTATTTTATTTTTATTTATGTGTATGCCTATGTATCTATCTGTACATGAGTGTAGGTACCCTTGAGGCCAGAGATGTAGGATCCGTCAAAGCTAGAGATACAAGCAATGTCTATTATGGGTACTGGGACCTGAGCTTGGGTCCTCTGCAAGAGAAGCAAGTGCTCTTTCTTACCCACTGAACTCTCTCTCCAGCCTCTTTAAACATTATTTCTCTGTTTGGGGTTGAAGATGTAGCTCAGTGTTAGATTTACAGCTGGCAACAACAAACAAGTCAAATTGAAACAGTGTCTTTGTCTCCTTTAGTGATGTTTGCATTATAATCTGTGTTGTATTATATTAGCACTGTTATGCTTCATTTTAAAAACATTTTATGTGCTTTCTAATTTTAAATATTCACCTTTCATGGATCATTTACTTTTAGACACAACTTTTGCAAATAACATGTAGGTGATTTTTAAAAAAGAATTGAGAACTTTTAAGTATTTATGATAATTTCTGTTTAGATTTAGCTATTGCTATTTTAAGTTGCATTCTACCATATTTTCTGTTAGTTTATTCAGATGGCTACCTTTGGATTTTCTTTTGCTATTCTCTAGTAATGCCCATGTTTTGTGTTTCAGTTATTCTACTAGTTACACACAGATGTAAAACTAAGTTTAAACTAGGTATAGAATCTGTATACATTTTCTGTATGACAAACACTACCATAGTTGTTCTTCTCTATCCTTTTCTCCTCCCCACTCACTTTGATAAATGATGATAATTTATATTTTTGGTAAGCAGCAGCTAGTGTTGTTTCTGCCTCTCTACCTCCTTGATTCTTAAAAAAAACTTTGTGGGATGGACAGTTATGTGTGTGTGTCTGTGTGTCTGAGTGTCTATGTAGAGGTCAGAAGACAGCTGCTAGAGTTGATTTTCTCTGTCATATGAGCCATGGAGATCTAGCTCTTTCATCATACATGGCAGGAAGCATCTTAACCTGTCTCTTAATTCGGATTGTTGAGATGGGGCTCATGTGGTCCAGGCAGCTCTTGAGCTCCTGCCTATATCACTTTTGTGCTGGCAGATATGCTTGTACCACCATCTTGGGCTGCTTCCCACAGCTCCCAAGACAGATTATCATTGTGTATATTCCAGGCTGTCTTGGACTCTGTGTGTTCAGGCTGGGCTGGAACTTACAGGAAACCTCCTCTGAGGGGATTACAGGTGTGTTCCACTACATCTGAACAGTTTTAATTTTAAATTAAGCTACTTTTCCTTATCCTTTCTGCTCTTCAGTTATCTCAAATAACCCCACCTCTCAATCATCTTGAGCTATTCATTTTATTATTTTTTTTAATTTTGTAATTACATTTATGTATAGAAAACTTAGCAGTGTACATTTAACCCAGTTCAGTGGTGAGTTCTTCAGCCTTTGCCTTTTCCAGCTTGGCAATGCGAGCCAGAGATTTAGGACCTAGGACCTTGCCCCCCGCGGCCCCCTTCCCCCCCAGTGGCAGCGGATCTCATTGTATCTGTCATTGTAAATGGTCCTAATAGCTTCCACAAGGTTAGCCAGAGCACCCTTGTCTTCTGAGTTAACCTGTGTGAAAGCAACAGTGGTGCAGGTCTTCCTGTGGACCAGCCGCCCAGCCTGGCCTCTCCGTGATGGGGCAGTAGGGTCCCCATCTTTCCACAAAGGTCAGGGAGGAAAGCTTGCTCAGTGGGGTCTATGTCATGAGCAATCACCACCAATTGAGCCTTCTCATTCTCCACCAAGGTAGTGACTGTACTCCTTGCTCGAAGGACAGGCGCTCTCTTAGTTGTTATGTCTCCTTTCTCAGCAGCTTTCTTCTCAGCATGGGCCAGTAGCCTCTGCTTCCTCTCCTGCTTTGTGTCTGGCCTGTACTTATGGGCAAGCTTAAGCAGCTGGGTAGCTGTTTGCCGGACCTGAGTAAACTGGTTAATGGCAGGAGGTACTTGGAGCCTTTTATCTCAGAGGATGGAGCTTTGCCGCTGCAGCCTAATGTAAAGGGCCATTTGACGAAGCATGTGAGATCACTTTTAGGCTAGATAGCCTGCCCAATGCCAAAGTTCTTCGGCCTTTCCTCAAACAAAGGATTGACCACTTTTTTGGCCTCTTGTTTCTTTGCAACAGCGGGGGCTGGGGTCACTTTCTTCCCCTTTGCCCTCTTACCTTTGGGCATCTTGCTGGCATAGAGGAGAGTGAGCTATTCATTTTATAAACATTATTTAGTTTTGTGGGACCTATTATTTCCCTTATCCCTCTTAGGGAATAGTAGCTATTCTTGTATAGTTTTTGTTTTGTTTCTGGCAGGGGATTCTTTTTTAAAACTTTTATTTTTTGACAAGTTTTTGTACTACCCTTGTACTTCAGAATGTCCAGGAACTCACTGTATAGCCCAGGTGGTCCTCATATAATTTTCCTACCACATGTTCCTCAGTGTTGAGATTACCAAAGTGAGCTACTGTGTCCAGCTGTTCACTCTCTACCAAAATAATTGGAATTAAAGAGAGTACATACAGATGAGATGTGCCTAAAGAGAACGGTACATGGAAACGTTCAGTTTTAACTATATTTATAGAACAAGATAATGAAATAAAAATGGGATAAGTTTTTGAAACAAGTTAGAAAAAATAAATTCAAGTATGTAGAATATTTAAGACAAAAGCAGACATGGCTGAAATAGAATTTTTTAAAAAACTGCACATATCAAAAAATCCTAAAGTGAATTTTTAAAATAAACTATCAAAAGAATGATGACAAGTCACAGACTGGAAGAAAATGAGTGCTGTTAATGATAGGACTCTTAACCCAAATACATAGAACTCTTAGAACTCAGCAACAAACAACCTGATTAAAAACTTGACTAAGAGCCGGCATGGTGACACACACCTATAATTTTGGTGCTTGGGAGGCAAAGTCAGGCTAGTCTCTTGAGTTAAAGGTCAGCCTGGTCGATATAGTGAGATCTAGGCCAGGCAAGACTACATAGTGAGGCTTGTCTCCAAAGGAAAGGGGAAAATGCCAGGTCAGTTAGTACATTGAAGCAGTAGGATCAGGTTTCAGAAGCCTTCCTTATATAGTGCGTTCTAAACCAGTTTGAGCATTTTACTCACTTTTATCCCAAAGAAAAGGAAAAAAGAGGGGAAGGGCTGGAGGCTTTAACATATAACCTATGATGGAAATAAACATAATTTAAAGATGCTTTATGTAGGGGCTGGAAAGATGGTGCAGTGGTTAAGAACATTCATTGGGTGCTTTTCCAGAAGACCCAGGTTCAATTCCCAGAACTCAAGTGGTAACTTACAACCACGTGCAGCTGCAGTTCCAGGGTGTCTGATGCTCTCTTTTGGCCTCTGGACATTGTACACTGCGGTGTACAGGCATGTATACAGACAAAATGCCTGTGCACAGTAAAGTCAAATCTCCAAAAAAGAAAAGCTCCATATATATTAAAACAATGGGATACAGCCGGGTGAGGTGGGCCACTCCTGTAATCCCAACACTCAGGGAGGCAGAGGCAGGCAGATCGCTTTGAGTTCGAGGCCATCCTGGTCTACAAAGTGAGTCCAGGACGGCCAAGGCTACACAAAGAAACCCTGTCTGAAAAAAACAACCAAAAAAACAAAACAAAACAAAAACAAAAAACAGAAAACAGTGGGATAATACTACACATCCGTTAGAAGAGCGGACCTTAAACTGCGTACAGCACCAACTACATGCAAAGAGACAACAGTCTTTCATTGCAGGTATGCAGGTAGTACTGAAAAATAATGTAGCCTTATGGGGAGACTGACAGTATATTATGAAATAAAACATTCTCTTAGTATACAGTGTAAATGGTGGTCTCTAAGTGATAATATCATAGTAGGGCCATTCACTGGACCATTCTGGTGGAGTTTTCCTAGTAGGTTGTACTGCTGTCAAATGTGAGGAGGGTGGCTTGTTTCTTTTTGCTATGAACCAACAACTATTAAAGAAGAATGGGTCTGTTTATTTTAATAAATCTAAAAATAAGCTCTTGGTAGATGTGATAAAGAAAGAAAATAAGGCACAAATAAAACATTAGCAGTATAGGCCCTGTGTGGTAGCACACAGCTTTAATCCCAGAAGTCTGGAGGCAGAGGCAGAAGGATCTCTGTGATTGAGGCCAGCCTGGCCTACTTAGTGAGTTCCAGGACTTACAGAGACCTTGTCAAAAAAATGGGAGGGGCTGAGAAGGAAGAAGTATTGGGCATAATTGTACTGCTTTTATCAGTAGTTTCAAACGTTTAGAGATGAAAATTTCTTAGTTGCCTACCCCCTAGAACAAGTTTAAAATTTGAATAAGCCAATAACCATAGAATATAATAGAATCAAATACTCTTTTAACTCTAGAAGGATTAGATGTAATAGAATCAAATATTTTTGTTGTTGTTTTACTCTAAAAGGATTAGATGATTGTGTGGGAAAGTTGTAACAAACCATCAAGGAACTGCTTATTATTAATGAAAACTACCTTAGAATATAGAGAAATGTAACATATCATCAGTGTATTCCAAGTCAAAATAATAATCAATTTGATAAAGATAGCCTAAAAATCCTATTTCTTATAAACAAAGCTGTTGAATTAATAAATATTCAAACAACTAAATGAATTAATGGTCTACAATTTCTCCTAGGAATGTAGTAGATCATTAAGAACAATTTATATAGTTAACACATTAGCAGATTAGTGAAGAGAAAGTAGAACGGAATTATAACAGTGAAATTGTGCATTTGTCTAACATTTAGTAAACATAAAATTTCTTAGTAAACTGAAAAGTAATAGTAATTTATGTCAAAATTATATTTAGTAGCAAAACACACTAAAGAATCATCACTTGAGCTCTTAAGAGTTTGAGGCCAGCCTTAGGCAACCCATCTTAAAAACAAGACCACAAATAATGAATAACACTATCATTTAGATGTAATGATATAATGGGCCAGGGCTGTTGCCACTTGGGATCTGTAATCCCAAGTATTTGGGAGACTAAAGTGGGATTTCAAAACTTCAAGTTTTACCTTGACTATAGAGATTTCAGAACCAGCCTGGGCAACCTGAAAAGGGCTGGATACACAGAAATTGCTTAGTATGTATGAGCCTGTAGGTCCAATCCCTAGTTCTGCAGAAAAATACAAAGAACTTATTCTTTAAAATTAAAAATTTTGAGTAAAGGGCAGAGAAAGGGTGATTTTAATTTTATTATTTATTATTTCCCATTGTTAAAGTAGCTTCTCAGACTTTTTTTCGTTTTTGGTGGTTATTTGTTGTGCTCGGGGTCAAGGCAAGGATGTGTTGTGTATGCTGAGCTCTATCATGGAGCTACACACCAGCTCTCTATTCTGTTTGTCTCTTTCTCCTCACCCCTACACACCCCTCTCTTTCGTGTGTGTGTGTGTGTGTGTGTGTGTGTGTGTGTGTGTGCGCGCGCTCTGTCTGGTCTGTCTGGGTGTGTGTCTGTCTTCTGCTTGTATGCCTGTGTCTACTCCCCCCACATAACTTTCTGTTTAATACTAGTAGTTTAAATGGGATTTTCTGCATTCTCCTGATTTTTTTTTTTTTCCCCATGCTCCTGGATGCTCCTGGATGAAGCACAGCAGAGAACCAAAGCTGCAGCCACAACCTTGTTTTCTTGCTATCTTGGTTCTTATGTTATATTGCTTACTTTACTTCAGATATTAAACCTCTTTCATTCCTTAAACCTTTCCTGGTATAATAGAGTTAGTTAAAAATGAGGTTAAGTGGAAAAGCGTTGAGAAACAAGCCAGAAGTCCGACGTCCTAGTTACCCGTGAAGCTGTGGCAGATGATACCAGTTTGAGAACAGGTCTGCCTCCTCCCCAAAAATATTTCCTTTTAAAGCTTGAGAGTTAGATATGAAGACCATGCCACTAGAAAATACCAGAAGCGCTGTTTATTTTAACTGGTGGTGGAGGTTGGGTTGCTGCCTGTGTTTTGCCCAGTTTGTGTGACCCCCAAAGACCACCAGGAATTGACTCCGCTGCAACTATATGAGGATTTATTTAATACAGGCTCAAGCCCAGGTCGCAGCAACCTCCTTGGTGAAGAGGAGTGCAGCAGGGCTGTCTAGAGGAACAAGATTCTTAAAGGGAAAAACTGCAAGTGGCAGGTTATGTGCCTTGGTGTTACAGGATTGGGTAAGGGAAATTGACTTTTGAAATTATTGGTTTACTTTAGGCTCCAAGACTATAAATGATTCTGGCCTGGCTTTCTGGTCTAGTTTCCCAGTTTCCAGCTGTATTTCTAGTGGGCAGAAAAAGAATGCGGTAAAGCTGATTCCTCTTTGCAGGTGGACATGTCTCTTCCTTGGTGGCCTTTCTCTCACCTGGAGCACAGATAATTACTATGCAACTTGGATCAGTATAGGGCATGGGACACTGAGGGGTGTGGCAGCATCTGAAAATGATTGTCTCTTTATCTCTTGAATTACTTCTTGAACCTTCTTTTAAGTACTAAGTTTTTATCTATCTCTATCATCTATCTATCTATCTATCTATCTATCTATCTATCTATCTATCTATCTATCTATCTATCTATCTAT
>NW_026596039.1:20690043-20733235 GCF_907164565.1 Psammomys obesus | reverse complement strand
TATCTATCTATCTATCTATCTATCTATCTATCTATCTATCTATCTATATTGTGAGCTCTGCTGAGTGAGTCCCACAAAGAAAGTAGGGAGCAAATCTGAGTTGTTCTTCTTTCCCTTCTTTTTATGGCAAGAGTAAAAAGCTTCTCAAATCTTTCTACTCTGCCTCATGATTTCTGGTTTCCTATTGTACTTCAGGAGAATACAAGCTTTAAAGGGGAACTGGTGATAGTTAAAGTACTTGCCACATGTGCCTGGTATTGAGTTTGATCCTTGAAACAAATGCTTTCAAGTTGTTCTGACCTCCACAGATGCATTGTGGTGCGCACACACACAAATAAATGTTATTTTAATTTCTGGACACTGACCTTATCTTAGAGGTAATGCTTAGGTTGGGCTTTGAAGAATAGGAGAAACTAGGAAGGTAAGTTAGGTCTGAGCAGTGAGTTCCAAGGATTGGCCATGTGGGTTCTAGAAGTTCAACTCAAGTTCAGGTTTGATGGCAAGTGTCTTAAGCTACCACACCATCCCACTGGCTTTAGAAAATATTGTACTCATTTAAAAAAAAAAAAATGTATTGGTATTCTGCCTGCATGTCTGTCCTCTGGAAGTGAAGTTTCAGTTATAAACTGCCTCGTGTGTGTTGGGAATTGAACTTGGGTTCTTTAGAAAAGTAGCCAGTGCTCTTAACCACTGAGCCAGCTCAGCTCTCCAGGTCCTGAAAAATATTTTAGTTGTCTATTTTTAGGCTTTCTTTTCTGAAATAGAATTGTAACATGCATGTAAATCATGTGTTATTCTTTCAGATTTTAGGGGGGAAAAACCCACCAAAAATGGAGTTCCTTTTAGAGTTGAAATCAAATAAAACAGTCTCCTCCTCCTCTTCTTTTTTTTTCCCTTGGTCTTTCAGATTTATGATGAGTACTTTAAGTCATTTTAGTTTGTAGTATATAAAGTGGGTATTAATGAATTAACTGGTAGAAAGGTGTAACGTGAAATAAAATGTAGGTTTTTTAGGTGGGATTCACTTAAACTTATCCATGCTATTTCTCAAATTTATGGGTTCAGCTAAACCTTCTTACTCAGACAGAGTCGTAGGTCTCTAGGTACATGCTATCTCTTCTTGTTTTTTTCCCCCAGATTTTGTAGTTCTGAAGCTTACTACTTCTAAGGACCAGGAAAGAAAAATGTCCTTAAAACTGTTTTCCTTTTCTGACTTGTGTTTCAGGAAGCTTTGTGTTTTTGTTATGAACTACTAATACCTCGTCAGTGAGGAGGTTGGATGTAAAGTTAGTGCTTATGTGTGATTATGATACCATAGAGCTTTTTAAAGCTGCCTCTGTGTAATAATGTGTTTTATAAATAACTTGTTGAATGTGAAAATGAATTGTTTTGTAGTGGCATTCACTGCTTTTATAACAACAGTTTTTCTGTTCAGTTGTCTTGGCAGCAGTTGTGGTTGGAAATAGATAAATAAATCTCATAGTGTCAACATTGAATTTTGATGCTCTACTTACTAGACACATGAAGCAATTTTCTCTACTAGTTAACTTATCTGAGGTGATGGTGCATGCCTGTAATGCCGGCACTGGAAAGGCTAAGGCAGAAGGATTGAGAATCCAGGGCCAGCCTGTGCTACCTGTAAGACACTGATCAACACAAAACAACAAATTTCTCCAAACTTAGTTTTCCTTTTGTCTTTTTCTGTTGTCCCTAGTTTATCTGTATTCTCCAGACTTCATACATTAGTATAAATTTTGAAAACATATCAATTATGTCTGAAATACAGGTTAAGGTAGTGTAGTATTCAGGGCAAACACAGCAGTCTCTTTTTCTCACAGTACTTAATGTTTGGGAATATAAAAAACATTTCTGATTTGGGTAGGAAAAGATATATTGCTGAATGGCATTTGTTGGGCTAGAGAGGATAGGAAAACATGGTAGAAAAAAGAGCCAAGCAAAGGAAGAAGGTTTAAAGAAAATACATATTGAATAATATGTAGTTGCTGAAGAAAGAGATAATGGAAAAAAAATTTTTTTTGGTTTGTTTTTGAGACAGTTGTCTTTGTATGTAGCCCTGGCTGTCCTAGGACTCACTTTGTAGACCAGGCTGATCTCAAACTTACAGAGATCTGCCTGCCTCTTCTGATTGTTGGGAGTAAAGGCATGCACCTCCACACTCAGCTCAGTTAGAAAGTTTTTAAGTAAAAGTAGTTTAACATTAATTCTGGTTAAAGGAAAATATTGTCCTATTGTGTGGTGACAGTTAATTGGCAGCAGAAAATAGAAGAAATACAAAGTACAACTTTACATGAGAGAAAATATAGATTTGGGGAAGTTTGTAGTAATTTGGGCTCTTCCTTTCTCTAAAGATAATAGGAATGGTTAGATGAAATACTGAAACATTTTTTTAAGAAGTTAGAACATCAAAGGTTTAGTAATATAGAATTGGATGGGAAAGCTCAAGAGAGTCTGTGAATCTGGAGAAAATAAGCCAAGCCTGCCAGTCTGGAGTCCTAATTCAGAAGAGTTAGATTAAGAATTGGGGGGGAGGACAAGGCAAATGAAAATGAAGCCTGAAGATTGACTTAAGTCAGTGAAGTGGCTTAGAAACTCTCAAGCTTTAAACTTGTTGGACTATTGGTTTTTTTCTGTTGGCCTGTTATAGCTCCCACATAATGAGGTAGAGACCTGTTACTTTTATTTACCTTCAAGCACCATAACTGTGCAGATATTGTGCTAGCCTGGCCTTCTTCCTAGCCATGTGCCTTATTACCCGGCCTCTAATCTTTCCAGTCTTTCCTTGGTGGCCTCTGCTCCATCCTTGTCCCCATGGCGACTCTTTCATGGTGAACGCCTTCTCATGGCATGGCAACCTTTTTCTCTCCTCTCTCTCTCCCTGGGACCCCCAGAATGGGAACAGAAGTCCTGTCTACTGCCTCTGCCCAGTTGTAGGCTCTTCAGTTTCTTTATTAACCAATCAGAGATAATTGGGGAATAATTTTTGCATAACATTGAGGCAGAGGATTGCTCAGTAGCAATGACAGTACCAAAAATCTGTTAGCATTTTAGCTCATTGCAGGTTCAGCAGTTAGCAGTCAAATATACAGATACACCTTATATGGTGTGAATGAATGTCACCTCTACAAAACTTGGGTTAAGATGGTCACAAACTGTTAATGTCCCTATTCTCCTTACAAATAAAAATCTGACTACGGAAAGAAAACTTAAGCCCTCAGACTACTTTCTCAAATTATAATTATAATTATACTTTCCCCAACTTTGCTTATTTGCATTAGTGTGTGCACATCTGCATGAATCTTTCCATGATGATACCTTAAAAGACAGGAAATTTGACCTACATGAAAATTTCTTGTCCTCTGGTAAAATCATGACATTTCAGGTACAACACACTTTAGATTTGAAGACGTGGTAAAAAGAAATCCATCCTGTAAAATACACTAAACCAAGTATGGTGCTGTGTGTGCCTGTAATTTCAGCACTCAGGAGGCAGAGGCAGGAAGATTTAAGAAACTCAAACAATTTAAAATAATTATACTGGAGCTGCAAAAGGTAGAGAATCTCAAAAAGCGTCAAAATCTAGATTACTTCAAAAACATACATATATGGGATATTCTGAAGAAGAGAGGGCTTCTCAGTAGCATTAAAAGTGATTATTAGAATAATACTTCAGTGAATTGAAAGAAAATAAATCCCAGCCTGTGTTCATTTAGTGCGTTCATAAACAGTGCTGCTTAATAAATAGGCAGTTGACCTTGGAGCAAAAGTTTGAAGTATGCAGGTTTACTTTCATATTGCTATTTTCCCCCAGTGATTTATAATAATTTGAAAACCAGGCAAACCTTAGAAATGTGAAAAAAATTAAAGTTAGCTCTGTCATGAATCCATTAAATAATAGTAAAGAAGTTAAATTTTATCATAAATTTCACACAGACCTTACCGGAAGTCCTGTGCAGTGAAGAGAAATGTGAAAAGTGGCAGTATGTATTATGTATACATAGATATGTATATGTAGGCAGTACCTGCTGCAGTACTTTGTAAGTTTATACCTAGCTTCTGTTGGCTGCTGCATTCAGCTTAGGCACTGTATTTACTTTGAGTAGAGTCTCTTTCCAGTAACTTCCACGTGACATGCAACTGACCTCAAGGTTTGTGTGTTGTTTACCACTGTTGTGGTTTGAATGTAAAACGACCCTTAGAGGCTCAGGTGTTTGTACTATTGGTCCCCAGGTGGTTTGGGAAGGTTGTGGACCGTTGTTAGACGAAATAGGTCATTGGAGGTGGGTTTTGAGGCCTTAAAACCTAGTCCTACTTTTTGCTCTCTGCTTAGTCTTCTATTTGCTGTTTTTGTCAGGTCTCCTCCCATGATGGACTTATCTTTGCAGAACTATATGCTAAAATAAGTCTTTCTTCCCTAAGTTGTTTTTCTCAACTAACTCAACCACAAATTATACATAGTAACATACAAAATATACATTAATCAACTGTTTATGTCAACAGCAGTTTCTTAGTATTGCACATTTTCTAGGAGTAAAGAGTATCTGCAACTGGTGACATTTATAGCTCAGTAGTAGAGGCTTCCCTAGGGAGCCAGCAACACGAGGTTTGTAACAATGCAGGGGAAACTGAGTTACAGAATTTTCACTGATTCTGAATGTTAATGATTTGTTGTCAACTGAACTTGAGGTTTTTTTTTTTTTTTGCATATTTAATTCTTTATTTATTTATTTATTTTTTGCCTACATGAATGTGTATCTGTGTATCATGTGCGCAGTGCCCTTGGAGATTAGGGCAGGGTATTGTATCTTCTGGAACTGGAGTTACAAATGTGAGCTTCCAGTAGGGTCTAGGAATCAAATTCAGGGCCTCTAGAAGAGAACCCCAGGCTTCTTTAACTGCTTAGCCATCATTTTAGCCCCAATTTTGTATATATATTTTTAAGCCTACATTTTTTTCTATATGCTGATTGAAATTTCATTTACTCTTATTGAAACAGCTTTTTGGCTTGGGTAGGGAATTCATTGTATACTGTATAACAGTGCAATTTGTGGACTTAATGTACATATAAATAGAAACATAAGCTTAACATTCATCTTTACAGGATCAAGTAATGAATTTTGTTTGGCTCAGTGAGATGACTCAACAGGTAAAAGTCCTCAGTGCCAAGCTTGAGCACACCCGAGTTTGATCTTGGATTCACATGGTGGAAGGAGAGCCTTACCTCCACAAACATGTCGTGGTGTACGCACACCCATGCAGCCTAAAACAGTATTTTATGTTAGCCCAGGGAAGGAGCCCACCTCCTGACCTGTAAGGCCCTCACCTGGATGCTTTGCAGTCTCTTCCTCTTATCCACAGTTGCATTGGGTCATGTGAAAAGGAGAACCTCATGAGGGAACTTTGAATCGTAAGCTCTGTCTCTGTGTAAGAGTGTGTGGAAACAGACCGAACTCCACATCTAAGGCATTGGAGCTGCTCACAGGCTAGATTTGTCGTGATTTGGTTATCAAGAGAAATGAAAATCTGTGGGGCAGAAGTAGTCCTGGAGAAAAGTCTGAACGTGAAGAATTATCGGTTGTGGAAAAATACTTACTAGATACTGGAAACTTTGGTTTTGGGATTCAGAAACACATTGATCTAGGTATCACATGTGACTCACGTTATCTACAGTCTCAACCTATGTGTGGTAGTGGTTGAGCAGGTTTCAGTGTCATAGATAAAAAATACAATACAGCCGACATTGGAGACAAAGAGAATTAGTGGAGAGGCTATGTGCAGCTTCAAAAGAATGGGGTTATCTTCTTGACAATGGGGTTAAATCCTGTCCAAATGTTCTTATTGAAATATGGGAAGGGAGATAAGGTAACAAAACACTGAAATGAAGTTTTAAAGGAAAAAACAAACAAAAAACCAGACTTCCTACACCAGGGAATGTGCGTGTGTTAAGTTCCTATTCACTTTCCTGCATGATCTCATGTAGCTCAGGCTGCTCTCCAGTTCGGTATGTAGCCAGAGATGGCCTTCAATTCCTGTTCTTCTTGTCTCTATCTTCTGAGTATTGTGGTTGCTGGCATAAACTGCTGTGCTGGCTTTGCCTGGGTAAGTTGGGGAGGGCGTTCTGTCCAAGACAGGGTTTCTCTGTACCCTTGGCTGTCTTGGAACTCACTCTGTAAGCCCGGCTGGCTGACCAGCTTTGAACTCACAGAGATCCTGTTGCCTCTGCCTTCCGGGTACTGGAATTAAAAGCATGTGCTGTCTGGCTGCCAGGGTAATTTTTGAAAGTTCTTTGACTTCTGGGTTGTATTATATAAGAAACTCCTTATATGCCATCTTCAAGAAATATACACAGCCAGATGTAGTGGTGCACACCTTTAATCCCAGCACTCTGGAGGCAGAGGCAGATGGATCATTGTGAGTCCAAGACCAGCCTGGTCTACATAATGAGTTCTAGGATAGCCAGAGATATATAATAGAGAGACTTTGTCTGAAAACAGACCAACAAACAAAAAACCTACAGTGACAGACTTCAGATTGAGAGTTAGTAGCTTAACATCTGAGAATAAGCTTACTGAAACCTTGTCTGCCTACAAAGTGGAGAAAGTCAGACCTCTGAGAGGAAAGCACAGTCAGGAGTCAAGTGTTGAAGAAGTTTGTTCTTGACGAGAGAGACTTCATATTTTAATGATTGATTCTTCAGTCATTTTACTTGGAACAATATGAAAAGTTCCAACAGAACCTTTTTTAATTTTAAGATAAAGTTATAAATTACATCAAAAAATAAATGTGGATAAATAGCTCTGAAAATTCTATAATAGAAAAATGATAAAGGGACTCTTTTCAAATATTGAAAATGCCAGAAACTGTAAGCTCAGTTAGATTAATGGAATATGCTTGTCTGCATCTAGAAATGTAGTCCATAACAAAGAGAGTTGATTAGAAAGAAGGGTTAGATCTGTCTTTAATGACTACAGTATAAAACTTTTTTTGGATCTGATTATATATAGCTCAGTAGGGAAAAAAAAAGGATTCTTCTAGATTCTTGGGTGGGAGGGTGGGTGTGATTACAGTGAATAACTTGGCTCAGAGTATCATTAGGATGTAAACAGAGGAGCCTTACCTAATTAGGTGGTGAAGAACTGTCACAGAAGGCTTAAGAAAGTGAAATGGGAGATAGTATTTCCACTCTTCGATAAATGTCTAGCTAGTTGAATTAAAACAAAATGGAATTGCAGCTTTATTTATGTTACCTAAATGTATGTTCTGTGTGGATAAGAAATTATAACAAAAACAGGTTAAAGGAAAAATCTAAATCATAAATTAAGAAACAGTCTTGGATTGGAGAGATGGCTCAGTCATTCTATAAATGTTCCTTTAAAAAAATCTGAAAATGACTGTTAAACACCCTGTAGAAACTGGGGAAAATAATCAAGGAGACAAAAAGTTTTTACTCTGTTTACATACTGAACTCAAAAGAATATAGACTTAAGATACTTAGGAAACGAAATGTTCAGCTTCAGTAATGAAAGAATAGAAGTCTTGATGTTTTTACACCGTCGGATGGGTCAAGAGTTCAACTTAAACTGTGTGTATATGGACCATCTAAGTGCCAGAATAGGGTTTACGCAGTGTATTATAGCATGCACTTGCACAAACGAAATATGTGCAGATATGTGTTGATTGGTAAAAAAATGTCTGCTAGATAGTGCTTAGTGAAGAAATGAATCCAAGATGGATCTGTGTATCCAACGAAGTGGAACCGTTGTTTTAGCTGTGTGGCTATGTAGGCATGAAAGGCTGTCTAGAATGTTAACTAAAGTATGGAAAGTTCACCAATTGCATGTAGTAATTTGATATAACTTGATTATGTCTTTATTAACATGAAATCTTTTTAGGATAAGATGTTTATGGCTTTGCAAATTCATATTTAATGTAGTGTCTTTATGTAGATAAAATTCATAAGAAAGCATTTTTTAGCTTTGGTAAATTACTCTGATTATCTCAATCATCAGGGGCGACTTTATGTGAATTATTGATATTAAATTTATATGAGTTCCCTTTTATAACAAGTTGTCATTTTGAGCAGTGATTTGAATATTTCTTTTTTTAAAATTTTTTATTAATTACACTTTATTCATTTTGTATCCCCCCATAAGCCCCTCCCTCCTCCCCTCCCGATTCCACCCTCCCTCCCCTTTCTGCATGCATGCCACTCCCCAAGTCCACTGATAGGGGAGGTTCTCCTCTCCTTTCTGATCTTAGTCTATCAGTTCTCATCAAAAGTGGCTGCATTGTCCTCTACTGTGGCCTGGTAAGGCTGCTCCCCCCTCAGGGGGGAGGTGATCAACGAGCAGGCCAATCAGATTATGTCAGAGGCAGTCCCTCTTCCCATTACTATGTAACCCATGAATATTTCTTAAGAAACACTGGTAAAAGTACTTTAAAAGATACTTATTGGTATTAGAATAATTAATTATAATACAATTTGTTCTCAATTGACATTCTCCAGAAACATCTATTTACATTTTTAATAAGTGTTAAAACCTTAATTAAATAAAAATGTTGGAAATCTAAGCTGGTGAGGTCATTCAGCAATAAAGGTGCTTCCTGCCAAACTGGATGGCCTAAGTTAGCTCCCAGGACCCTGGTAGAATGAGAGAACTGACTCCACAAGCTTCCGCTTCCTCATATCACCTCTCCCCATTAAATAAACATGTGATTTAAGGAATTTTTAAAAAACAATTTGAAATCTTGGTTGAGGAGGTAGCTCAGTGGGTAAAGAGCCAGGCAAGCATGATGAGCACCTGATTCCTGTTCTCCAGAACCCACATATAATGAGCAAAAAGTTGGGAGTGCTGACACATACTTTTAACCTTCGTGCCACGTAGGCGGTGCCATGTGTATTCCTGAGCTGCTGTCCTGGCAGTACAGCAATAAGCTCCAGGTTCAGTAAGAGATTGTAAAAAGTAAGGCAGATAATAAAAGATGCCCAAAGTTGACTTTTGGCCTTCACACACACTCTGGGGCAAGTGCATCCACACACCTATCCCACACAGAACACAAACAAATTGCGGAGCTCACCCTGGAGGATCATTTTTTATTGAGAGCCTTGTATGTATAAAGAACATAATAGTAATAAAAACCTTAGAGAAAGCCAAAACATAACTGAGCAGATTTTTATTAATGATAGTTGGTTGATTTGACTTACAAGTTGAAATTTTTCATTTGTACCTTGTTTAACCTTTGAAATGCTAAGATAATTTTAGGTTGGGCATAGTGATGCATGCTTTTAAACCCAACAACACTTGGGAAGCAGAAGCAGGAGGGCCTCTGTGAGTTTCAGGACAGCCAGAGTTACATAGTCAGGCCCTGTTTTGAAAAAATAAAATAAAATAAAATAAAATAAAATAAAATAAAATAAAATAAAATAAAATAAAATTAAAAAAAACATATTTCAGGGATTCCAGTGACCATATCTTATTCTGGAAACATTTTTCTTGGCATTTACCATGTCATCTCTGAAGTAGTTCACAATTTAGTCTATAAAGAGCACTTGGCATACCGTGTTTTGTTAACATTGAGGTTTGTTTACTGTGTATTTAGGTGCACACATGAGCATATAATTTATTTGATGTAATTGTTTTAAGGTATAGTATGTTCATCATTCTTAGTAAATTAAGAAATCAAAGGAATATATAGAAGGCAAGGTCATTGTATACAAAGAGATGTAATTATTTTTTCTTATAAAGAAGTTTAATTAAATTTATTACTAAAATAAATTTTATCTGTATAAAATACAGCCTCGTTTTAAACAATAGCATTACTCTTTACAGTAACTGTAGCACAACTTTTATCCTAAAGCTAAATGCTAATTGCTTAATCTTTCGTGTTGCCTACTTAAAAACAAAGTTAAAAAGTTAAAGGAAAAGTCAATCACACACTCACACACTCTCTCGTTTAGTCATGACCTCTTTTCTGTCTTGACCAGAATGGGTTTGATCTTGGTTTATTTTAGTTTAGTTAATTGCTTTTCCTTACAGGAAGTCAGGGTTTTGGAGAGCTCTAACTGTGCTATTTGCTGGGCTCTCATCCTTTCTGTTTAAATAATGCAGGTACTTTGATGGAAACCTGGAGAAGCTCTTTGCTGAGTGTCATGTAATTAACCCAAGTAAAAAGTCTCGAACTCGCCAGATGAATACAAGGTCATCAGCACAGGATATGCCTTGTCAGATCTGCTACTTGAACTACCCTAACTCGGTGAGTACCTGGTAGTTTAAGGTTAGCGCTATGTCACTTTCATGATTAAACAGAAGACAGTCTGGAAGCCTGGGAGCAGTAACTGTAGGTGTGGCCTGTCAGTAGATTAAGAATAGGGAAAGGGATACAAAGTCCTAGTTCTCTTCCTGTCCCATCCTGTTACTCTTCAGAACCTGTCCAAGTTGTCATGAAATGCCTGAATCTTTCTGGAATTTGTCTTATCACCATTTGGAGAACTGTAGAAAGTTCATAAGCTATTTTATACAGATTAAAATAGACTTAAAACTTTATTTTCTCAAATACTCAGAACTCTTATACATTTTTAAAGGATACTTTCTGGACTTTATAAAATGTTTTTCAATTCTGTAAATTTATTCTGACGTAGATTCTTGAACATGGCAAGTGAGGGTAGAATTAGACTAGAATAGAACCAAATAACAGGTGTTTCTCTTAAAAAAACATGTCAATGTTATACTGAGTTACAGAGGTATACTTTTCGTGCATTTAGTGCATGAATTCTAGGGTTAAAGGAAGTTTTCCTAGGAACACATGACCTTATTGGTAACCATAGGAAAATTAAACTTGTGACATAAAGATGTTCAGTTGCTTAGAATTAAGATTTTTTTTTTTTAAATCTAAGTCATTAATAATTACAACCACTTTGCTGGTATTTTCTTTTAATAAACGTTCTCATAGTGTGGTAGTTATCAGGTATTTCTCAAGTGTATTCATGTTTTAGACTGTTCTCATTGTTAGTTTTAGACTTTTAGATATGTATCTAAAGGAGTTCACTTAAAAGGCACTAACTTGCTTAAATGATCAGTTTTTCTTTTCTCTTTAAGGTTTTTCTTTTTCTTTTAAGTAAGAGAAAAAGAATGATCAGTGAACTAGTTTAGCAGGGAAATTGTAAAACTAAATTTCTCAAGCCCGGTTGTGGCTCTTAAACCAAGTGTTTTTCCTGGGAACTGATTCATCAGTTTCACTTGGGTTGAAGTTTTATCTTTCAAATGAATTGTTTTGAATATCCTTCAGATCTTTATGGCCTGTGATCTTTATTACTTCCTTTTCCTTAAGTCGTAGTGTTAATGTATTTATACGGTCACTGGTACTTTGAAACACATTAAACTCAGGTTTTAACACTGTGTTACTAGCATAGATTCTTTTTGTTTGCCAGTTAAGATTTTTACCATGCCTACAATTTCAAAAAGTACTAAGATCCAAATAACTTGTTTCAGTTTATATAACTGGCTTTCTTATTCTTTTGCCTTTTTCTTCAGCTTCAGTATAGCCAGTTTCTCTTTTATTCAGATCTTTAATTTTAAACTACTGGAGCTGGTTGCTGAAATACCAGTTACATTTTCAGTGCCCTTAGTATTGTCCAGATTCTTAAAATTTGAAAATCAGGACAAGATATTTGTACAGTGTATTTTTGGCTTTATATACAGCAGATGACACTTAACCACTAATGAGCTTAAACTACTAATTTAATATATCAGGAGCTATTCTAAATTTTAAGGGCATAATGAAGAAAAAACATAGTTTGTCTTCAGATAACTCAGGCTAGCTGTTCAGATTCATAGGACACTCAGAAATAATGGTAGGTACTTTGAGATAGCAGCAGGTAAATGATACCATACACACATCTTGGAAAAGTCTTTGTATTACTATTCTCTCTTAAGTTTTACATTTATTTATTTACTTTGTGTTTGAAGGTCAGAGGACAGCTTGTGGGAATTGGTTCTCAACTTCATCGTGTGAGGTATAGGGATTGAATTCAGGCTCTCAGCCTTGGCAGCAAGCATCTTTATCCCTGCCCATCTCCTTTGCTCAGTTATTTTTCATGTACCTAACAGCAAACAACTTGAAGGAAGTGTGGACTCATTTTTGCTCATGGTGAGAGGACACAGTCCATCACGGCAGAGGAGGTGTGGTTGTGGGAATCGAATATTAGACGTTTGGTTCTGTTTTCTCTGCAGTCAGGAAGCAGGCAGTCCTGGCTGTTTTTCTTCCCACCTTTTGTTCAGTCCCCAAACAGGAAAGGTGTTCTCTCTGCTTTAGAGTGGGTCTTTCTTCTTGGTTAATTCTCTCTGGAAACATCTTCATAAGCAAACCTTAGGGACGTGTCTCCTGGAGATAGTAAATTCAGTTAGGTTAACGGTGAAGATGAACACCTTTGTGACCCTGACGCCCGCATGGCCACGTTAGACCACAGTACAGCGTTGGCTCACTTTCCATTGCGGTGACAAAATGCCTGAGATAAGTAACCGGCGGCAGAACAGGGTGATTGGCTCAGTGGTGTCAAAGGCTTAGTTTCTTGGTCTTTGCCTTAGGTATGTGGGGAGGACAGGTGATGTGGTCCATGGTGGAGTAGAGATGCTGAGCTTGAGGAGGCAGAGCGCAGGAGACCCTACATTGATAGTTATTTGACTAAATTTCCTAGGTCGTACTCCCAGAGGTTGTGCAACTTCCCAGTAGCCATGAGCTGAGTGTTAGGTCTTAGCGGACAGGCTTCAGGGGACATTCAAGAGCCAAACCACAGTAGACAGTCCATTTATGGATCTAGCAGGTGCATAGGAACTGAAACTGGGGGTGTGATGAGCAAGGTGTAGCAGCACAGAAAACGTGCATGTGAAGTTAAGGAGTTTATTGCTGGCCTGGCAGTTATTTTAAGTTGTGTGGTTAATTTAATGAGCTGTGAATGGAAACTACCACTGTTACAGGCAACATAATCACAGCAGTTCTTTTCCCATCATTTCTAGGCCTTAGGCACAGATGCCAGTTTTTGTTCAGTTTCAGCAGTGTCACCTGAAATCCTTCATGGAGCTTTATTGATGTGTTGAGAGATTTCTTAAGAAACATGTTTATCTGAACTTCTGTCATACAGTTTCCTCTTATCTACGTAACTGTTCAGTACCTTTATCTTCCTAGAAGGCAGTTTTTCCATTGCATAGTGGCCACATGAGCAGTCTTTTAAATAAATGGTGAGTGTGTGTTCATGCACTTTGTATGTCTGCGTATGTGTTGAAGGAGGGTTTTTGTTTTGTTTTCTCATTTTCAGAGATAAGGTCACTGTGTAGCTCAGGTTGGCCTTAAACTCTTTCTGTTTTAGTCTTCTGAGTTTTATTACAGGCATACATTAACACACTTGGCTTAAATAAATCTTTTTTTTTTTATAGGAAAGAGTTTATTGGATAGAGGTGGACAGAGAGAGGCAAGGAGAGAGACATGGTCCCCTCCCAACTCGGAAAGAAAGCGAGGCAAAGAGAGTAAGAAAGGAAAGAACAGAGAGAGCTAAATAAATCTCTCTAATAGTACTTTGGAGTTAACTATTTGGGAGAGAGAAGGTCTTACTTTGAATTTACTAGAGTTTTAGGTTGAGCACTGTAAATTCATAGTCACCAGCTTTGTTGTACTTGATTAAAGAATTTCTTAGTCTTGACAGTGCTTACGTATTTTGAATCAAAATAGCTCAAAATGTAGGCGAAGATCCTGTGACCCTCCAAAATGCTATGTCTGTAGGCATGTTCCATCACTTGGTTTGCATGTATGCGTGTGTGTGTTATTTTGTCTTTTGTTTTTTTGAGACAGGGTTTCTCTGTGTAGCCTTGACTGTCCTGGACTCTTTCTAGACCAGGCTGACCTGGAATTCAGAGATCCACCTGCCTCTTCTTCTCTGAGTGCTGGGATTAAGGCTCCCAGCTCACTTGGTTTCTTTCTTTCTCTTTCTTTCTTTCTTTCTTTCTTTCTTTCTTTCTTTCTTTCTTTCTTTCTTTCTCTCTCTCTCTCTCTCTCTCTCTCCCTCCCTCCCTCCCTCCCTCCCTCCCTCCTTCTTTCTCTTTCCTTTTCTTTCTTTATCATTTTACTAGAAAATGTAAAATGTGCTATTATAATAGCTCACTTTTATGAAGTAATTTATATTCTTTAAGACTCAAAAACACCTTTAATCCCAGAACTTTAGAGGTTGAGGTAGGCAGATCTGGTCTATAGAGTGAGTTCCAGGACAGCCAGGGCTACACAGTCAAGTCCTGTCCCCACGTTAAAAATCCCATGCAGAATTTTGATGCTTCTGGCATTAAGCCCCAACACTACTTGAGAGAATGTGGTCTAGTTCTAAAGAATTTGTACTTGTACTTTTAATTACGTGTATGTGTGGAGCAGTCTGTGCACCGGAGTGCACAGAGGCCAGAAAGGTGCGTCAGATCAGCTGGGGCTTAAGGCAGTTGTGAGCTGCTGCTTGACATGGGTGCTGGGAAATGAACTTAGGTCCTTTGGAAAAGCAGTGCGTGCTCTTAATCTTAGACCCTCCTGTCTAGGCCCTCTATTTTCCTTTTTAAGCCATCCCCTTACACTGTTGAGAGAAATGATAGATGACTTGGTTATTCTATTATAAACCAGAATGGCTTTAATTTTGGAGGCAATTTCTGATGGATGAAAGATGAGATTTTTTTAATTGAAAGAAATATTTTTTTCATGATACTGTCTGATCACAGTTTACCCTCCCCAGAAATGCGATACTTACTGAACTTTAGGAATCTGCTATTTGGATGTAGTGGCATACACCTTTAATCCTAATGCTCAGAAGGCATAGGCAGGCAGATCTCTTTGAGTTTGAGGCAAGCTTTGTCTACATAGTGAGTTTTAGGTCTCTGTTCCCCCAACCTCCCCAAAAAAGAAATTAAAAATTTGCTTCTGAACATTAAAGTTTCTTTAGATCTTTTAAGATCATTAAGATCATAGATGACAAGTTACTAATACTTTTTTGATATACAACGTAAACAAGGGTAAGTTTAATGAATAGTTAAGTTTCATGAGTTGAGTAAAGAGAAGCTCAAGGAATCAAGGGAGCGTGGACAGGAGGTAGTTAGAAGCAAACTTGTCAAAGAGGAAAGGAAACTATATGATGGACTAAATGGAAGAGGGTGGCTGGAATAACACATTTTTCTTCATACATTCATACAGTGAACATGTGTGTTCAGACAATAAGAGGGTTTGCACTCTCTTTAGACAGATAAGCGATTTATTTCTACTCATTTAGGTAAAGGTTTTGCTATATTCTCAGACTGTCCTGAAATTTTACTGTTACTCAAAGTGGCTTTTCTCTCACCATTTAAAATGTTAATTAGCTCTCCAAGTTCTGAGTCTGTAGGCACACACCATGTCTTGTATTCTCTGATAATAGACCCTGGATTAGAAAGTGCAGTGAACACAGTGGTTTAGGACTTCCAGCATCATTCATTAATTACTGTGACCATTAATCTCTTAACCTTAGTGATTCTCGATTGAGTGAAAGAATGACATGGAAGACTCTTGTGGTCTTGTAGCTAGTGCCCTATCTCTTTAGTGATGGGAGCAATGTGATTATTATACCTTTAACGTTGACATACTGTGTACTTGTTATTCTGCCTACAAAATCAACTCCAGGACTGGCCTATACTTATTTACATGGCCGCTTTTTGGTACTTTAAAAAATAACAGTTGATATGCTCTATATAGAATTGTTGGTTCTCTAATTCTTTGCATCTAATACCATGAGCATTAATTTCATAAACATATTTTAGGTAGTAGCTAATTAGAAAACGTAGTAAACTTTTAAAAGTACCATTTAGTAGATTGTCAGTAAAAAGAGCTAGGAATAAATTAGATGGGAAATTGTGAAAGAAATGTTAACTATTAGGAGAGATAGAAGGATGACTTGAATATTTAAGAAGATAGACTACTAGTTGGAGAGAATATTAATGAGGAGATTGTGTTGGAATAGAGTGAAGATAAAACTGCCCAGGTGTAAGAATGGAAAACAGTGGAACAGGGTGTACTTAGGAGAAGTTAATGTATTGTAGAGAAGGAGTTGCAGAGAAGGCAGATGATGTAGGATACGATCTTGAAACAATATGGAGGTAGAAACAGACTCAAAGTTGCTTAATTTAGAATCCATAAATTAATGACTGAGACTTATACTGTCTGTAAGTAAAGTCTGCATGGCACCACAATGTGAGCACTCAGAATCAAAACTAAATAGATTTTGTATAATCTTAAAGGCCAGTTACCTAAATTAGTAAAGGTTAAGTCCCTTAAGTCATTGGAGGTGGTATGGGATGACATGGCATAACACAATGAAAAATTAGCACAAACTACGTGAAGAAAATGCCCAGGAAACGAAATGGACTGAATTGAACTCCCTCCCTAACACCTGTCTGCCACTTCTTGTTCCCACATACACAAAGTTGAAAAGCCAGACATCGTGGCGCACACCTATAATCCCGGCACTGGAGGCAGAAACAGATTGCTGTGAGTTTGAGGCCAGCCTGGTCTACATAGTGAGTCCAGGACAGCCAAGGCTACACAGAGAAACCCTGTCTCAAACAACCAAAAAGAAAAAAAAGAATAAAGTACTCAAATGGGGACTTATGTGGATGTGGGAGGAGTTATCGGGAGGGATGAGGGTAAATACAATTTTTAAAATTGCATAGTAAAAAAATTCTTAAAGAAATGCTGGGTATGGTAGTGCATGCCTAGAGGCAGAGGCAGGCGGCTATCTGTGAATTTGAGGCCAGCCTGGTTTACAGAGAAACCTGTCTAGAAAAACTAAACAAAAAAAACCAAAAAGAATTAAAAATATATGTATTTTAAAACCTAAATCATTTACTTTGTTTTTCACATGCTAGATTGATGAAAGCTCTGAAAAAGTGAACTGTGTTGGCATGGGTATGACAGACTATATTCTCTTGCCCAGTAAGAGTTGCTACTACTACTTATAAGAGGACCTGGAAATAACTATCATACTGTATTTATCTGTCATCTTCTATGTTTCTCTCCTAAGAAATCTCATGTTTCCAACGGGTTCTACACTCAGTGCGACAACAGTGTGGTAAAAAAAAGTCTTGTGTGTCTATTAATAGTGTTAAAGAAATTGCACTTAGAAAGGAGGTAAACTACAGGGCCAGAACACCTTTTCTGTTTTTCTTGGAGAGGACCCTAGTTCAATTCCCAGCACCCATCCTGGGCAGCTGTAACTCAGGCTCCAGGAATATTCAATCAAAGTGGTCTCCTTGGCCATCTACACACATGTGCAAACTCTCCATTCCTTCACATGTACATGTAATTAAATAATAGAAATCTTCAAAGGACAGAATAAAAGGGAAATATGTGTCAGTACGGAGCCATTGCAGAAATTAAAACTCCAGCAACAAAAGTAACAAAATACAAAGGAGAAGAGTTTCTCTTACCCTTTGTGTGCATCAGGATGTCTATGAAAGTACATAGCAAAAATGAAAACAGCAGTTGCTGAAACAGAATAGGGCATAAACAAGTAGAGTAAGTTTTCCACGTAAGTTACATAATGCAAAGGAATCTGTGGTCATGCCTTCCCTGCTTTATTTAAGTGGGCCTGCCTCTGTGTGCAGGTTGAAGTGCAGTAACTTCACACATGCCGCATTGCTCTGGTGTTCGGTGCAGACAGATAGCTGGTGGGGTTCTGTGGTCCCGACCCCTTGTATGTTGGAATAGTTTGTTTGCCTCCATCCTCCAAGCTGCTGCAAGTACAGGCACGTGCCACTATGAACACACCTGTTAATAGCCTTGCCTATAAATTCTCACATCCCTGGCAACACAGCTTTACCAAGCTAATGTGATAAGTGAATTAGCTGATTTAGTTTCCTAGAGAAAGTATTTTTAAAAATTCTTTGAGAAAAATTTCAGTGTTTTTAAATGTATTGTTTTAAAAGCTTATAACTTTTTATTACTTGATCAAAATTAGTCATAAATGTTGTAAGGTTGATTTTGTTGTTGTTTTATGTATTTATTTGGCAGTGCTAGAGAATCTAACCTAGGAGATCAGACAAATTAGACAAAAACTACCTCTGAGCTCTATCGTCAGCCCTGTAAAATGTTCTGAAAGCAGAACAAGTTAGCCACCATTTATTTGAGTCTTAAGTCTTACACTATACTTCATGCACCCATCACCTCTAAATTATTAGTCTTTCAAAACATTGTAAGTGAAGATTAGAACAAAGTCTATTGTTAATCTTTCTTTGTTCTGAAACCAGGTCTTTGTACTGGTTGTCTTGGGCTATCCTGGATCTCTCTGATTCTCTTGCCTTAAGCCTCCTAGTATTAGAATTTTAGGCATGGTGGTACATGCCTAGCTTTCCATTAGTCTTAGCTATTTATTTATTTCATAGTTAACGGTAATTAATCCTAGGATCTTATGCTTGCAGGTAAGTGCTTGAATACTGAGCTGTATCCCATGTAGTCAAGAGTGGCCCTCAGCTGTTGACCCTTATGCCTTATCTCTGAGTTCTAGATTATAGACATGTGCCACTATACCTGTTTTTACTCGATTTCCTACACATTTAATAATTAGTATTTTATTTTTGAGACAGGATTTGAATATGTAGCTCTAGCTGTACAAAATTTTAGTCGCCGTCTTTTTTATTTTATTTTGTTTTGTTTTGTTGAGACAGGGTTTCTCTATGTAGCCCTGGCTGCCCTAGACTGACTTTGTAGACCAGGCTGCCCCTGAACTCGAGAGATCCTCATGCCTCAGCCTCTGGAATGTTGGGATTACGGGTGTGTGCCACCATGCCCGACTTTTTAAATTTTAAGTATTTCTATACCCCCCATACACAAAAACCAAACCTATACCTTTTAATATTCATTCCTCTTTTCTCAAAAATCTACAGCCCTAGACAAAAACATATTTTCTTTTTCTCAGGATTTGCTTGTTCTATACCTTTTATTTAAATAGAGTCAAACTGTGTGAGACCTTCTGTCATTGGCTGTTTTCATTTAGCATGTGTTCAGGGTTCATTCATGTTGTGGCATCTATCAGAACTTTATTTCTTTTTTGTGACTAAATATTTGATTATGTAGTTGTTTCACATGTTGAAGAATGAGCTGTTACTGCATTTTGGCCATTATGCCTGTCTATTATGTGACTAGAATACGAGTTTTTCTAGGAATCCATATTTTCCTTCCTGTTCAGTAGTAAACAGTGGAAGTGTCTCGGCTGGGTCATGTGGTGTGTTTTGAGTAAGAGTCGTCCTCCTATGTTCATCTACTTGAATGCCTGGCCTCAGCTGGTGGAACTGTTTGGAAAAGATCAGGGGGTTGTTGGGGGAGGTGTATCACTGGGGTGGGCTTTGAGGTTTCACAACCTCTGCCGTTTTCAGCTAGCTGTCCCTGTCTTGTGCTTATGTCACATGTAAGCTTGCCTGCCGCCATGTTTCTTTCCATGATGGTTATGGAGTCTAACCTGGAACCATGCTCTGCAAAGTAAACATTCTTTTACACATTGCTTTGTCATAGTGTTTGTCACAGCATTAGAAAAGTAACCAAGACAGAAGATATGACAGCTGCATTTAGTATTTTGACGTAGCTGTTGCTTGGTTATTTCCTGATGTTGTGATAGTTTTTCACATTTTCATGAAAGAGTATTTTGTAAGTGGCTTCCAATTTTTTCATCTGTGTACTTGATAATATCTTTTTAATTACAGCTTTTCTAGTGAGTGTTACATGGTGTGTCCTTGTGGTTTGATTTACATCTCTGTAAAAGCAAACAAAATTGAACATCTTTTGTATTGAGTGGTAAGGTTATCAATTTATATATTTAATTCAAGCTTGTCTACCTGTGTAAAATTTATAAATATTAACCACAGATGCATTTCTATTTGTTAGGTAGTCTGCAAAAGTATTTGCATGTCTGGATTCATCAGATAGAAGTTATTAGGAGCTTTTTGGTTATTGTCAAATGGGTAGTTACTAGGTATATGAAAATTGTGAGCTTTGCGATGTTATGTAATTTTACTTTTTTTTTAAATGTCTTTGTTAAAGTTTCTTTATTTTTATTACAGTATTTTACTGGCCTTGAATGTGGACATAAGTTTTGTATGCAGTGCTGGAGTGAATATTTAACTACCAAAATAATGGAGGAAGGCATGGGACAGGTAATTTGATTTTCACTTATAAAATTTATATGTAGTGTTTAGGCCCTTACATAAATATAACCAGGTAAAATTTTCAGGATTAAACATTTTTCTAGATTAAGAGTCTTAAGATTTAAAATGTGACATTCTAGTTAATCAGGTATCACCTCTGATAATCTCTTATCAGGTTTATCCTAGTAAAGAGCTTTGTTTGGTATTTTGCTTTTAATGTTCTTGTTTTGTATTTGGGGGAAAACAATTGTTTTGAAGGACAGTTACCCCAAAGACTTACTTCCTGTAATAGAAAAGGAAAGGATTGAGCTCCTGCAAATAGGGAAGTGTCTTCAGAACCTAGCAAAGTGCCAGGGAATGGTAATGTCCCGTACATATTGTTGAATGAAGGCATAGTTTAAATTTCAATCTTTTTCAGACTATTTCGTGTCCTGCTCATGGTTGTGATATTTTAGTGGATGACAACACAGTAATGTAAGTATTTCTGATAGATTCTGCATGTCAAATGTTGTTTTGTTGATTAAACCAAATTAATTTTGACTCAGTACTTTTGAGAAGGTAAATGATTAAAATTATGTAAATTATTAAAATTATGAAGGGACTTTTTGTTGCTTGCTCATTCCTTTATAATACAAAAAGACACTTGCAATTTGCTTAGGTAGTCACTCTAGGGTACATTTGGCAATACGTGATAGCTAAATTTTGCTAACTGATGAAATTGTTATAATGGGATAGTGAATGTGTTGATTGTCCTGTGGGAAACAGGTTAAGATAGAATCAGGGAAGAGTTTTGGAGGCTAGGAGTGTTGCTCAGTGAGTTAGTTGCTCAGCCTATGTGAGGTGTCCTGGCTTTAATTTCCAGCACCCACAACAAAATTAACCAATATGAAAAGTAGTGAAAAGAAATGTGACTCATGAAAATATGTGTGCTAGATTAAAGAGAGGATCAGGAATGGATAGATTCAGTACAGGTCCACAATGCCTGAGAAAAAGAAAACATTTACAAAAAGAAGACATTGAGCTGTGATGAGCAGAGTCTGGCAGCCTTTGAGGAACTCCAACACTTACATTCTCCGCAGAGAACTGCTCACTAAGCAGAAGGCTGCACCAGAGCACTCCTGATGAGGCAGTCACTCCCTGCACTGCTCAGGGACACAGTGCTCTCTGCTCAGGTACTGCTACCAAAGTGCACTACAGCTGGAGGCTGTAGACTAGTTCTCCTGTACAGTTTGGAGCGGAGAAAGAGACTTGGAAACAGAAGCATAGTGAATTCCTGGTATTGTACCTGCTTAAATTATCTAATATTTATACCAGTAAATGTTATGGGAGGCTTAAACTGAAGTAAAAACCTGCTAGCTCAGCGAGGTAACTTTATTTTCTGAACCATATACAAAATATCTATTTACAAGCCTTACTCTACAACTAAACCACTATCTCTTTAGAAACCTGTTTCTATCTGTGTCATTTTACCTAGCTGATCCACCCTTCTCTTGAGCTCCTCCAAACTTAAGAGGGCTGTTTAGCTCTCTTCCCTAGCATTCTGTTTATCTTTTTCCTGGTGGCTGCTTCTGTTTTTTGTTGTTTTGTTTTGTTTTTGCAAGCCCAAATAGAGAGGATCTCTATCTCTTACCTAGAGCTTTTTCCATAAAGGCTCTTCAAAGCCAAGGGGAAGGGGAGTACTAATAAAGTTCTAGTTGCTTATAAAAGAAGTCTATAGCTCCTCCCCTGTCCCCTGGGCAGGCTGAACCATGTCTCCATCATTGGGGTGGGCTTGGCTCCAAGGCAAGTGGTAGGGTAGCCTGAGGGCCCCTGTCTAACTTTGCTTGGAATCATAGGGTCACAACATGCTCCTAAGCAGCTTGCCTTAAGACAGGCAAGAATTTTTTGTTCTTTAGCATTCTTTGAATAATGCTTTTAGAGGTATACCCAAATCAGGTATATCCCTGATCTCTTCAGGATACACGCAACAGCATCCGCCAAGTATAGACATTTATATTTTGCTAACAAGTAGGTTTTCTATGTGGAGTAATCAAATATCCTGTAACATGGTATAAACCCCAGGGTTCTGAGCACATTGAGGCCTTGAATGATCCATAATCAAATTGATAGTTAATTTTAGGTAATTGCCTGAATGGAAAGTTTTATCTGTGATTAAAAAGTAATAAAATAAAATGACCATAGTGTATTTTAATAAGTAAATGTAACCTAATTAAGCTAAATTAACCTGACCAGCACAGCTTCTAAAGCTTACCTATTCCATTTGAGGAAAATACTGTGTGTGTGTCTACAGGCGAATGTACTGCAGCATGCATATAGAGGCCAGAGAATGGGAGTGAGCTCTCTCGACCCACTCTGTAGTGGGTCCTAGAGCTCCAACCCAGGTTGTTAGGCTTGTGGAAAGTGCCCTTACCTGATGAGCCTTCCTGCTAGCCTTCATTCTTTTTCTTTTCGTGTTGTTGGTTTTGTTTTCATTTGAGACAGGGTTTCTTCATGTAGTCTTGGCTGCCCTGGGCCTTGCTTTGTAGACCAGGCTAGTCTCAAATTCAGAGACCCACCTCCCTCTGCCTCCTAGGTGCTGGGATTAAAGCAGCACCATCACCAGCCAGCTTTGTTTTTCCTTCTTAATTTCGGTATACTTTGGTTTATTTATTTACTGCTGCTACCAGCTCTGTATTACTCTTGTTTGTCTTAGAGTTAGTCCTCTTTCCATTACTGTTTAAGTTGCCAAAAATAAATCAGCTGCTGCCATTCTTCCACTTGTCTTTATCTTGTTCCCTTGTGCATTCTTGTTCATTGTATTTTTTCCTAAGTGTTGTTAGTTTCATCCTCCCAGCCAGTGCACTGTGTCCTGTGAGTCATTTCAGAATTGCTGGTAACATTTTTGGTATCATACACACAAAATGCCATTCCCCAAAAGGTTCCCAATAATAGGTATAACATAAAAGTGTAAGTATAATATGTATATGTAAAGTAGTATTAGAAGGAAAAAGTTACTCCTTAAGACTAGAAATAACATAAAAGGAGTAAAAATTAGGAGTGAGACAATGCTTGGAAGTCAAACCTTAAATGTTCCTATTTTTAAATAGTGATGTTCTGCAGTGGCTAATCAAGGAGGGGAGGGTCCCATTAGAGATGTAGGTGGAAAGTTTAACAGTTGGTAATGATTTTTGTCATAGACAGTCAATATAGTCAAGACTGTAGGAATATGATGTGTATTTTAGAAATACAGCTTTGATGTAGTGGAGGATGCTGTAGAGTGGAGAAATATTTGGTTAATGAGATTTGTTTAGAAGGTTATTTGTAATGTAGGTTAAAGGGAATTTAGGAGTCACTCTATCAATGGGAAACAAGTAGAAGAAACAAGTGACAAGGGAAGCTATCACTCCTGAGAGAAATATAGGATGAAAAAAAAAATATTTAAGGACTAAAAGTTTAACTGATATAGTAGTAGTCAGACATGGTGGTGCCCTCGGCTGGGGCAGGTGGGTTGCAGATTTGAGGCTAACTTATGCTGCATAGTGGAATGCAGGCTCCAGGTTCAACAGAAAGCACAAGTCAGATGGAGTGGAAGCTGCTTAGTTAGGTGATGCTCTACGTGAAAGCAGAGGAACTGAAGGAGTAGAGAATGTTGGGGTTTGGCTCAGTTGGGAGAGGGTTTACCTATAATGCAGCCCTGGGTTCGATCCCCACGTGAGACTGCTATGGTTCTCATACCTATAATCCCAGCACTGGTCACATCTATGTATGTGGATGCTGGGGATCTAGACTACAGTCCTCACAGTTTCATGGCAAGCCCTTTGCCCACTGAGCCATCAATAATAACAACAACAGCTTCTATCCTTTTGACCCCATACTAAACCCCATTACACCCACTGATATTTTTATTTGCCACACATTTTCTGGAGGATCTGCTTATTTTCATTAGTTAATTTTCTTTTTACTTTCCAAACACTTTGGGTCAATAGATTAGAAAGTTCTTTTTAATTTATTTATTTGTGTTTATTTTTATGTATTGCCTGATTTTGCCATCTTATGTTTGTTCAACCCTTCAGTCTGCATTTTATTTCATTTATGCTTTGTGTTTTGTTTTGTTTTGTTTTTCAGGGCTGGGAAACTGAAATTATGCTTTTCATTTATACAATTTGTATCTTGATAGTTTTCTGTAGATTTTATTGAGAGACTTCGCGGGTTTCATTATTTAAAACTTAATGTGATTTCTTTATTATTTATAATAGCTTCTTAAAAGCTTTGCTAACTCAAACACCTGGGTTCCAAAAAAGAGTTGTCTTGATTACATTCACTCAATTGTGGCTCACTTTTTTTTTTTTTTTTTTTTTTTTTTGCATGCTAAACTATTGTTTTCTATACTGGCCTGTTTCCATTCCTCTCTCTGTCCCTTTCTCTGTTTTTTGTTTGTTTGTTGTTGGTTTGGTTTTGTTTTTTGGGTTTTTTTTTTTTTTTTATGGTTTTGTTTTTTTCTTTTTCTTTCTTTCTTTTAATCCCCCTGAAGTTTTTAGATGTTGATAGCTCTGTTCTGTTTTAAAATCCTTATTTTAAAATATGCCTTCCTATGGATCATTCTATATCCATAAAACAAAATATATATTTAAAACATTTAGAATATTAAATCATCCAGCCTGTATGGATCACCTTGGGTTACAGGTTGGGAATGCATTTAAAGTTGAAGACACTTTAACAAAAAAACTTACTTCTGAGCTTTGACTATTAAGTTGGTGTCTTTGTCCTAGAATAATTTAAATGCCTTCACCAGTCATACTTTGGAAATACCAGATTTGCATCTCTAACTCATACTTTTTTGAATTTGGGATTTTCGTATCCTAATTCTTGTCAGCCATCTCCATGAGTAGATTCAGAGATTTCACCTTGTCTCTCCTATCATCACCTCCTTTGCCACCAAACTCACTCTTTTTGCTTCTCATTATCAAAGAAAATTATCACTAGGTATTAAGGAGTTTCTTGAGTTAATCTTGGGTGTTCTTGATTTGCTTTTCTCCTATCTTCTATACTCACTCCTGTACCAAATTCAGTTCATTCTACACCCTAACATCTTTCAAGTTACCTCAGTATGAATAGATATTCATTTCTATCTGTTCCTATTGCCATTGCATGATCTAGGCTATCATTTTCTAGAAGTTTGCTATTGGCTCCTAATTTATTTCTTCATAGTTTTATGACCTTCCAGTAGTATTTCACAAGTATCCTCTGTGGTCCTACGCTGTTCGTCTTTTTCTTACCTTCTGTTACAGCTATATAGGGACTTGGTCTCATGAAAATACTGTGTATTTTATTTGCATTTTTAAAGAAATTTTTTTGTCTTTTTTGTGGCCTTCTGTCTTTATCATGTTTACCACTTTTTCCGAATTATTTTTTAATTCTTCTAATACATTCATTTTTTTTTTTTTTTGAGTCCTTCAGGACTCAGTTTGATTTTAATTTTGATTTGGTCCATGTCCTATAAGTTTCTAAACTCACTCTCTAGTTACTTCCAATTAGCTTTTCTTATTGCCTATTCTTTGGAGCTGCACAACCCAAAGTTATCTTGCTAACATTGACTGAATCAGTCATTTTTGTATACCCTGAATGTACTGATCCTTGGAGTCTTAGTACTTCTTTAGACTATTAGGTAACCCTTACTTCCTCTTCATCTTCCAGGGGGTTTAAATACTGTGTTTCTTGCATTCTAAACTTACTCTCTACTATCAACCTGTTTTATTACTCTGACTCTCAGATTTCTTGTTTCTCAGTGTTAGAGATCAAACCTACAGCCATTATGTGGGAGTCAAGAATTTGCCACTGAACTCTGTCTCCAGTCCTCTTAATACTTTTTTGAGATAGGTTGTGTGTAGCTTTGGCTGTCCTGGAACTCACTCTGTAGACAAGGCAGGCTTTGAACTCCCAGAGATCCCCCTGCCCCTGCCCCTTAAATTCTGGGATTAAAGACGTGAGCACCACTGCCCAGCTCCTTTTAAATACTTAATAGTGGTAATTGAATGCATTCACCATTTTAAAATTATTATTGCTTAGCATCTTTAAATAAGTTCTGAGGAAATATATCATCGTCATTATCAATGGCATTCATAAAAAATATCTCATTGAAAGTAAGTAAATAAAATGAATTTTGTTCACCATCAAGAATATTAGTCTAAATAGTCTTCCCTATATGTTGGCCTCAACTAGAGTTGTGCAGATGCTATACTTTAAGAATGTTTTCTTTGTCACAAGATTTTTTTTCTTGATACCTTCATGAAATTAATGAAAATTATTTGTCTGAATTATGTATCATTTATTACTTGTGACCAAATAAATGTGGTTTTATTCATAATAATTGATCTTTAATTTCATTTACCTGTTTAGGCTCTCTCTCACTGTATGTAGCTTTTCTAGTGATCTCAGCATAAAGGAGAGCTTATATCTATATATTACATTAGTCTTTGAAGATATTCAAGTAGTATATTGACTCCCATCTTTTTTGTAGCC
This sequence comes from Psammomys obesus, assembly GCF_907164565.1. NCBI lineage: Eukaryota > Metazoa > Chordata > Mammalia > Rodentia > Muridae > Psammomys > Psammomys obesus. The sequence goes on along the minus strand of NW_026596039.1, from coordinate 20,706,533 downwards.
TAAGCTGGTCCTGAACTCAAAGTTGTCCTGGTCAGCCTCCCGAGTGCTTTAATTACAAGTGTATGCAACCTTGTCCAGCTGTTTTGTCTCATCTTAACTAACCAGTTGTAACAACTTCATCTGGAATTGTGATGGTTCTGATTCCACATAATATGGAGTGTATCCCCTGCCACCTGCTGCCGCAAAAAAAAAAAAAAAAAAAAAAAAAAAAAAAATGTAGCTGATAAGTGTCTCTTTAACTTTAGCAAAGTCCTGGGTTTGATCCCAGAATCTTTATTTTTTTTTTTAATGGTTCATAGACTCTTTGACTTCTAGATCACCTTTTGTTCTTAATTCTATACTTGTATGAAAAAAAGAAAAAATGTCATTTTTGATATTAAAACACGTTTTCCATCAAAGTTTAACTCCCTGCTATTTAGTATGAGCTAACTGCTGCCTTTATACTGTCCTTCATCTTCTAACATATGAAGTGTATAATTACCATATGTTATTGCCTTTGCCTGTTTTCTGTTCTGTCACTGATTCTCTTTATGTTTTGCCAATGGGTTGGTTAGAAAATTGTATATGTCTGTTACAAAGCTCCTAACTGCATAGAACTGTGAGCCTTCTGTTTTTGTCAAATTTTGAATATCATTTAAGTTGAATGGTGTAGCATGTATTTTTTTTAATTGATTACTATTGAATGCATGTGTATATGCCTTCAGCTGAGTGATGGCTCACTGAGCATATTCAAAAGGCAGAAGACAACCTTTGGGAATGGTTCCTCCTTTCATCAAGCTGAGCTGGCCTGTTGGGGTGTGTATGTGTGCCTGTGTGCATGTGTGTGTATTTTATGACTATATGTATATTTTCAGGTATGGTGTATGTGTGTATATCGTTATTTATTATTTTTATATAATGTCTGATTCTTCAGATAATAGAGACTTGAAGTTTTTGATTGGCCAGTGTGTAAATGTTAAAGGATATTTCAGTATGTCTTGGCACACATACATTGATTTCCTTGGGTTATATCAGGACTAAAATATTTAAGTTTAGTAGATCTTCTAAAATAATTTTCAAATGATTTTCTAATGTGTTTGAGCATATACTATATATGTGAGTTTTTGCCCTTTGCCCATTTCTGTGGGAGTGTGGTTTAACTTGCAGTTTCCTAGTAGATAATATAAAGCCTTGCTTTCTACATTCATTATCAGTGTAGGCAGCTCTTTAAGCTTTTTACTACATTTTATTGTCCATACATGCTACGGTCCCCATGTGGAGGTGAAAGAACAGCTTGTGTGAGGTAGCTCTCTCATTCCAGGTAGGCCTTGGGGCTCAAACTCAGGTCATCAGATCTGACAGCTTGCTTTTACCTCCTGAGTCATCTCTCTAGCCCCGATACTTCTTTTAATGAAGTTCTCACTGGAATAATGTCTCCATTCTTAAATTATTTTGGTCTATTAGTAATTCTTAAATGGTTAAGAATTTTTAAAACATTATAGCAATTTTTATTGTATATATTACAATATATAAAATGTGGCTTGCCCTTTGTTTCTGAAAGATTATTTTGATGAACAAAGTTTTCATTATGTCTTCAAAAGTTTAGATAATGTGTGGTTTAGAGTTTTGTTGTTGTTGTTTTGTGTTTTTTGTTTTTTTTTTCTAGACAGGGTTTGTCTGTGTAGCCTTGGCTGTCCTGGACTTGCTTTGTGGACCAGGCTGGCCTCAAGTAAATGTATCGATTGAAGTAGAGAGAGGCAAAGACGCATTAGCGGCAACTGCACAGGACAGATTTTGTAGGGAATGGCAGGTTGTTATGTGGTCTTTGGCCTTTACTCAACTTATTTGACCATGTGACTGTTTTGGACAGAGGAATTCAGAGTCAGAGAAGATTGCTTTGACTATTAGGTTTGGGAAGTGTGTGTGTGCGCGCGCGCGCGCGTGCATGCGTGCGTGCATGCAGTCTGTATGTCTTAGGAGGGTGATCAGGATAACAGTTTTGAGGTCTTCGGGATATTTAGTGAGATCATGTTTCAAGAAAGGGGAAAGTAGGGAAAAGGAGAGATGATTATATATTTACAAAAAGGAAAAATATATAGATTCATAAGTATGGTGAGAGTTGCATGTGACGTTATATAATTGCTGGTGTCTGTCTGCAGTTTTTATATCAAGAAAGAGTTTAAAGGAAAATGTTTTTATTGAAACTAAATTATAGCGGAGTTGTTTTAACTGAAGGTGCTTTCTATGCATAAGCACTCTTTAGTAGTTGTACTAGCTAGTTTATATCACATTGATACAAACTGAAGACATCAGGAGAAAGCACCAATTGACAACATTCCTCCACAGGAAAGGCTGCAGGGCTTTCTCTTAATTAATGATTGATTATTTGGGGACCCAGCCCATTGTGGGTGGAGTCACACTGAGCTGGTGGTTCTGGGTTGAACATGTCCTGAGCAAGCAGTAAGCAGCCTGCATCAGCTTTGCCTCCAGGTTCCTGCTCTGTGTAAGTTTCTGCCCTCAGTTCTTTCCGTGGGGAACTATTACAGAAGTGTAAGTGAAACAAACCCTTTTCTTTCCAAGTTGCTTCTAATTATGGTGTTTGATTATAGCAGTCACTTGATTTCAAGTTGTATAACACTGTAGGGTTTGTAGTTGTTGAAGCAGGCATGATTTCTGAATTGGAGGGTAGTTAAACGCTTCTGTGTTACTGTTGTGTGTGCAGTAGGAGGGCAGGAGGTCTGCTTGGGCGGCCTGAGAGATGTCCTCCACAGAGAATTGGTCTAGTGACTTTTCAGCAAAGGTTATGGCAACTGGCATTCCTGAAATTCACCTATTAATAGCTGAAACTTTAATTTATCTTAATTGTGCTGTTCTTAACAGTATGAAGTCATTCTGTATCTCTCAAAAGAAATTTTAGGTGGAAACTTAGTCATTTTTTTCTTACAAGTCCTAGTAGAACATGCCGGGTTTATAATCACATCTTAAACTAGGATCAGCTATAAGAAATAGTGTGTAAAATCAGAGAAGCATTATGGATAATAGACACATAAAATGTGTTTGCAACTAGAGCGTCTGACTTAGAGTTATCTACTCCTATTTAGCTGTCTTAAATCCACAAGGCACTAGATTGCCCACTAGAGGTGGCGGGAGAGGGACTTACTGGTGGAGTTGTTAGGGCTTCCTAGCTCCTGATTTTGTTGTTTTATTTTTTTAAAGAAACAGTCTTATTATACAGTACAAGCTGGACTCAAAGGAAAAACTTTGCTGTTTCAGCCTCCTAAATGCTAGGATTATAGTCAATTCTAAATTATTTTCATTATTCTGTTTCCATTCAAACACTCCTACATCCCTCAAAACCTTAACCAAACACTTAACCTGGTTTTTCTGTGTATTGAGAGGTCTAATCTAGAAATCATATGTAAATGATTTGTTTGTTTGGCTTTTCGAAACAGGGTTTCTCTTGGCTGTCCTGGACTCACTTTGTAAACCAGGTTGGCCTTGAACTCACAGAAATCTGCGTCTGCCTCCCGGAGTGCTAGGATTACAGGCCTGCACCACCATGCCTGCCTGTAAATGAAATTATAATCCTGGGATTCTGTTGTTTATTGTTTCCCCCTCCTAGCTTCATTATTTGGCGTAGTTGTTTTTGAGAGTCGTTCACTTTGTGGCGTGAATCACTATTTAGATCTTTTTATTGTTGAGTTCATTCTGTTTCTACTAATTTGTGAAAGTTTTTATCATATGAACATTCTGTGTAAGATATAATTCCAAGTGTGTATATCTAGGAGGGAAGTTGAAGCAGTTTGTGCTAATGCTGTGTTTTAACTTTTTGAGGAACTGCCAAATAGACTAATTATTGTTAAGCCTTGCTTTCAACATGAATATGAAGGTTAATTCATTTAAAAAATACTTATCAAACACTTAATAGTTCATTGAGTGTGCTGGATACAGCTTTTTTTTTTTTTTTCATGGAGCTTACTATGTGGGAATAAGCAAGCAAAACGATAGATATCAAAGCAAAAGATTATGCAGGTAATTGCTATAATTAAAATTAGGACAAAGTTTTAATGTTTGAGTGTATACTATTTGTCAGACACTTTTATTTTCACAGTACTTTACTTTTACAATTTTTTTTTCCAGGTTAGTAACCTGAGGTATATAGAGGTCAAAGAGCCATACTCTTACACATAGGTTGCTTTACCTCAAGTCCCCTTATTGCTGTTTTCCTATTTCCATTCTGGGAAGGGGATGGCGGGGACCAGTCCTAGGTAGTACTATTCCCGAAGAAGTATGGATTTAGGATTTTTTAAGAAATACAACAGTATGTTTGGGATGTAGGCATGGCTCTCCTTGCGTATAATCACTGAAAGTTTCAGGTCCACTTGGTTTCACAGTGCCTAAGCGGGCCAACCTAAGCTACCAAGAGTGATATTGCCTTCCCTGTCCCCATATGGTTTGACAAGAGTATACCTGAAAGCGGCATAAGAGAGTGGGCTCTTAAGGAAGGACAATGGGAGGATTTGAAACTTAAGGTCGAAAAGGCTGGGCATGGATGGGCATTAAGTAGCTCATGACTTTAATTCCCAGCGCTTGGGAGGCCGAGGCAGCAACATCTCTGTAAATTCAAGGCTAGCCTGGTCTACATAGTAGGTTTTAGGACAGCCAGAGTACATACTGCATAGACCCTATTTTGGTGGTGGTGGTGGTGGTGGTGGTGGTGGTGGTGGTAATGAATCAACTATGAAGCCAGGGCATATAAAATTGCCTCACTCAGGGATTGCGCTATATTATGTTAAAAGGTTGTCAGTGGCCATCTCCCATTACCACTGGTTTTAATACCATCTAAACAACAACAAAAAACCCTGATAGTGGTGTTTGAACCCTGGTTCTTGAATGTGCTTGGCAATTGCTTAACTACTTAACTATGTCCTCAGCTCTAACATCATTTTCTTATGACATTTAGAATGCTGTTTCTATGAAACTAATGAGACTTCAGCCTCACAGTTCCTCACTCATGCCTTTGTGGTATGAATTACAGAAATTGTTTTGGGGAAGTGTACAGGATAGAGAAAAGCAGGTTGCTGTCAGATTTTTCCCATTTCATTTAATGGCCAAGAACTGTAACATGAAGGCAGTCCTTAAAACTGTATACACTTTACTAGCCACAGAACCTGGGCCCAGTCTTCAATATTTCTTTTGACAGCATCTGTTGCATTTCATGTACTCAGTCAAGGGGTTAAAGGAAGCTGGGCGAGAATTACTGACAAAAAAGCTGCAAGGACCACAAACTTAAAGTCTTGAGACTGCAATGTGAACTTGGCAAAAGAGAATATTTAGATTATATGATATGTGGAAATTTTCTATCCAAGTCAAATTACAGAAACGTTGACATCACTATTTGCACTAATTGATTGATTGATGGAAGGTATACATTTTGACATTTTCAACTTAGTTTTGTGCCATAGCATAAGCAGTTTTGAAGTTACATTTTATTATTACACATGTTGTGAAACTTGGCTTAATAAACTCAATGAAATTGTTTTATTCTTGGTTTCAGGCGCCTGATCACAGATTCAAAAGTTAAATTAAAATATCAGCATTTAATAACAAATAGCTTTGTAGAGGTAAGCGGTTTATATTTCTCTATTTTGGTTTTCAAAATTCTGTTTTTTTATAGAAATACTAGGTAGGGTTTTGTTGTTGTTGTTGTTGTAGTTTTGTTTTTGTTTTGGTTTGGTTTTATGAAACAGGGTCTTACCATGTAACCTTGGCTGTCCACATTATGTAGACCAAGTAGGCCTTTAACTTGTAGAGATTCACCTGTCTGCCTCCTCAATACCGGGTTCCCAGCATCTATAATGCTAGTCTTCAAACTAACAAGAACCTGCTACCATTTTTAGAAAAAAGTCATTTTGAGCTGTGCTGATGATATTACCTTTTTAATAGTATTTTTCTTTACTGTTCTTTATTTCTAGCAAAGACTTACACTATGTTATTAAACATGTCATAATCATGTTGGGTGTCTTAACATTGTTAAGTTCTATAGTTGTCTTCTGATTCATTGCAAATAAATAGTACTGTAGTTACTGGGCTGGAGAGGTGATTCAGTGGTTAAGAACACTGGATTCTCTCCAGGAAGACTTAGGTTCTATTCCCAGCACCCACATGGCAGCTCACAACTTTTTGTACTGCAGTCCCAGGGAATCCAATGCCCTCTATGTCCTCTGTGGGTACCATCACGAACATGGCTCATAGGCATACATGCAGGCAAAACATGGCCCTCCTATACACACATAATTTTTTTAAATTATATTATACAGGTTTTTTTCCCCAAATTGTGGCTTCCCTGTGTTTGTAAATTAAGATTTATTGGAGGTGAATATGGTGGAACATGCCATTAAAACCCCACCATTCAGGAAGGCAGAAGCAGGAGGGTCTTCATGAGTTCCAGGACAACCATGACTACAAAGAGAGACCCTATTTCACAAAACAAACAAACAAACAAACAAACAAACAAAATAGCTTATTGGAAAATACCTATTGCACATTTGTTCTTACTGATTTTGTGCTCTGATGGCAATTATACAAAGAACACTGTATGTAGGTTACAAAACAAAATTATTTAATCTCAGGTTTTGTTGCAAGTGCCAGCACCCATTATAGCAACATCAATATAGTGTGGTATTTTTGTGTTAGAAAATAGTCTTTATCTGTGCTAGAAATTAAACTACAAAACTGTAAAGTAAGGTATACTGGCCACTTTGAAATGATCCGGCGAATGTAAATTTTTCAGTGCACCTGGGAATCTAGGACTCAGATGTACAAGTTTTGCATCTCCTATTGAGTTATACCCCCAGCTAGTAAATTGACTTTGAAACCTGGTGTAGAATGTTACTTAAGACATATCTTGCTTACATAATAAATATACTTAATAGTTTGTGTTTGACCTAGGTGGGGTGATACAAACCTGGAAATCCCAGCACTGAGTGAAATGGCTGGGGCAAGAGAATTGCAAGTTTGAGGGGACTCTGGGCCGCCTAAGAGCTCATCTTAAAACCTAGATACAAACAGAAACCAAAATTAAGTGCTGTTGAAGTCTCAGTGGGATTAGTAAGGGGAACAAAAGGACAGTTTTTATGTTTATCAGAATTTGAAAGAGAAGTAATCTAGTGAGGGTCTGAGGATACAGCTTTGTGCTACAAGGCTTCCCTGGCAGGTACGAGATTTGGTCCCTTGAACCGAAGAAAACAAATAATGAACTGGCAAACCGGGCACTCTAGAGTTAGGGGATATAGCTCAGTTAGTAAAGCATTTGCCTAATGTGTGCTCCTTGATTTTATTCCTAGAATTCAAATGAATAAAAAGTTGCAAGAATTGCTTAACATTGAAAAACTTCAAGTCAACGAAATCTACTGTATTGTTAACAAAGTAAAATAGAAATACTATATATCTTCCCAGATGCAGAAAAAGCTAACACCCATTTCTGATTAGAAGATGATGTTTATAATGACAAAATAGTACAGTTAAAAAGCGCTATTGTAGAAGGCTACAGCAGGCGTTACATGGTTTGTTCTCTGGCTTCTGACCTTATCCTAGCTGTTACAACATATTTGCACAGTTTAACTTGCTGTCACTTTTAAGATGTTCTAACTTGTGTTTTAGTGCAACAGACTGTTAAAGTGGTGTCCTGCCCCAGATTGCCACCATGTTGTTAAAGTCCAATATCCTGATGCGAAACCAGTTCGTTGCAAATGCGGGCGCCAGTTTTGGTAAGCGAGTGATTTTCTAAATGAGGGAAGTGAATATAGTGTCTTTACTTTTTCTTTTTAATGTTGGTGATGACATGGGGGGGTCTTCGTGCTGGGAGATAATTGATACTAGCTTAATACATTGTTTTAAAGGAAGATACAAATCACATCTTAAGTTTGTCTTGTTGCTTTGCTCATTTTGAGAGGTGTGGGGCTGTATGGGGCGTGTGGTAGTGGGGTGCACGTGTGCATGTGTGTCGTTTTTGAGTCAGTCTCATTTCGTAGTCCACAATGACCTCAAACTCACGTTAATCCCTGCTCATCCTCCCAAGTGCTGCGATAAGCATGTGTCTCACCTACCGAATGTACTGTTCGTGGTGGGAAATGGCGCTGTAATCATGATTTTCTTTGTATTTAACTTGAACGTATAATGAGAGAAAAGTTAAAAATGTGGAGTAATTGCCCTTCCTCAGTTTTCAGAAGCTTGTGTGTGTGCTTGGTGGGTGTGGTGGTGGCTTAGTGGCCACCAATGCTTTGCCCACTGTGACATCTATCTGGTTCAGCTCACTGTTTGTCTTACTGTACTTTGTTCCATCTGGCTCTTTATAATGTCACAGATTAAGATAAAGAATGTACAGTTTATTTAAAAACAAATGTCTTGATTTGGACAAATCGTGATCTCACGAGAATTAAACGTGCAGGTCATTTTGGTTGTCCTTGGTAACTTGGGTCTTTAAATTGGTAGCCTAAGACTCTTTCAGTTTGAAAGTTGTTTTTCTTTTTTTCATTATTAAATCATCTCTAAGTCCTTTACCTTCAGAGACCACGTTATATCTTTATCAGTGTATTGAGTTTCCTTTTTTGTACATTTTTACCTTTGATAAAACAGTATGGTACAGACACAGGTAAGTCAGGTTACACTTTCTACAGTGAATGGTTTGTCCTCCAGCTTACAGTAGCCTGTTCCTCATTTTCTTGAGAGACGTCAACAGAATGACTTTTATTGCCTTTAGCTCCACACAGGTTCTGTTTAGGAGACCTCTGCCTTCACTATCAAGTCTTGCCACAATCATCCTGTATAGTCTGTTCAGGACAACGCATTCTTTGTCTAACACACATCCCCAAAACTGTCTATCAGTGAGTTCCAGATCTACTTTTTTGTAGGCCTTGTTAAAAGAGTACTTCTCACTTCTCATCAGTAGTTTCGTTTCTTAGCCTGGTAATCTGCTATAACAAAATACCAAGGTATTCTGTCATTTACACAGCAGGAATTTACTTCTCAAGCTGGAAGTCCTGGGTCAGAATGCTGTGGATTACTTGTGTCAGTGTAGTTTGTTTGTTTTGTTTTTTGGCTATATAGTGGATACCTGGTGAATAATCTCACATAATAGAAGCAACAAGGCAGCTGTCTGCATCTCCTTGCTGTATTGTTCATGAATGCGGCCCTTTATGACATAATCAACTTAGAATCACCCCGGGTGTGGGTGTGTGTTGGGGGTGGATTGGGGAGTTGGTTTTTTTTTTTTTTGAGACAAGAGTCTCTCTACGTAGTCTTTACTGTCCTAAAACTTATTAATAGATTGGACTGGCCTGTGGAACTCAAAGAGATCCACCTGTCTCCTGAGTGCTAGAATTAAAGGTGTGTGCCATCGTACCCAACATATTGGTGATTAGGTTTCAACATTGGAATTGGATCTGGGTACATGTAGAATATAGCAAAAGGTAAAAATCTTACAATCTTCTAAAGAAAAGAGGAAATCTAGAGCTACCAATACATGTTTTGCTGATGTTTCAATACTCTTTTGATTCTTATAGAATAGCCATGGAAATATCCCCCAAGATCAAATAAGTTGACAACTGCAAATTGTGTTGATTAAGATGAGCAGTGTGTTACTATTTTAGGATGACAGGTGGAGATAGGTCACAGTGAGTAAAGTGATTGCTCTGCAGGAGTTAGGACCTGAGTTGCAGAACCACATAAAGATTGGTGCAGCTGAACTCGCAGTGCTCCTGTGGTGAGATGGAGGCAAAAACAAGAGGATCACTGGGAGTTTGTGAGCCAGCTAGCCTAGTATCCACAGCAGTGGACAACAACAAAGGTAGGAGAGAACCTATTGGACATAAGGTCAAAGATGAAGAAAGATGTCCTCCATTTTTCAAGTGTTTACTAAAGCACACCTATGCCTGTCACCACACATAACTTTTGTAACAAGAGGAAAATGTGAAATCTGATTCCATACCTACTTTCAAATTAATATATTAATAAACATTTCTCTTTTTGTAAAGATTTATTAATATAATTTATTTATGTGTGAGAGTTTTTCCTGTACGTCTGTATACCATGCATTCAGTGCCCCAGAGACCAAAAGAGAGCATCCGATCCCCTTTAGGTGGGGTGCTTGCAGCCAAATCTGGGTCTTCTGCAAGAGCAACAATTGCTCTTACTCATTGAGTGATCTTCTAGTTCCTTGTTTCTTTTTGTTAGAAAATGAATGTGGAGTATACTAGAAGGTCCTTTCCTGCCTACCTTGATAATGAAATAATTTTCCTGACTCCCTTTAGTATTCTCTTTGGCAATCTTATTAACCACCCATTTCATTTTGTACAAGTTTTATTTTTTGACAGTTTTGTACACATACAGTGTATTTTGTTGACTCTTGCCCTCATTCCCTGTCTGCCATCCTTTTACCACTGGGCCACTACAAATTTCACGTTCATATCTCATTTTGTGACTCACTGAGTTCCTTCTTTATAGCTATTAGTTTGCAACAATCTATTGGAGCCTGGTGGCCTCCTTACCAAAGTGGCTACACCATTCTGTGTCATCCCCCTGAGAGCTCCCCATTTTGAGTCAGGGTGTTATGTAGCCTTGAACTCCCTATTTTCCCTTTCTTGAGACATAGATTTTATAGGCTGCCCTGCCCAGCTTGATGTTTGATTTTTCATGAGCATTGTGTTTCCTTCATTGACACCCTGTCCTGTAAACATACATATGCTTAGTGCTAGGATTATAGATGTGAGCCACCATGCCTGCTTTTTGGTTTCTTTTGTTTTGAATAGATTGGTTAATTTCATTTCTGTCTATGGGGGTGATTTTAATATATTGACATTATGCAAGGATGTGCCTGTTTGCTTTTAATGTATTGTTTACTGCATATTAGTGTGGAATTGTGAATTAACCTGCAAATTAAGGTTGGAGTACTGAGTGAATGAAGATAAAATATGTGTTGACAAAGCGTTATTAGAAGCGTCTCAGTATAATCTGAATGAGACAGTCTAGCAGAACTGCTGTGTAGTTGTTACCAGGCATGTCTTCATTCTTTTAGTTCTCATTTTATACATAGTGAGTACCTGCTGTATATGCTGATCCTAGTACACACTGATTTTTAAAAATTCATTATGAAATAAACAGAAAATTTCCCTGCCTTATTATTTCCCAAACATTTAGAACTTGCTAACAGTACTAGGTAACTCTAGTGTGATGGTTGATTTTGTTTTGTTTTAAACTTACAGTAAGTAGGATTAATTATCTAAACCTTTTCTGTCTTTCTCAGCTTTAACTGTGGTGAAAATTGGCATGATCCGGTTAAATGTAAGGTGAGGTGGTTTTGTTTTGTTTTAAGCAGGATGATACATTTCTAAGATTTGATTAAAGATAACAACTGATGACTTTTTTCTAGAATTTTCTAGGATTTTACTCTTTTTATTTCAAGTGATCATTGTAGGTATTTTAAGTGCATTCGTTATGGAGTCAGGCTCCTGTTTGTTCTTAGAATATCTATGAGCAGGGCAGCTCAGTTGTTAGATTTTGTTGTGGGGGAGTAACAATTTAATTTTCTCAAGGTTCTAGGCTCCCCCACCCAACTTTAACCAGACAAAATTCTTTAGTTGATCCTATATAAATGAGATCTTATAGCTACAAATTTCCTACTTTGAGAAAATGCCTAATGATAATCTATTGCTTGCTTTCCTTTAAGTGCTGAAACAATTTGCTATCCTTTTAAGCCTTTAGATTATATTCTAATTGTTGTTATTTTCAAATAGTGGTTGAAGAAGTGGATTAAAAAGTGCGATGATGACAGTGAAACTTCTAATTGGATTGCAGCTAACACAAAGGTTGGTCCATCTGTGTGTGTCTACCTCAGTCCACCCTGAAACTGTTCATAATGAGTAAGCCTAAGGCTAGGTGTATGAGCAGGAGCAAGAACACTGAGTTTAGGTCTTGATGGGCCTTAGAGTAGCTCTTAGTCAGCCCTCCCACCCTGTCATTATTGCCTGTTGATTCTTTTAATTACTTTCATGTGTTCATTTTTTTGAGTAGCTGTAAGGCAGTATGTTCAGTGCTCTATTTTTCTTTTATTGTAGAAAGATGAATATTCCCATATAGCAAGCTAATTTTGATAATCTCAACACCTTTTTTTGGTCCTGTCTCATCCCCCGGCAGTTTTTCTTTGTAGCCTTGGCATCCTGGACTCAGGTTTTAGATCAGGCTGTCCTGGAACTCAAAGCAGTCCTCCTGCCTCTGCCTCCTGATGCTGGGATTACAGGCGTTCACCATGGCACCTGGCTCAACAGCTTTTTATATACAAATGTTCAGAATACTCCATCCAGTTCTTTCTGGTTTTTTTTCGAGACAGTGTTTCTTTGCACAGCCTTGGCTGTCCTAGACTGTAGACCAGGCTGGTGTCGAAATCAGGGATCTGCCTGCCTCTGCCTCCCTGAGTGCTGGGATTACAGGTGTGTGCCATCGCATCTGGCTCATCCAATTCACGTACCAGCCTAACTAATGTTTGTTTGTTCCTTTTTGTTTGTGTGCATGTATGTGCTCATGCTCCGGTCAGGGGAGACCTATTTGCAGGAATCAGTTTTTGCTTTCCACCATATGGGTCCAGTGTATCGAAATGTTATACCTGGTGGCAAATACCTTAATCCTGAGCCATGTCACCAGTTAATGTACATTTTCAATCTTAAATCCCCTAGTTTTACTTTTTAGAAGTCAGTCTTTAGGGGCCAGGATTTGAGCAGAGTAACTATTTTTTATATTTTGATTATGTAAAGTGGGTCTACCATAATTGTTTTTCTGAATCTACTTTACCTAACCATCTAAAGGGTGAGAGTGTCTGCTGCTCAGGTATGAGGAGCTGAGTTTGGATCCCTGACACCCATGGAAAGACAGGTGTGGCCGTGTGCACTTGTAACCCCAAGTGCTAAGGTTCAGAGACAAGACAAGTGGATTCCCTGGAGCCTCATGACCAGCCAGCCTAACTGACTTTGAGGAGCTACAGCTTTAGGAGACTTTCTCAGAGGACAAGGCTGCAGTCTGTAGAGCAGGACCCCAGCATCATTCTCCAGTCTCTCACACACACGTGTACACGTGTCCATGACAATCAAAAATTTAAAAAAGCCAGGTGTAGTGGCACGTGTTAGTCACAGCACTTGGGAAACAGAGACAGCCCTTTGAGTTTGAGGCCAGCCTGGTCTACATAGTTCTAGGACAGTCAGGGCTTTGAAAAGAGACCCTATCTCAACAACAACAAAAACCCTCTTAAGCACATAAAAACAAAGATGAAAATTGTGAACCTCAGTATGAATTCAATTGAAAGTCAAGGCCTGATTACCTGCTTCTCTGACTGTGGAGGCAAGATTCCTTGTATATGGATCCTGTGTGACCTAAAATTAGTTTCATTGTTTTTTCTATCTTGTCATTCATGAGACAAATAGGAATAAATAACATTAGAAGGTTTATGGGTTTATGGTGCCTATAAAGCCCTAAGAACAGTGCATAGGGGCTGGAGAGATGGCTCAGTGGTTAAGAGCACTGTGCTCTTCCAGAGGTCCTTGAGTTCAATTCCCAACAACCACATGGTGGCTCACAACCATCTGTAATGGGGTCTGATGCTCTTTTCTGTTGTGCAGGTGTACATGCAAATAGAGTGCTCATATATATGGAAAAGAAATAAATCTTCTTTAAGAAAGAAAAGAACAGTGCATAGGACAGAGTACTCCGCAGCTAGGTGACACCAAGCAGTGTGTTGAGTGAAAGTTACTGTGCGGGATTAAACGTATTTTGATTGTTTTTATTTGGGTGGGGATATAGCTCAGCGTCTGCTCTTGCATAGGACTTGGGTTCAATTCCCAACACATGCATGGTGTCTTCGCCACCTTCTATAATTCCATTTCTAGAAGATATGCCCTGTTCTGATCACCACAGGCACCTGCACACAGATGACAAACACACAGACATAAATACAAGTAAATATTTAGAAGAAAAAGTGTTATTGTTGTTTCCATTAAACAACCCAGTAATAGCTGGGTGGTGATGGTACATGCCTTTAATTCCAACACTCAGGAGGCAAAGCCAGGTGGATCTTTGTGAGTTTAAAGCCAGCCTGTCTACCAATCAGGAAGTACTGTTAACACAGAGAAACCTTGTCTTGAAAAAAAAAAAAAAACAAAAACAAAAGAACAACAATAAAGACAAAAAAAATACCAAAACAAAGAAAAGAACCAGTAATGATGATACAGGTTATTTTTAATGGTATTTATTACATGCTTAGTACGTGCCTTATGTGTATTAACTCTAATAAATAGAAACAGTCTACAGCTGGCTTCTGTCCTCAATGGTAGCAGTGCAGCTTAGTGTAGCATTGACACCAACTTTATAGTTTTTTTCCATAGGAATGTCCCAAATGCCATGTCACAATTGAGAAGGATGGCGGTTGTAATCACATGGTCTGTCGTAACCAGAACTGTAAAGCAGAATTTTGCTGGGTGTGTCTTGGCCCTTGGGAACCACATGGATCTGCCTGGTAGGTTGGACAAATGGTAGAGTATGTTTATATAATTATGGGATGTATACCACATACAAATGGTATTTCTGCCTTTGATTATCACCTCTCTTGAGCCAAGTAAACGAAAGTAAATACGCTGTTTCAACAGAGGAATATGTTGAAGGGAACCACAGAAAGGGATTAGATAGTCATGTTTCTCACCGGAATTAATAATAGAGATTAACCTTTGCATTGAGATTTCTTTAGTTGGAAACTTGGAAACAGGAAAAGGAACTCAGTGAAGAAAGGTGGAGTTCTTGTTTTAAGTGCATGATTTTAATTACATTGATATGTCCTCTTGGTAGAAGTTGTAGACTGTAGTTTATGGACAGAAACTTACCCTCTACATCATTAGACAACAATTTTGTTATCTTTAAAAATTGGAAAGCTACTGAACAAAAATCTGTTTTTAGCTTCTCTCTGAAATAAGCTTGCATTCCTGTTTGGAAGAATTACCTAGAGCTGGGAAGTAGTCCTTCCAATGGACCCTTCCTGTCCCGTGTCATAAGCTTCTCAGGACTGACAGTTAATGATAGGCGCACATGCAGTTGTCCCTCAGCATCCATCGGAGATGGGCTCCAGGGTGCCCAGTACCCAAATCTGAGCATGCTTACACCCCTTATCACAGTGTAGTATTTGTATATAAGTGCCTCTCTCTGTGTACTTTACTCTAAGTACATATAGATTACTTATAATTTAAGTAAACATTATTATTTGGGGAATGATGACAAGAATAAAGAAATCTGTGTGTTCAGTACAGTTGAGTTTCCTTCAGGTATTTTTTTGCTTCTGGAAGGATTATTGCCATGAATGCATAATCTTTGGACAACGGCTAACCTTGTTAAGTGAGTTCCATATCCTTCTGTATTAATCGATAATTTTGTTACATGTGTGTTTATTTGGGAAAATGCAAGCTAAACTGTAGGTGAGTTTTGAGAAACATGAGCTAGCTTATTTCTGATAGAGAACTGAAAGTGTTTCTGAGTATAATAATATACAAATGAACTACTTTTATCAATTTATATTACCTTCCTACTTTTTGTTGATGCCCTGGTAAGTTGTGGGGGATAGAGAAAGTTAGGAATTAGGCTGCAGTATAAAGTAGAGATGGAGTAGTTTGGGTGTTAGATGGAAGGGGCACAGTTAGATTAGAAGGGTCTGCATTGTGTGCCTTACATTCACTGTCAGATAATTCCTGTGCTTTGTGAAGACTGGATGGGAGGGAAAAAGTTGCAGGATCAAGACAAGATAAAGGAGATGTGAACTTAAAGATGTGAACTTAAGAAAAAAAAATAGTTTTTTGCTTTTAGTTAAATTGGGACGTGTATCAGTTACAGTAAATAAAAGGAATAGTAATAGGCATTACTTCTGAACCTATTTCTAAGGTAAAAACTTATTAGTGGGGAATTAAAAAAAAAAAAACATTGTCAGAGCTGAAGACAAATTCTCTGTGTTTTAAGACAGCAAGCGGTAGGATTCCTAGAAACTAAGATAAGGTAACTATGCTTTTCTCTGCGAGCCTTAATGAAGTGGGGAAGAGAGAATAGAGGAAAGTGTTTTAAGACCTGTGAGTTTGATGACATCTCTAATTACAACCCAGCTCTTAAGTATGTTATATAGAGCAAAAGAGAGCTACCACAGACTTGATGATGACCTGAGTGAAAGGGCATGCCTTTTTGCTTGTTGATCTTCCAAATGTATCTCCCTTTTTTTCTGTGTACGTTTTAAAATGCCTCTGATTTGTCAAAACTACAAGTAGTACCATCTGTTATTTGAGTTAGAAATATAGATAGACCTTAAATATTTCCTCTGCTAGCCTTTAAAAAATCTGTAATAGTTTTTGAAGGGAATATATATATATATATATATAAATTATATATATTATAGGAATTATAGGTGTGTACCACACCAGCCTCCTTGTGCTTTAAAAAAA
>NW_026596039.1:20654881-20689643 GCF_907164565.1 Psammomys obesus | reverse complement strand
CCAGCCTCCTTGTGCTTTAAAAAAATATATATATAATTTTTTTATTTTATTTTTTTTTTAAAGCACAAGGAGGCTGGTGTGGTACACACCTATAATTCCAGCAGTCAGGATGCAGCTGGAAACTGAATGACAGCCTAGCCTGGTCTGTATAACTAGTTCCAGACCACCTTGGGTTATTTAGAGAGACCTTGTCACAGAAACAAATTAGAAAGAAAACTTGTGAAGTTTAGAAGTTAGGAAGAAGAGAATGTTACCAGTTAACCAAAAGAAATCAAGGGTAGTGATCTTTCCATTAAATTTAGTACCTTGATAAGTATGGATGATGAGGTGTGTTGTCTTTGTTACTTTAAGATAAAGTCAATTGTGAGTTACTTCTGAATAGTGGGAAATAGGCTAGTATCCAAGATTAAGCAATTAAGCCAAACGTCTTGGTGTACACCTTTCATCCCAGGACAGCAGAGTTGATCTGTACGAAATGGAGGACAGCCAAGGCTACCCAGAGACTCTGTCTCGAAAAAGCTGGAACAAAGAAAGAGAAAAGATTAAGCAATTAAGTATAATTTGTATAGAATATATCTGAACCATATTATTTCAGCAAAATATTCCATTGGGACAGAAGTTTGTAGCCTATGCAGTAAAAATAAGCAACAATATTTGGGATTGATTAGCCATTTCTTGGCATAAACATAATGGATTTGCATTTTCCTTGGTGAGGGTTATCTTTAAAAGCTTCTTGAAAGCCTTCCCCCCTTCTGCTTGCTGATATATTTTTGTAAGAGATCATCTTACCTCCAAAAGCCATGTTACTCAAGCATGTAAGTCAAAAGAAAGTTATTGAATATATATGTGTATATACAGACATACATACAAATGCACATGCAAATATGTATACACCGACAAATTTCTCAAAACTGCTTTCTGATACATATTTGGTAAAATCAAAGATGTGTGTTTGTATATTATGTATGCATACAGATACATACATACTTCTGAAGAGCTGAGGATAGCTCAGTGGCAGAACATCTGCTTAGCATGCGAGAGGTTCTACATATCAATCCTTAGTTCCATGTACACACGTGTGTATTCAGAAACAATTCTGAAATGTTGATAAGTGTACAGCAACTCAGTTTTAAATTTACATTTTTTTATGAGTGTTCATGTAAGCACATGTGTCTTATCACACGGATGCTCAGTCATTGTTCAGCAACTGCCTACAAGCCCAGAAGAGGGCATTAAATAATTTGGACTTGGAGTTCCAGAAGGTTTTGAGCGGCCTCCTGTGTATTCTGGGAATCAAATCTGATCCTGTGCAAGTGTAGCAATTGCCTTTATCCATTGAGCCACTCTCAAGCCTTATGCAGTTTACTGTAACATTTACATTCAGGTTTTTTCTTTTGGGATGGAAGGGGGAATGGGAATTTTTAAAGTCTTCCTTTAGCTCTAAAATAAAGGTTCACTGTTAACAGATGCTGCAACATTGTGCTAGCTCTTGACTTCCTGCCTGAACTGCCTCTAGTAATCAACTCTGAATCACCTATTGAAAGCACACTGCAAGTGGTTAAACATTAAATAAATAAATAACCAAGATCAGAATGTAGTCTCTAATAAAAAATGCACCGTGGCCAGGCATGGTAGCATGTAACCTTAATCCCAGCAGTTGGGGTGCAGTGCTAGGCAGATCTCTTGAGTTCTAGGTCAGCTTGGTCTGCATAGCAGGTCTCACTCAAACCAGCCAGTGCTTAGTTAGACCCTGCCTGACCAAAAAAAGATACATAGTAACAACAACAAATCATTTCCACTCTGAGTTAATTTTTCTGGACATGTTCCCTCCTCCTTCCTTCTTTTGTGTATCATTTCTTTTTTCAGTGTCAGTTAATAAATCATAGTAGTGTGTAAAGTACATAGCACAGCATCTTTTACAGAGTAACTTGCTGATTGTTGGTTCTCTGGTTTATAAAAGGAGAGATACAGTGACAAAATGCTTAAGACAAAAGATGATCTTCTGAAATGGAGTTAGGCTACACATAGTAAAAATGAGCTTCTGTACTACGGAGTTCTCTAATGGTTATAGTTTAGGTTCACGATGAGCTACCTAGAAGGTGCAGAATTGATCTAGTATTTTAGGCAATTGAAATATTTTGTGTTTGGATTATATTTAACCCAGCTTTATTCAGTCTTTTAGTTCTACCATTATTACAATAAAACCCTAGGTGTTTTGACGTCTCAGTTTATCTGTTGTAAAATAGTATGCTGGTTCTAATTTATTCTTTAGTACAAGTTAAAGTGCTCCGTTCTTTTCCCTTTTTATTTGATTTGTGGTTTTCTGAAATCCTCTTAATTTTCTTTAAGGTACAACTGTAACCGCTATAATGAGGATGATGCAAAGGCGGCAAGAGACGCCCAAGAGGTGAGTGCAGCCATGGCAGGGCAGTACTGGCTAGGAATTCCTTAGGCACATTTTTCAGGGGGAACCTTGCAGAAACATTCAGCTCTGAATTACTTGTCTATAAACACTATATTAAATCCTAGTTGTCTGCTTACATTTAGAAAGGCACTCATACAATACTTAGGAGAAACATTCATTGTTGTTTTCTGAGACAGGCTCTATAGCCCAAAATGACAGCAACCTCATGTTCCTTCTGCCTCTGCTTCTTCCCGAGTGCCAATTATAAGCATGTGCATTGTGTTCAGTCTTTTCTGTTTTGCTGTTGTTGCTTTATTTTGAGACAACCTCTTGCTTTGTAGCTTGAATTCCTAATACTGCCTTCCCAATTGTGAGATTACAGGAATATGCCAACCATGCTCCTTTGTAAGGACAGTCTTGTTTGCTTTCTTTTAGTTGAGCTAGTTATGTTGCTTATTTTCATGTCCCAGTGGTGGTGTGGTATCAGCATTCACATATACATTCAAGCAGTTGAGCTGGGCACAGTAGTGCATGCCTATAATCCCAGCACTCAGGGAGACTGAGGCCAGCCTGGTCTGCAGCGTGACTTCAAGACAGCCAAGGCTACACAGAGAACCCATGTCTTGAAAAACTAAAGGAGGGAAGGAAGGAAAAGAAGCATTTGGGTAAACTGCTGCTGTTCTTCATGGAGCACACAGTGTGTCACTGATTTGTCATTGCTCATGTAGTTCTGATAGGTTAGCTGATTTGAAAAAGTCTCTTAGGAGTTGGGGAACTTCCTGTCATAGAAATGACCTGCTATTAGAGAAAGGATTCAAACAGAAAGTTTGCATTTATAATACTTTTTTGTTGTTGTTGTTGTTTATACAGCCATTTCTTTTTTTTTTTTTTTCTTTTTAACAATTTATTTATTATACATCCCGATTGTAGTTCCCTCCCTCAACTCCTCCCAGTCCCACTCTCCCTCCCTGTCCTCTTTCCCTAGTTCACTAAAAGGGGGAGTTCTTTTCCCCTGCCATCTGAAGTCTCACCAGGACTGCCTGGATCCCCTTCCTCTGTGGCCTGGCAAGGCTGCATCACCAGTGGCAAGTGATCAAAGAGCAGGCAGCCGGGTTCATGACAGAGGCAGCCCCTGCTGTCCTCACTCAGAGATCCACATGGAGACTGAGCTGCCAGTCAGCTACATCTGAGCAGGGGGTCTAGGTCCCAGTACTTCTTTTTTTAATCTCATAACCTTATTATGTGGTAAAACCATTTAGCCATTCTTTATTGACGTATCTAGAGACAAAAAGACATGTTTTTTGTTTTTTTTTCCAGTTGGATACAGTCCAAGATATGCTTTGCATCTGTTTGTTGTTGTTCAGTTTTTAAAGGCGTTTCTTTAAAGTTTCTAGGAGCGGCACATAGTGGTGTGCTTGAAATCCCAGTACCCTGGAGGCTGGGAGGGTCTCAAATTTGAGGTCAGCCTTTGGCTATATAGCAAGTTTGATACCAGCAAGACTCCTCCACTCAACACACGTAGACCTCCATCATTCTAATTAAAAAAAGGCCCGTATACATAATACTATATACTCCCATATTGGTAAAAATAAAGGATACTGTGTCTTTATAATTACAAATGATAAATGTTTCACAGATGTCTGATATTTTGGTCCTTTTGGGCAATTTGATTTTTAGTCTTTTGTTCTTTACTGTTTATCTCAGTCTAGGTTCAAAATACTGTAGTTCCATGTATGCACACATTCTTACAAACTGTCGTGCTGGTTTAAACATAGTCACGACCTATTATTTAAACATGTGTGAATGTAAAGCCACTTGCAAACATTTATATCCAGCTGTGCAGTAAAATCACAGTCAGTGAAACCTAGGGACATTGATTTAATATTGTAGATTTTGAAATGAAACAACACCATGTCTAGTTATACGTGCTCTATGGGGTGGACCCCGGGATTCCTGTATTGCAAAGCAAACATTCTACCATTGAGCTACATCTCCCATCTTAAATTGTTCTTATTAAAAGTCTGTGCTCTGAGGCCAGGCATGGTGGCACATACCTTTTAATTCAGCAGGGACAGGGAGGAGGATATCAGAGTTCAAGGCCAGCCAGGTCTGAATAACAAGTTCACAGACAACAGAACTACATAGACTCTGACTCAAAAAGCAACACGTTTCAGTGGTTTGCTAGTACCAGACCTTATGGTACTTTCTACTCCACTCCCATTTAGTTGGCCTCAGATTTCAATTTAAGATGCTGCTTAGTTAGGATTACTCTTGCTATGATGAAACACCATGACCAAAAGCAACTTTCCAGAGGAAAGGGTTTATTTTACTCTTAGTTCCATATAACAGTCCCATCATTAAAAGCAGTGAGGGCAGGAACCTGGAGGCAGGAGCTGGTACAGAGGCCATGGAGGAGTGCTGCTTATTTCTTTGCCTCAAACTCACAGAGATCAGCTTGCCTTTGCCTCCCTGAGTGCTATGCATGCCTCTTAAATTCGGGTCTGTGTTTTTTCTATGTACAAGTTAGAACAATCTGGACTCTTACGGTTTTGTGGGGACATAGGGAAAAATTTCCAATCAGTGGTTTTACTTACTTGATAGGTACGTACCATTACATGCCTGTTTAACCTTGATCTTTTCTTGTGCTCCTATTCTTGAGTGCTGACCTGATATCTCTTGTGTTATTGTAGTTTTCAAAAGTACTAGAAATTTGGTCCAGAAATATTCTTGTTTTACTTTGAGTACTGTGTCTTGTAGAAAAGTTTGTGTTCTTGTTGTGCTGACAGTGGTAAAAATTTGAATCTTTTACCCTTGGAAATCATAACAATTTTTCTATGGAAGGCCAAAGCCATGCCTGATGGCACAGGTATGTAACTTCAGCTACTTAAGAGGGTGACACAGAGCACCATGAGTACAGGTCTCCCTGAGCTACAGAGAGAAGTTAAAAGCCAGCCTGAGCAATTTAGTGAGATGCTGTTTCAAAAGCGTATGTGTGTTTATGGTACTGGGGAGATCTGCATGGTGTTTAAAACGTGAAATACAAGGACTCAAATTTAGATCTCTAGCATCTACATGGCAACTGCCTATGATCCTAGCATTCAGGAGGCAGAAACCAGATTCCTTTAGCCAGCTGGCCAGGTAGATTAGCAAAATCAGCAGGAACCCTATTCAGTGAGAGTCCATACCTCAGTAATGATCTAGAAAGATTCCGTATGTGAGCTTTGGCTCTTGACATGCACACATACATATGAAGGAGTTGGGAGTTAGGGAGAGAGGCCCGTTGAGATAGCTCAGTGAGTAAAAGTATTGACATTTGATTTCCTGAATCCACAGTATAGAAAGAGAGAACTGATTCCTGAAAGTAAACTCTGACCTCTTGCTGGCATGTGTATGCATGCGTGTGTGAGCACACGCACACACAGTGGGAGGAGAGATTAAGACAGAAAGAGGGTTGAAGCTCAGTGTTAGAGTTTTCTAGCATGTGCCAGGCTTTGAATCCCAGCACTGGGGAGGGAATCAAATACTACCTGCAGACTGTATGATCTCCATTATGGTTACTCAGTTCTGTTTCTCCCTTTATTGCTAAGGAAGCCACAGGCTTTAACAGATGAATGGAACTGTGTTTCAGAAGCTTTACTTACAAAAAGCAGTTGGTAGCTATACTTGGCTGGCAGAACAGTTTATTTTGGGACTCTCTTTCAAGTCCTGAAGAATTTGTTTTTCATTCTAGATCCTGCCATTTATTAGAAGGTTGTTACTTGCATTGAAAGTTCTCTTTTATTTCGAGGGTTTGTTTGTAAGCTTGATTTCTTTTTTTAATCTTTCTTTCATTTTTACGTTATTTTTGACATAGAGTCTCAGTATATAGTCCTGCTAGGCCTGCTTACTATGTAGACCAGGCAGGCCTGGAAGGAAATTGGAGATGCACCTCCTTCCTAGTCCTGAGTGCTAGGATTAAAGGCAATAAGTCCTTCTAGCATCCTATGTGGTAATGTGATAAGTTGGTTTTTCAGTTAGATTTTGGGAATTTAACAGTTTTGCAATCTGGTCATGGTATTACACACCTTTAATACCAGTACCCAGGAGGCAGATGCAGGGGATGGCTTTGAGTTCAAGGCCACCCTAGTCTACAGATAGCTTTCCAGGACATCCAGGGCTATTACACGGAAAAACCCTGTCTGGAAAAACAAAAATCAACAACAACAAAATTGCAGATAATAGTACTTAGTTGAAAGTTAACATACCAGGCAGGTTAGTTCCCCCATTGACATTTTTAGCTCATAAGCATTGGTTTTGTACATAACTGGCTCTTGAAATAATCTGGTTTTGCCAGGCATAGTTGATGCATGCTGTAAATACAGCTCTCAGGAGGTGGGAAGCAGAAACAGGAGGATCTTGATTTCAAGGCCAGTCTAGTCTATTCTCTGACCCTTTCAAAATAGGCAAGGGGCAAAACAAAAAGATAATTTTACTTGCCCCCTCCCTTCTGTTCTTCAGTGTTGTATGGGATATTGGAGCATGATTGAGAATTTTGAGGTTCAGGGTTAATATATTTAGAGACCAACTATAGAGTCTTCTGCTTAACCTCCCCCCCCCCCCTTTTTTTTTTCTTTTTCTTTCTTTGGTTTTTCGAGACGGGGTTTCTCCGTGTAGCCTTGGCTGTTCTGGACTTGCTTTGCAGACCAGGCTGGCTTCAAAATCATAAGAGCTCCACCTGCCTCCCTACCTTCCAAGTGCTGGATTAAAGGCGCGTGCCACCTTTATTTCTGTATACTTGCATGTGCTCTTTCTCTCTAGATACATATATATGCATGTGTATGTATGTATGTATGCATATATATATATATATATATATATATTTTGCTATGTGTGTATGCACACACATACTATAGAAGCCACCTGGATGTCTGTTATTTGTAGACTTTAAGGCATGAAGAAAGAGAAATAGAGCTGCATGTATATGTGTGGTAAGATCACACTTAATATTTACTAATCATTTTCTATATATCATACTAGAGATTCCAAGTGTACATTTTAAAATAGTTCTAGAGGCTTACAGAAAAACTGGAGGAGACTTTAGGTCAGTTAATTTTATAAGACAATAATAATGAAAAATATATTGAAAGTCAAAAATTGTATTGTTTCATTACTGAAGAGGCTATACAGAATTCCATTATTGTATGTAGATGTGTTGGGACCCAGTGACTAATGCCAAACAAATGTGTGCTTTGCTCCTGAATTGCATCTCTAGCTCTCTAGCTTTTGATGTTAAGATTGTTGTTGTAAATATGTATACATTTGGTTCCTTGAAAAATGGGAAGGACAGGCACAGACAGACAGAATCTAGCTCTGTAATTGTGGCTGCTCTAGATTTATGCTTACCTTGCTGTCTTCAATTTTAAATCCTGTCTCTTGTCTTCTGAGTGAGTTCTGACATTATCAGCATGAACCTCTCCACACAACCTCCTGATTAAATCCACTGTTGTTCAGATGGTTTCAAATCTGTTATACATTTCTTTCAGTTTTCATTTTTTTCGAGGCAGGATCTCATGTTATAAATTACCTAGTAAAAATTTAATTGTAATTGTGTGCACCTATGTGTGAGTGCTCGTGTATATAAGCTTGCATGTTCACAGAGGACAGTACTCTGGATGAGTTTTGTCAGGCCTATGCACAGGTACTCTGATCTATGTTACTTGCTAAGATTTTCCTTATAGTTAGTTCAGATCGGGTCTATAAATTGGATGTGATTAATAATCTCATTTTCCCTTTATATTATCCACCTCTCCCTCCTGCAGCTTTCCCCAACCTTCAGGATTTATTTATAACCTTGCTGTCATTTAGTAGTTATGTCTTTGCACAACTTTTTTTTTTTTTTAAGACAGTGTCTTACTGTGTAGCTCTCTAAAACTCTTGAGTAGATGAGTCTGCCTTCATTTAAGTCCTTAAAGCTAAGCAAATGCAATATCTGTGAGAGGACATTGAACGCTTAGTTAAAGGCTGAAGAGATGGCTCAGTGGTTAAGAGTGCACTGGGTGTTCTTCCTGAAAATCTGGGTTCAGTTCCTTGCACCTACATGATAGCTCTCAGTCTCCTCTACCTCTTAGTTCTAGGGGATCTGCTGCCTTTTTCTGGCTCCCTCAGGGACCAGGCACTCACATGATTGATACACATAAAATAAGTTTAAAAAATTATTTTTAGCCAGGCATGGTGACACATGCCATTAGTCCAAGCACTCAGGGAGGCAGAGGTAGGTGGCTGTGAGATTGAGGCCAACCTGGTCTACAAAACAAGTCCAGGACAGCCAAGGCTATACAGAGAAACCCTGTCTCGAAAAAACAAAACAAACAACAGTTGCCATGTGGTGGTATTTCACACCTTTAATTCCAGTACTCTGGAGGGAGAGGTAGATGGATCTCTAGGCCAGCCTGGTGATTTCCCTGGACAGCCAAGGGTGTACAGAGAAACCCTGAGCTAGAAAAGACCAAAACAAAACAAAACACTTAGTTGACTGTACTACCTGCTTCTGTTAGGTTGTCTTCGGAGCTGTGTGATATCTTTTTGCCTCAGGGTAGTTATCTACTTAAAATATTTTTTTCCTAAACATGAGGGCCGGGTTGTCAGTAAATTTGCTGAGCTTGCACAAATCACTGGGTTCAGCTACCACCAATATACACAGCTGCTTCTTGTTTTCTTTGAAAATTGTGTGCAACTTTTTTGTAATGCTAAAAAATATTCTTTAGCACCATTGTTTAATTTGTTGGCCACTAATTGTAGAAGACATTTTAATGTTAAGGTAAAATAGGCAAACGTGTGGCTCATGGTTAAGGCAGAGCAGTATTGAGTAACACTGATGATTTTACTTTTAATTTTCTGAGAGCCTTCCATGTATTTTTCCATAGTGATTCTACTAATTTATATTCCTCCCAGCAGTGTTGTACAAGAACTCCCTTCACTCCACATTATTGCCAATTCTTACTATCTTTGCTTTTTCAAGTGATGAGCTGTTTTAACATGTGAGGTGCTATCACGTGTGGCTTGGTTAGACAGCAGCTTTTATATATGATTTTGCATGTCAAAATTACAAGACTTTTTGTTTTTCTCACTGGGTCAGCGATCCAGGGCAGCCCTGCAGAGGTACCTGTTCTACTGTAATCGCTATATGAACCACATGCAGAGTCTACGCTTTGAGCATAAGCTGTATGCTCAGGTGAAACAGAAGATGGAGGAGATGCAGCAGCACAACATGTCCTGGATCGAGGTGCAGTTCCTGAAGAAAGCAGTCGATGTCCTCTGCCAGTGTCGTGCCACACTCATGTACACTTATGTCTTCGCTTTCTACCTCAAAAAGAATAACCAGTCCATTATCTTTGAGGTAGGACTAGTTCCTGGGACTGGGGGTGGGGAGGGTGGGGGGGGGGGGGGGAGAGAAGGCCACCTTTTTTTCATAGAACAGACTTAACCCCTTTCTATTAAAAAGGTGGTGATGGTGCACATCTTTGATCCCAGAACTTGTGAGGCACAGGTAGGCGGATCACTGAGTTTGAGCCCAGCCTGTTCTATAGAGCAAGTTCCAGGTTAGCCCAGGGCTACACAGAGAAACCCTGTCTCAGTGGGGCAGAAAAAGGGGTGCTGGAGAGATGGCTCAGAGGTTAAGGGCACTGGCTGCTCGTCCAGAGGTGGCTAGTTCAATCCCCAGCAACCACACGGCGGCTCCCAACCATCTCTAATGACATCTGGTGCCCTCTGCTGGTGTGCAGGCACACATGCAGGCAGAGCACTGTGTACGTAGTGAATAAATATTAACAAAAAAAACAGTCCTTACTAGAAAGCTGTGAGAAACTTCTTCGTTATACTAATCTGCATTCAGATTTGTATGGGGTTAGCTATCTAGTTAACTCTACTAGTTCTATAGTCAGCCCTAGATTGGAGTTTTTCCTTATATCACCGTTTAGCTCTGAAGAATTACAGCAAACTATTCATCCTGGTGGCTTGACATCTTTTCTCAAGTCTTTGTTTTGTCTTGTTTTATTGAGACAAGAGGATTTAGCTGTGTAGACCAGGCTGCCCTCATACTCACAGGGATCCCCCTGCCCAGCCTCCCACGTATTGGGATTAAAGGTTTGTGCCACCACACCCAGCTCACGAATCTTTACTTGAAAAACCTTCACTGCTAAAAGTGCCTTTTTTAGCCACTGTGTCAACATAAAAGCTAACCTCTGCGTCTTAACACCTAATGTAGAGTCTAGTTTTGTACTTATTGAGAACTTAGAGTGTGCCATGTGCTAAAAAAGTGATATACATGGATTGTGTCACTTAAGCCTCACAGCATCCTAGATGCTAAAATAGAGAACACCCAGGTTTGATGTCTCATCCTGTCATCCCAGTAAGAGGCGTATCTTTGTTAATTCAAACCTAGCCTGGTTCTAGGCCAGCCACAACCACATAGTGAGGCCTTTTTTTAAAAAAACAAACAAGGACAAAAAAAATGAATCATAGAATATTGACCTTGCATATGGTGTAAAATAAATTTATTCAGCTGAATATGAAGGTACATTCTTTTAATCTCAGAACTCTCGAGGTAGATGATCTCAATGGATTTGAGGCCAGCATGGCCTACACGGAAAATTCTATGCCATTCGGGGTTTTACAGGTGACATGTCTTAGAAACATCTCTGTGTGTGTATGTATATATTTAAGTTTATGGAAATGGCTATTTCCATAAACTTAAATATATACATACACATAACCAAATGTGGGTACGGTAAGTTTTAGTTTTCAAAATAAGCAGCTCTTAGATCTAGAAAATCCTAAAGACTTTCAAATTGTCCTCAGTATTCTTCCAGAGGTAATGGTTGAATCTTCTCTAACATTTTCAAAATTGTTCTGGGATAGGAAAAAAAAAAAAAAAAAAAAAAAAAAAAAGGTTGTCACAGGTGAAAGCCATAAAGAGCTTTACTAGTTAAGCCTCTTATCAGAAAGACTATCAGTGTTGAAAGTAAGTGTGTAGTCAGCAGACTGACTAAAATGGGTTATATTTTAGCTTGATTTTGGAGCCAGAATTTACTTTATATTATTATTCTTTCAGAATAATCAAGCAGATCTAGAAAATGCCACAGAGGTGCTTTCGGGGTACCTTGAACGAGATATTTCCCAAGATTCTCTGCAGGATATAAAGCAGAAAGTTCAAGATAAGTACAGGTGAGATTTTAATAACTGATGGACAAAATTTCCTGCCAGTGTTGACGTTTGTATGGTTGACCTAGCTGACAGATTACTTCTGTCTGTTGGGCAGGAAGTGGCAGAGGGTATACTGATGAGCATGGAGGAGCCGTCTAGCCATTTATCCTAATGGCTGACTGTACCTCAGTTGAAAGCCCTACCCTATAGGGAAAGTGACTTTAAGAGAAAGAAGTAGCCGTTAGCATGAGGGGGTGCAAATAGAGTTTTGCCCAGGTTCATGGTTCTTTCAAAATAAATTATGCATCCTTTTTTAGAGTTTTTGTTAGCTTTTATCTCTTAGATGAAACTTAGCTTAGAGGTAAACAGAACTTCAGAATTCAGTGCCTTTTAAGTTTAAGTTATGGATTAAAAAAGTGGATTTCTCTGCATAAAACTCTCTCCCAAATTGTGTTCCTCACATACTGTCACCTCTTTTTAAAAATGTCTTATTTTTTTAAATTTATGTGTATGCATGTATGTCTGTGTAGGTATGTGTGTGGATATATGCAAAGAGGCTAGAAGAGGGGGTCAGATTTCCTGGAGCTAGAGTTAATAGGCAATTGTGAGCCACTAGGTGTGGGTACTGGGAACTGAACTTGGATCCTTTGGAAAAGCAAGGAATGTTCTTAACCCCTCAGCCATCTGTCTATTTCCTGGTAGCTTTTGTTTTCTTTGGGTTTCTTTTTATTGCTATTTTTGAGATCGTTTTCTTTGCTGTAACCAGGCTGACATCGAACTCAGGTCTACCCGCCTCTGCCTCCCGAGTGCTGGAATCAGAGGTGTGCGCCGCCACCACCTGGCCCCTGGCATCTATTTAATAGTAGTACGGAAACTGGGAAGGTAGAAGGCCTGGAGATTTAATCCCCAGTATCTTTACTTTCTTTGGCTAAATGTAATTACTACATTTTATTTATAATTCTTTTACAGTTAACCAGTATGTTATTTTATAGATAGGAATAAATGACCTATGAACTAAACTCACTTCTTAATTTATGGGCTTGAGTCACTGTTTTGAAGGCCCATAGGAACTGCTAACATTTGAGTACTCTAAAATTAATTTCTGGCACTGGGAGTCTGAGTTTAAAATAACCTTGGGCTAGAAGGATAGATTGTTAGAGTGTTAGTCTAGCATTCACGTGGTCCTGGGTTTGATTTCCTGCAGCAAAAGAATGCAAAAAAAAAAAAAAACCAATAGTGTCATTATCAGAGGCTGATGACAAGCTTTTTTTCTCTTTGATTGCAGATACTGTGAGAGCCGACGAAGGGTTTTGCTGCAGCATGTGCATGAAGGCTATGAAAAAGACCTGTGGGAGTACATTGAGGACTGAGAATGGCCCTGCATAAAAATGAACTCTGAGAACTTTGCCATCTAGAGTGCTCATGCAATTAAAACACAACAAACACAAACACAGACAAGGAGGCACTAAGCCTGTTCTGACACCGCTGGTCTGCAGTGCCAGAGTTCTGTTTTGTTAACGGAAAGTTTAAGTACATTATATTGTAATAAAAAAGGTAGATAAACCATTGTACAACAGTATTCTAGGCCGCCAACAAAGTGTGACAGACACACAAAAAGCCCTCCAACTTTAACTTGTAACGTAGCTTCATTCTCAAAGCTGACTTCCTTTTTCTTTTTCCTGAGTGTAGTGCAGTTAAAATTTCAAAAAGCTTCTTGACACTGCTTTTCATGTCCAAACCAGCCATTTTGTTGTACTTTGGTAAGGACTCTTCCCTTCCTCTCCTGCACATACACACCCCCACACACAGTTACACTCACTTTCTCTCATACCCTAAGGTCATGAGTGAATAATGATTATTAGCTACTTGTAAAGGAAATTCTTGGGAGGGGGAAGGGGGTAGGCAGCAAGAGGATTAAACAAACGAAAACACAAAAACTTTGTATATGACTTTTAAAACAAAAGGACAACACAGTATTTTTCAAAATTGTATATAGCGCATATGCATGGATAAAGCAAGCGTGGCACGTGTTTGCATAATGTTTAATTACAAAAATATTTATTCTTTAAAAAGCTTCAAAATTATGTCTATTTGCTGTGCATTTTCTTTCAGTTGGCTTTATCTTTCTAGGGTTGGGGTTGGGATAAAGGTGTGTGTTTTTTAAGCCCCTCTGCAAGACCTAATTAGAACGCTTTCTCTTTCCTGAGGTCAGTTTGCCCTTTCTGGTTTGGTTGTGTCTTTTGCTGGCCATGGGCCTCATGCCTTGAATTCCCAGCTTCTGGATCTAGAGCCAGGAAGTTTAAGTTCTGAACAAATGCCTCAGCCTGTTAAAGACTACAAGGGGTTTAGTTGCTTTGATTCATGATGATGCTGTCCCAACCTACTCCTCCTCTGTGGCCTTGATGCCCCTATCCCAGCCCATGTCCCCATGTCATGCAAACAGCTGTAGGCTTCCTAGGCTCCCCATCACATCTGGAGGAAGCATTTCAAAATTCTTTTTCTGTTTTTCCTGAATTGCTGCTTTGAGCCTTTTAAATTTTTAGTTGTGGCTCATCTCTCATCCCTTCTTTATGTTAGGGTGTTGAATACAATGTTTTCACTTTATAAATAAATAGCCATTCACTTAGTCTGAGATTGTGAATTTAAAATGGTGGATACTGAAATTGCTTGTGTGTGTTGCAGTGGGTTCGTTTTGAAGGCAAACACCACTAGAACATGATACTCTCATCCAGTGCATTTGAGTAGGAATCCCTAAGTTTGCTTCTTTTCTATTGTCAGCATATAGGAGAATAATGCATTTTAGCTGTGATGTCCATTTTTATGAAATTTCTACTAAAAGCTATGTTAAAAGTAAAGGATGGTGGTGGTTTTATTAACTATATACCTATTTAGGCCATTCTGCCTGTGGTATTTTCCAACAGGTCAGCATCCCTAATAACTGTCAGTTTTATATAAGAGTGCAGAGTGAACTAGGCAACTAGATCAAGAGGTAAAACTATTAAATGCCAGCTTTGGCTGAGGACCTCTTCGTCTTCCTTTAACTGTCTTGTGCCTAGGGAGTGTTTACCATTTGTGAGGCAGCTTTGTCTGTTCTTGCATTGTACATCTTATTACTCCATTGGGAAGTAGGTTCACTTTCCTCTGGCTTTTTGCCTAAGTTAGGCTTTGCTGAATCACCCTACTTTTCCTTTTAGAAAGGTTGTTACATGAGATGTACTTGCAACTGTTCTGTTCCCATCAAAAATCAGTGAATGTTTGCTGAGTGTATTATGCTGCTTCCTTAAACACTTGTCGCTTTAGGATCAACTCGTATCTTTTTTCTTCCCTTTTCTTGTCACCTCAGGTGGCAAATCTGAACTCAAGTGTCTGCTTTTCCATTTTCTCTTTGCCCTGTTACTCTCCCATTATCCGTTTTAAATAATTGCATCAATCTTAAAAACATCAAAACCAAGAAGATTTCAAAGAAAGCTCAAGTAAGTTCCTTTTCCTGGTGACTTTGAAAAGCAACCAGAATTGTCACATAGATATATACGGTTCCTTAAAATGCTTTGTGTGTGTGGTGTTTAAAGAGTTAACTTTGCAGTATCTAGATCTGAGTGTCATAAGTCCTCTTCACCCCCTGCCCTTGCAAAAAGCCTCCGAAAGAGTGTGTGGATCTCATAGTCTCGGTCCCCAGCCCGTGGAGGGGTAGTGTAGACGGTGACAGTTCCTAGTCCAGTGTTGGCGTGGGACCTGAGAGTATCGCAGTCGCAGTTTGTGTGGGTCACGGTGAATTGGCCTTTCTGCTACATCCAAGCTTTTAACAACCGTCTCCAGATCTGACAGAACCTAACTGCTTTTGGTAGTAGCCAGCCTCAGCGCCCCCAGCTGGGATAGGCAAGCCATACTGTTAACAGCTTCCCTATTTGACCTACCTAAGTTTCTCAGAGGGCTCTACTTTCAGTAAGCACCAGGGTCTCCCTGTGTTGTTGAGATCGGCTACATTGTCAGTGCATGCTTCATTTGAGCAATTCATTGAACAGCAGGTGAACTTTCAATGATTTACAATAAAACTTTGATCCAAAGCTCAGGAGACATACCATAGTGGTAAATGGAGTAGCATTTAACATCACCAGACTCTAAATTCCTTGTAATTTGCTGCAACTCAGATTGTATATGTTTTATGTGTGTTTAAATAAATATATTAAAGACACACTTGTATACATACACACAAGTAGATCCAAGACTGACTGACTTGATTTGAAATGGTTGAATCTGCAGTGTAATGTGTGGTTCACCTGTGATTAGGAGTTGAAACTTAGAACAAGAGAGTAAAAGGACTTAATGTAATGAATTCTTTTATTAGCTACGTATCCCGGTATAGAGCACTTGGGGGATGGGATGGGGTGGGTTGGTGAGACAATCAGATCGATAAATTGATTAAATGCTCCTAACCCTGTAATTTTGTGCATAGAGCACCTTGTGCTGTGGAAATAACTGTTCTTAGATTTTCATTGTAACTGGACTGTTGAGGTTGCCCAGAGGGAAAGAACATTCCTAATTCTAATAAAATAAACTTTTATTTTGTTATTTCATTAGTTACTTACGTTTATTTTTATAGATGGAAACAGATGACTTAGGTGAATAACAGCCACCTGTATAATGTGCCTTATTCACTGTTCCTATTTACTATAAACTGTCAAGATTTGGTTCAGGTTCTGTGTAGGGAACTGTGAATGAGACCATCCCCAACATTTAATTTGGCTAAAGAGACTTTTCAGAACTATTTCTGAAAGCTTTCAGCATCTTGAACATAAACTTTAGATGGTTGTTTGTGTTGTAATATACACATTTAGATGCTCAGTGGACCGTGGATGCCATTTTTTAAATGTAAGACCTCAAAAGTACTCAAGAAGTAAGTTCACCTTTCACTTAGAAGCTGATAGTCACTATAAAGCAGTCTCAGCAAAGAAACTTGTGGATATTGTTAGTGACATTTACAGTCAAGTATAGACTTAAGGACAGTTGAGTCTTACCACATCTATAGTGTGATAATTTGCCACTTTCATGTTCAAAGCTTAAAACAAGTTTCATGGAAGAGGAAAGTAAGACTCAGTAAGATTAAATAACTTGCCTAAAGTTTCTTCTATTTGGAACCAGAGTGACTTCTAACTACCTCTGTACATTTTTTTTTTCTCTTGTCACTGAATGATGTGGCATCCAGGACCAGAAGTGGCTTTTTTATGCTGTGCTTCTAAACTGTTTTTTGACAACATAATGCCTGGCAGTGCCCCTTTGAGAGGTTATTGTGTCATCCACCTTTGTCCTCACTCTCCTAAAAACCAGACTTGAGTAGAAAAGAAGCCTTCCTTGCCGTTTGGACAGCCAGGCCCCATGCATGACATTTGAAGTCACAGTCCCCAGTGACAGCCAGACCACAATTGACAGTTGGAAGGAAATAGCTTAGTGTAAGTTCATAGGATGTCTGCAGTTGTTGACCATGTCCCTTCCAGTGCGGAGAACGTGGACAGCCTGCTGGGCTTGCTGTAGGGTCTCTCTCCCGGGTAATGGCTGAAAATGAAAAGAATCTTTTGGATTCTTGTCTCAGTGTAGCCACGGAGGGCCTTCAGCTGCTGATCTTCCCGCCTCTACCTCTTAAGTGCTAGGATGATAAGTCTACACTACTAAGCCCAGCAGGTAACTGTTTGATCTCAGCATTTATCCCTGCCTCTACCTCTTAAGTGCTAGGATGATAAGTCTACACTACTAAGCCCAGCAGGTAACTGTTTGATCTCAGCATTTATCCCTGCAACTGGAGAGTCCGGTAGGTGTTTGGTTTTCATTTTTAAGGGTAGTCTCAGCACTGTAGTCCAGGCTGACCAATTCAGAGCTTCCTCCTGCCTCCTGGGTGCTGGGACTACAGGTGTGCACTACCGCACCTACGCTACACCCTTGGGAAAATTTTGCCTCCTTTAGAAATGAAAAATGTACACTCTTAAGATTTTCTTTTCCATCTATCTTTGGGGAAGTTGGTATATATTAAAGAACATGCATCTGTTAGTTTTTCAAGTTGAATTAGCTCTCAACTTGGAAGTCAGTGTGACTAAATAAAAGTAACTAGGATTTTCTTGGGGTATGTGTCAGGTTGATTTTTTTTTTTTTCCCAGCTGTTACTACTGATCTTTCTCTAAACATTTAACAGATGTGACAGTGATTTCTTCAGAAAAACTTCAACTGATACTGATTGGGCCCATTAGAATGATTTCTAGTGTAGTGCCAATTTATAAACCAGTCACTTTGTAACTTAGCATCAGTAAAAGTGAAACAGTGGGGGATCCAGGGACCTCAAACTCAAATGCATATGTAAGTCAGGTAAATAGGGGGAGATTACTCCCATTAGCTGGATTCTAAGAAAATACTGTCAGACCACTAAAATGTTAAACTTTGAGTTCATAGTATGTCCATACTTGTCTGACTTGTCTGATACCATATATCTATTTTTTTTTAAGTAGGAATATGGTGGGGATCAAAGAAAATGGGTAAAATAAAGCTTAGTTATAATCGTAATAAATATTTAACTTAGGTCTTTTATTTGCTCATTACTTTTCTATTGCTGTGACAAAATGACCAAAGCAACAAAAAGATTTACTTTTTACGGTTTCTGATGGTTAGAGCTGGTGAGGGCTGAGCTCACATCTTGATCCTCAGAAGGCAGAGCACACCGGAAATGATGCCAGGAGATTTTTCTTTTTTCTTTTTAAACCACAATGCCTGCCCCCCAGTGACATACCTCCTCCATCTAGGCCATACCTCCTAATCTTTCCCAAACAGTTCCACCAACTACAGACCAATTAATGAAATATGAGCTTATTCGGACCATTTTCATCCAAATCACAATTAACTCCCCCCCAACCCCCACTTGTGTGCTATTAGCAAGGGGTAGAAAGAAGTTACTTCAATACAGTGTTGGGCACGGGAGGTTGAGCAGTCAGGAAAAGGGGTCTGTTGAGGCTGTCCATACAAATGGGCAGTCCTGTTACCCAGCCATTTGGCCACTTGGCACTATTCAGCCTTACCAAAGTACCTGCTGGAGATTTAAAGACTTCTACCTATCTAATCTACCCATCTGCTGGTTTTTCGAGACAGGGATTCTCTTGTGTAATAGCTCTGGCTTAGAGATCTGTCTGCCTCTGCCTCCTGAGTGCTAGGATAAAAGGCGTACATCAAGGCCAGTGGCCAATTCTTTTGATTCTTTACTATTCAAAACAGGTTGCTTTTGTTGAAAACCTCAGATAAACTAAGCGATTCCTCATTTTTAGAAGCCACCCTGATTTTAATGAGTTAAGAAATAGGTCCTTACATTTCCAGACCCTTCAAAGATGGCCAGTCCTGATGGCGTTGGTTCTGTGTGCATAAAGTGAAATTTCCTGAGGGTTACCTTGTGCCTTAACCAGCACCTGTAAAGCACTCTTCACTGACTACACTATCTGCTGTCTGCCAGAAATGTTAAGTGCGTAAGATTGCTGTATGAAAAGTAAAACAGTGCCATGGAAATACTTCACGGAAACAGCTATTTGAATCTGGCCTTGGGGAACTAGCCCTCTGGAACTGTCGGTTCAGACTGGGATGCAGGAATTTATATCCTAAAAATTTTAGGGACCCTATCCAAAACAGAAAAACAAATTTCTTAGCTTGCTCTTGCAGGGAGAACTCATTCTGTAGGTATCATTTCCTTGGGTTATAGTATAAAATGATTTGAAAAAACAAATGATCTGCACTTACAGTGACCTTCTGTGGGTTTACTTGGACAGTAGACATTCTAATGGATGCTCCAAAGTTGTTAACCACATCCACTCTCAAGTCATTTATAACTTAATTGCCAGTATTCCTGGTATGAATGAAGATGTTTGCATATTAATAAATTTTTATCACATATTCTGGCTTTGTGGTTCATTTCTACCTGTACAAGACAAATATTAGAATTTTCTAATAGGAAAGTATGACCTGATTACTCACCTGATTTGGAAAGATGTACTCCCAGGTTGTAACTCTCAGTGCTGGGGTTATGGGTCTGTGCTACTATGCCTTATCTAGGGAAGGATTTGGAACACTAAAGATCATGGTGGTAAACACCAGAGATACGCCTCCTGAAGGTTGGTGATAGTGTTCTTTATGCCTTCCCCCTCCCAGAATTTGTTTTTATTATTTGGAGTAGCAAGTACTGAAGTTTAAAAGAACTCCCTAGTATGTTGTAAAATGGTTACAGTCAGTGCCTTCTAACTCATAGATGGCTGCTTCTATGACAGTGCTTCACAGATTCTGATTGCTGTTTCGTTAAAGGACATGCGAGTGTCTATCTCTAAAACAAATTTCATTATCCAGGGCATTGCTCTGAACAGATGAGAGCCCACAAATCACACTCAAGAAGAGTTGCAAACATGCTTCTGGAATGGGAATGCCATATTTATCAAGTGTTTAGGTGATAGAGATTTCTCTTTCTTTGATAAATTGTACACATCTTAGGTTTAGTTGAATTTAAAAAAAAAAAAAAAAAAAAACCCTAAAACCCTGTTAAAAAAACCCCCCCCCAAAAAAAAAAAAAAAAGATGCAGGAGTACTATTAAGCTCTGTTGTCTTTAAAGACATCTTTGAGGCCCCTTTCCAGTACTCAATTGCTGGTTTTTAGTCAATGTCACTTCTGAACTTTATGTAAATGGGTCATCTGTACTCTTAAATTGCTTCTTTCATTTATAATGCTTTAAAAGAGTCTCCATATTATGTGTTAGATCATTTTTTGGTTTTCAAGATGTTTTTTTTTGTTTGTTTGTTTGTGTGTGTGTGTGTGTGTGTAGCCTTGGCTGTCCTGGTTCTCCCGATGTATAACAGGCTGGCCCTGAACTCAGAGATTTCCCCTGCTTCTTGTCTTCCCTAGTGCTGGGATTAAAGGCATGGACCACCCTGCCCAGCTATGTATTCCATCCTTCTGTATTACTGAATAGTTTATTCAGTGTCTTACCAATGACATTATTATTACTCACTACATCCCAATCATAGCCCCTTTCCTCCTCTCCTCCTGGTTCCACCCTCCTTCCCTCTTCCCCCATTTCCTCCTATGCTACCCCTCAGAAAAGGGGAGCTCCCCACCAACCCACCCCAGCACATTAACTACGAATAACTTATGTTGTTTCTCATTAAGGCAATATGGTTTTGTTTTTCTAACTTTATGTGTATGGGTCTTTTGCCTGAATATAGGTCTGAGTCTTTGGAAGGCACTAAATTCCCTGGAACTGGAGTTGCAGACAGTTGTGAGCTGCCATATGAATACTGGGAATTGAACCTGGGTCCTCTGCAAGAGCGGCCAATGCTCCTAAGCAATGAACTCTTTCTCCAGCCTGTGCTGTGTTTTTGGATACATGTCTATTTTTTTCTCCTGGTTGAATATCAAATAGTTAAATACGGGGTTCCTTACGTTTGAGGCCAAAAACTCCTACGCAAAAAGGGCATCACTTTAAAAACTCCTATGCAAAGGCGCATCACTTTATATGTCCGTGAATGGTGCACGCACTCCAGTTGCTCCACGTTTAAAATTTCCGGTTGTCAGTGCCTCATTTTTTTGAGATTGGAGCTTGTGTAGCTCAGGCTGGACATGAATTTAAGATGCTCCTGCCTTGGCCTCCTTAGCACTAGGGTAACAGACATGCACCACCACATCCAGATTTAACAGTGGTGTATAATAGATACATTATATACTAGCCATCTTAGCAGGTAGGAAAACTTACTTTAATTTATGATGTTACTTTCCCTTGATCGAAGTGCATTTGCATTTGCTGGGATGTAGCTCAGCATGAATGAAGTACGTAGGCCCTGCCATTGAAGTTGTTATTTTGCAAAAACCTGACCTTGTGCATGCTAGGCCTACTTTTTATTTCATTTTATTGGTTTTGACACACAGTGTTATTTTGCCCATGCTGTTTTCAAATTTGTGGGTTTAGATGATCCTCCTGCTCAGCCCCTAATGTTTCTGGGACTACAGTCTCTGTACTACTGATGTCCAGCTTGGAATTTTATACATTATGTATTTTTATATTATATACATTATATACATTTTATTTAATGATTTTTTTAAATTCTGTGTCATAAGCAGTATGTTTTATGCTGAAGTTTAACTTGATCCATCTCAAGTTAACTGTTTAAACTTTTGTGGAGTTTTACAATTAGGTAATCTAGTATCTCAAAATTGATTTCTTGTTAACAGATTTCATTTCAACAAGGATGTTCAATCCCAAAAGCTTATCATTTAGGGGGAATTAATATTTTATTAGAGATAAGTTAGTCTTTCTCTATGAACATGGTATGTATCTTGCCATTTATGTTGTTTCCTCTTTTATTGTGTTTTAAGATATGGTCTTATGTAGCTCATACTGGCCTTGAACTTACTATGTATAATTTGGAATGATTTTGAATACTTCCCAAGTATTTGGGTTGCAGACATGTACTCCCCATGCTTGGCTATTTAGGGGGGTTCTTAATTTTTTTTTCTAGTAGTGCTTTTTATAGCTCCCCTTAGATTTTTACCCTTGGGCAGTTGATATTTTACATATATATAAAATAATATATATGAAGTAATTCCATATATAATATATATGAAATTTAGTTCATATATATGAAATAATATATATAAAATAATTTCCTAATATTTCCTTTTTCTTTGAGACATGGTTTCATGCTTGCAGAACAAGTTTTCCTCAAACTCAGATCTTCCTGCCTCAACCATTGCAGTACTGGTATTATAGATGTGATAGACCATGTCAGTCTGGGGTTTTGTTTGTTTGTTCGTTGAAATGGAGTTCCTCTTGTGTTGCCTTGGCTGTTCTGGACTTGCTCTGTAGACCAGGCTGGCCTGGAACTCACAGAGATCTGCCTGCCTCTGCCTCCTGAGTGTTAGGATTACAGGCATGCACCACTGCACCAGGCAGTACTTGATGTTTTTAATATTCATTTTAAAGTGCCAATTCTATTTTTGCAGTTATATATAAAATTGATCTTATATATTGATTATGAAGCCATTTGCTAAATCTATTAGTTCTCGAAATAGCTCTGTGGGTTTCATATATGCAAAATTATGACTGCAAATGATGTTTTTACTTTTTTCTACCTTTGACATTTTTTGTGTGTAGGGGACGCACATGCCACAGCACGTGTGGAAGTCAGAGGACAACATTCTTGTCAGCCACCTTGCTGAGGTAGTCTCTATTGTTAGTGATGCTGTCTGACTTATGCCAAAGTAGCTAACTCACCACTTTTGGCTTTTTACCTGGGAATGAAACTCAGGGTGTCAAGTTTGTGTAGCTACCAGTTTTATTTTCTGGACCATTTCTATGATTCACTTCGGATTGTGTGTTCTGTGTTGCTCTTCCATCCTGGTGGCAAAAACTAGTACAATTCTAGAAGAAAAAAATGTAGCAGTGACATTCTCATTCTGTTCTCAGTGTCAGAGGTAAAGGTTTTCTTGTTTTTCTATTGTGCTATTTAGGGCTAAGTTTTTTAATATATGCATCTTCCAAACCTGGGAGAGTTTATTTCCCTTCCTTCCTTCCTTCCTTCCTTTCTTTTCTTCTGTCTTTCTTCCTTTTAAGCATGGCTAAATTTTATCAGATGCCTTTCTGGTTTTATCAGATATGTCAGAGTCTCTCTGTGTGGAGGGTTAACAGACTGTATATCATGGGCTAAAATCAGTTCATAGACTTTTTGTACATCAAACCCTTGACCTATTTTAAAAGGTTGTGCTGTAGGCTATCCTCTAGTTACTGTCCAGCCCGCTGCCTATTGGCAGGCAAGTATAAACTATCCGGTTTAACGGGAGGGGCAAGATGGCTCAGTGGGTAAAAGTGCTGGCTGTTGAATCTGATGGCCTCAGTTCCATCGCCAAGACCCACATGATAGGAAAGAGCCAACTTCTGCAAGTTGCCCTCTCCTAATAAGCTAAGTGCTATTTTTAGAAAAGGGAAAGGTTTAGGAAGGGGAGGGGAAGAGAATAGTCCTGTACAATTGAACTGTCTATGACGATAGGAATATACATTGAACTTTATGTACTTAATTGATGGTTATTGAACAGATAAATGTGACTAGTGTAAATGGATTTTTACTTGCAATGAATTTAAATTTAAGTAACGTAGTATGTTCTATATGGGACTTGTAGAACTAGAAATATATACACATGTGAAACATTGTACTCTTTAAATCTGTGCACCCATTGTTACTGTTCATATTCCCTCTGTAATGTCTCAAGTCTGAACGCCAGAGATTGCGCCACACGGCAGTCAAGTGCTCTGTCATTGAATTTACTCCCCAACTCCCCACTGCCATTTTTCTAGAAATCATTCTCTGACTCTTCATTGCTTGAGGAATGTATTTTGCTTTTTCTTTGTGGTGTATTTGGATATAGAATTATTTATTTTTATTTTATTTATTATTTATACAGTATTCTGCCACCTGCGCACCACAAGAGGGCACCAGATGTCATGGTTGAGAGCCACCATGTGGTTGCTGGGACTTAAACTCAGGACCTTTGAGAGAACAGCCAGTGCTCTTAACCTTTGAACCATCTCCCCAGGCCCTGGATACAGGGTTGTTAAGTTGTGTTTAGGACAGAGTCTCATATAGCCCTGCCTAGCCTCAGACTTGCTGTGTAGCTAAGAAAGAGCTTGAACTTCTGGCCCTCCTACCCCACCTCCCAGGTGATTATGGCATGGGTACAGATTTGAATCCATGCTGAATTTTTCATCTTTCAGGATTTTAAAGAAGTTATTTCATTATACTCAGCTTTTGGGGGTGTTGATTTCAAGTTTTTTGGTTTGGTTTTAGGTTCTCTCTCTGTGAGTATGTGTTTGGTTTAGTGGTTTGTTTATGTTTTTTTTTTTTTTCCCCTGTGTAGACCAGGCTGGCCTGGAACTCACAGAGATCTGCCTGCCTCCTCCTCCAGAATGCTGGGATTAAAGGCATGTTGCCACCACCACCTAGCTGAGTGTTATCTTTCATTAAACTTGGATAATTCACATATTTCTCATGTTCATAGTCTGTCTCCTTAGATTACTGCTGTATGTAGATGGCTCTGCTATTACCCTTTAGATTTCAGTGACTCTCTACCTCTTGTTTTCAATGTATATACTTTTCATTTAACTGTATTTTTTTGTTTGTTTGTTTTTTGTTTCAAGACAGGGTTTCACTGTGTAGCCTTGGCCTTCCTGGACTCACTTTGTAGACCAGGCTGGCCTCGAACTAACAGATCCTCCTGCCTCTGCCTCCCTGAGTGCTGGGTGCCACTGCACCTAGCTTTCATCTAACTGGTTTTAAATTCTCTGGTTTTCTCATGGCTCATTTATTAAAATTATCTGATGAGCTTTGTTCTCTATTGTGTCTAGCCTTCCCTTATGCTTGTGTAGTAACCATTTTCTGCCAATACATCCCACTGCTTTTTGAAAATTGTACAGAAATCACAATACTAAAACTGGAAGAATGTCCTCACCACACGTGCCGTGCTTTATGCACCCCTCCTCATAAGAAACATAAATTTAAAACTTACAATAAAGGCTTCTACATATTAAAAGTATTATCTTCACATGGCTCCTTCAAGGAGGTTTTATATATCGGAAAACAGGATCATGAACTTTCTAACATCATGCTTAAGGCTCTCAATCTTAGTAACTGGCTGAACAATTCACCAAATTTGTTTTTACATTGAGAAACCTGGCAGTATTCCTTTGACATGTGACATGAATCTCCCTTTCATTCGACAACATCAACTTCTATGATCATAAATGTACTCTACTTCCTATATTTCTTCTCTCTCCCTGCTCTGGGAGATTAAGGTCTTGCTATATCGACCAGTTATGGCCTTTTTCGAGTGATCCTCCTGCCTCTGCCTCCTGAATGCTGACATTACAGGCATGTGTCGTTGTGCCCAGCCTGTTTGTTTTGGAGATAAGGTCTTGCCAAGTAGCTCAGCCTAGCCTGGAACTCACATGTAGCCCATGGTAGCCTCAAATTCATGGCAATCCTCTTACTCTTGTTTTCAGCCTCCTGAGTGCTATGACTACAGGTATGAGCCACTGTGCCAGATCTTTTATCTGTCTGTCTGTCTATCTGTCTGTCTGTCTATCTGTCTGTCTGTCTATCTGTCTATCTATCTATCATCTGTCATTGACAGTGTTTCATGTAGCAAGGCAAGCTGACCTAGAATTCACTGTTACTAAGGATGTTTATGAATTTCTGATCTGTCTGCAGCCTCTTAAGTGCTAGGATTATAGGTATATGCCACCATCCACCTGCTTTTTTTGTGTGTGTGCACCATCTCTTTTGTCCAAGCAAAGTAATCTCTCCTAGATTATCAGTTCTTGGCATTTTTAAATTAATATATCTGTTCTTTTGGTTTTTCAAGACAGGGTTTCTCTGTGTAACCTTAGCTGTCCTTGAACTCACAGAGATCCACCTCCCTCTGCCTCCCCAGTGCTGGGACTAAAAGGCATGTATCACCACTACCCAGCCCTATTTTATTTTTTGAGGCAGGGTCCTGCTATTTAGCACTGGCTGTCCTGGAACTCTCAGTGTAGACTGGATGACCTCAAACTCACAAACATCTACTTGCCTCTGCCTCGCAAATTACTGGAGTTAAGGATGTGCCACTACACCCTGTTAATTCTTGGCATTCGTAATTCATTCTACACTAGTAGTTAACAATAACTCTTCTGCTGTTCCTTCTGATCAAGCCATTCTTTCCTCAGAACTCGATGTTGCCTACCTGTTGCTCTTCATGGTAGACATCCTCATATGGTCTTGGTGGGTCTATGTCATGGGACTGTACAACCTCTTCACCCATGGGAGCCAACGCTTTCTCAGTGTTGTTTTTTCCAGCTGTACTGTTTTCTTTTGTGCTGCAAACTAGCCAGGCTTTTGCCATCCTCAGCGTCTGGT
Source organism: Psammomys obesus (assembly GCF_907164565.1). Taxonomy (NCBI): domain Eukaryota; kingdom Metazoa; phylum Chordata; class Mammalia; order Rodentia; family Muridae; genus Psammomys; species Psammomys obesus. The sequence goes on along the minus strand of NW_026596039.1, from coordinate 20,663,110 downwards.
CACAGTTTTTTTGTTTGTTTGTTTGTTTTTTTGTTTTTTGTTTTTTTTTTCGTTGCTTTAGAATTCTTCCCTGGTTGGCACATTTCCTCAGCCTGTCTCCTTCAGCTAATAATGCCTCATTCATTAGACGTAATTTAATTATTATGTAGAAAAAGCTTTCCTTGTTAGTCTAAGTCCCTGGTTATTTTCTCCTACTATTCTACATTTCTCTTTCTGAGCAGTAACCACAATCCTGATGTTATGTGGTACATTTCATAAATTTTATTACTGGCATAAATATGTCCACATAGTGTAAAATTATCTCTGCTCTCTGGTTCTCTTCCTTAGAGGTAAGTGTTGTAACCTGCTTAAATTCTTTAGCACCTCTTTTGAGACTTATTTTGTTTCTTAGCATAACTATGGCTCCTCTGTAACACATGCTGTAGCCTTTAGCATATCAGAAACCATTTTGCCTCCAAGTGTCCATTTTGATTAAATCTCTAATTTAATTTCTCAAACTTTGTATACTTTGTTAACTGGACACTCAATGAAGACTCCTAGCTGCGAAACCAATCAAATTATAAAGGTTAGAACTGCTTTGTCTAGTTAGTCAAAATGATGTAATGTTTCCTACACCTGGATACCTGGTTCCATTTTTGTTACCTGGTTGTTAACTAGTTGCGGTTCGTTTCCTACACCTGGTTACAGTTTTGTTACCTAGTTGATACCTGGTTCCGGTTTTTTTTTTGTATTAAACAAAAAAACCTGCCTTAGGAGCAGCCCAATGTCGTAGTCTGGCTCCCGAGTCCAGATTATGGCCCTGACCGGTTAGTTTCCGTTTAGCCTTCAATAAACCATTGACTCGAGCCTAGTGTCTGAGTGGTCAGTGAGCGTCTGTTCCCGAACCCGTAACAGTAACCACTTTTAGTTTTCTGAACATTCTTCCAGAAATGTTTTCCAATAAAGAATTGTGTACATATTATTTTTGCTTTCTTTTTTATTAACATAGATACTATATTCATTTTTGCGTGTTGTAAATTATCTGTTAATAGTGTACCTTGGCAATTCTCTCATCACGTAAATAGTTGCCTTTTTTCATATGCCATATAATATGAGCTTCTTATAATTTATTTTATTACTACTGTTGGGTATTTAGGTTGTTTTTCGGCTTTGGTTTATTCCAAACAATGACACATTGGATTCCTTTATATGTAAAGCTATGTCTCATGTCTACACGTAGAGAATAAACTCCTATAATGAGACAATTGGGTTAAAGGTTATGTGTATTTTAAGTTGTGTAGTTGTTGCTAAGCTGCTCTTATTGGAAGCTTGCCCAATTCCTTTCCATGGTGATGAAGAAGGAATGCTTTTCTCGCAAATATGTCAGTGAAAATTTTTGTTGTCAATGTAAGAGGTAGACCATCTCTTGGAAACATCAGTTTGCATTCTTTCTCTTCCCGGCAGTTTTATTTTCGTACGTTTAGGAGCTACCTGTATTTATTGAGTGAACTGTGTCTTCACACACTTGGCTTCGCTATCTGATATCTAACCCACACGCTACACTCTAAAATCGTCCCGCCCGGTGCAGGATATCTAATCTCCCGCCGAGCGTTCCCTCACGCACTCCTTCCGAGCCACGCCACCTGCTGCCGCGCCTCCCGGAACCTCCCGACTTCTCCTCTGTCTTCCCCCGGGCAACTAATTCCTTCCTGGCTGAAGTTCCTCCTCCTGCCGTCCCTGGCTCCGACTTCCGGTTCGGCTGGTCGTCCGGGAAACAGTTAGCTTCCGGCCGCGCAGCGGTGGGCGGAGCCAAGATGGCTGAGGAGAGACTTAGGATGGTAAGCGCGGAGGTTCTCAGCGGTGTCGCAGTCGGCTTGGGGGAGCGGCGGGTTCCGGCGGGGCGGCGGGGCCGGGCGGGGCCGGGCGGGGCCGGGCGGGGCGGCGGGGCCGGGCGGGGCCGTCTGCGGAGGCCCCGGGGAGAGGCGGCGCGGCCGGGTCCCACTCCCCGTTGCCTGGGCGTCCTGGGCGAATGGGAACCTGTGCAGCGCTTCGCGTGTTTTGGGACTGCTCTTCCGGCCGAAGAGAGCTTTTGTGGATATAGCTGTTTTTTCCTGTTCCGTAGAATTGTATTTTGGGGGGAGGGAGGGCTGGTACTGCACCGTCGCTGGACAGTTTTTGATAACACATGGATTAGAAATAGGATGAAGCCTGGGATCTTTCAGAGCCCCTGCCCTCTCACTGCGACATGTTTTTTCCAGTTGCGGTTAGATTTCGGAAAAGCGCTGTTTCGAATTTAGCTGGCTTAAATTCAGCGCTTTTCGCCCACAGAATGGCCTCCGTGGATTGGGGCTGATCAGTAGTAATGGGCCGAGTGCACACTCTGCATCTCCCGTGCCCGTGCTGTCTGTGGCGGCCGGCTGTGTACACTGTATTTGCTGCCCTCGGGTTTGCCGCGGTCCTCGAGCCTTAATCTCCCGAATGCTGGGATTACAGCAGTGCCTTAGCACTCCCAGCTAAAACTTTTAATTGGCTTATAATAATTGTGTGTTTATGAGGTACAGTGTACTGTGTATAATGGTCAAATCAGAGTAATTATAGTATTTTTTTTTGAGGTTTGAACCTTTAAGCTCCTCCTCCCTAGTTCTTTGTAGAATATAAATTTTTGCAAATAGCCTCGACATAAGCATTTTCTCATGTCTATTGTAACTTGGTTCCTTTTATTGAACCTCTCCCTCTTCCTCTTTTTCCTCTCCTAACTTTTAGTGACCTCGTGTGTGTGTGTGTGTGTGTGTGTGTGTGTGTGTGTGTGTGTAGCCCTGGTTGTCCTAGAAGTAGCTCTATGGACTTAGTTGACCAGGCTGGTCTCCAGCTCACAGAGATCTCCCTCAGGAGTACTGGGATTAAAGACATGTGCCACCCCTGAGAGACCAGCTTTTTGAGCGTTCACATACGAACAAGAATATTTCTTGGCTTTCTCTGCCAGGCATATCCTACTTAGCATAATTTTTTTCCACATTGCTGCAGATTAGACTTCATTCTTTTTCATGACTAAATGAAATGTACAAACTATAGTTTATTTACCCCCTCGTTTATCATCGTCGGGCACCTCCACTGACACTGTGAAGAGTGCGGCAATAGAAGAGCACAGCATGTCTTTGCTACAGTGATTGTGTTCATTAGGTGTATTCAGTAGTAGCAAAGCTGGATCATAGGGTCTTTTCATATAGCCCAGGCTAGCATCAAACTTACATCCTCTTGCCTCAGCACTAAGGTACTGACTTTTGGGTATATGCCACTGGGCAAGGCCTGATTATTCTACTTTAGTTTTTACACAGTAGTGTTTTGTTGTTGTTATTTTGTTTGTTTTTGCTTTTTGAGACAGGGTTTCTGTCTGTAGCCTTGGCTGTTCTGGACTCACTTTGTAGACCAGCATGGCCTCAAACTCACAGAGATCTAACTGCCTTTGACTCCCTGAGTGCTGGGATTACAGCCATGCACCACCATGCCCAGCTCAGTAGTTTTTTTTTTGAGGACTATGTTCATAATTGAATCTAATTTATATATGAAACCTTGTCCCTTATTTTACTGTTGTGTTTCAAACCCTGCCCTGCACTAATAGAGTGGTTTTGGTTTTTTTACATTGTCTTTTAAAAACTACCATGGAAAGCTTAGACAGTAAGCTAGTTGCCTCTGGCTGACAGTTTTATAATGCAGTGTTGTCCATTGTAGGGCTCCCACTGCCAATTTATTTGCATAGTAATGACAGAAGTCTAATCAGAAAACTCAACACAGAGAAGAAAGCTCAAATCATAAGCTAAAAATTGAAATAGCATGATTGCTGCTTCTAGGTTTAAGGTGTTGGCACCATTGTTTTGGGGTATCTACTGGTGAAGACTGCTCAGACACCCGTTTAAACCAATACAAAGTCTTTATGAGCTGGTGGGCAGTGGGCGACTATACTGAGTGTTCAGGATCCCAGTGTCACCCTGAGCCTTTATCTGGATGAGCTTTTAAGCACAACAACTCTATTCTGGGTCGACATGCCAGAGGCAGAGAAGTCAAAAGCAAGGTTACTACATTTAAAGGCTTTTCCAGAGCTGTGGACGCTGACAGATCATGCCTTAGTTTTCCTTTTGGCAGGTGGTGCTGTGTGCTGAGTTTTATGGCTTAACTGGGACTTCCATCAAGTCATGTGTGTATAGAGTGTCGTGCACATGTGCTACAGCATGCTCATAGCGGTTTGATGACAACTTTCAGGACCTACTTCTTTTCGTCTGCTGTGTGTTTCAGTGATCGACTCTGTGTCTTTTCTTACATGGTCGAGTTCTTTGGACTTGAGTTCTTTGGCCCTACAATGGACAGCTGAGCCTTAGTTGTGGGTCTTATGTCTAAAGTGTATGCTATCGCCAGTACAGCCTGTGGAAGATCTTGTCTCATAACACTACTTTCAGAGACTGCAATGTTTTCTCTAGTACATCAGTGGTCTGGAGACATCTGCATACACAGATATACCCTTTATCAAGGAAGCCTGCCACCCCATTTTCTGAGTCTTTTCCCCAAGGACACTTCAGTTTTAGATGGCAAGCCTTGATGGGATGTCGTAGCAGCCACCACAGAGCCACGCGGCTGCCACTCCAGTAAGGAGGCACACTAGGGAAAGACAGCATGTCAGGCCTAGTCCTCCTCCGTCCTCAGATCAGCCTCATTAACAGCCTCCTCATCCATATATTAGAGATGCAGCGACGCATCCCTACTCATCGTTCAGTTGGTTCCCATTTAGGTACCAGTTATGTTGTCGACTTTTTGGGGGGAGGATTTGAACATTTGTTACCGTAGGTAGGGCGCTAATTACAAACCAGAGAAATTATTTCCCCGGACTCGTTTGGTGAACTAGTAAGTTTGTGTAGGGTTACTTATGGGCGCATAGGTGACCTACGACAGCTACATCACTGAGAAGCCTCCCCTAGCAGTGGTGATTGCTTCTCAACTCTGCTTTCATGAACAGCTTTCAGGGACCCACCATACTGTCTCCCCAGCAAGTATTTACTACTCTCATGACCTTGTGTCTGTGAATCGTGAGGCGTTTGAGCTTCATGAGAACAGTAAGTTTCTTGAACTCCTTGAATCTTCCTAGCCTCCCTCCTCCTTCCAGGAGGAAGTGGCCACATAGTGTAGCACTACTTTAAACTGTTTTGTTTGGGGTTTCTTAAGCCTCTACCTCTTTTCCAGTCCCCTAATCCTAGGTAGGAGAGAAAGTTAGGAGGGAAAGGGGAGATAGGTCTCTTTAGACTTAGTTCTGGCTGCTTAGGGTCTTTAGGTCCTTTGGGGCAATATCAGTCTCAGTCGTCAGGATATCTAGCAGCAGCCTTCTTCCTTCTCTGACCATCTCCTCAAAGCCTCTCCTCCCCCGTCTCTCTGAGCATCCTTCAAAATGTTCCTCTCTCTTGGGCATCCTCTCCAGAGCCTCTCTGGCATTTATACCTTCCTAGAGTCCTCAGAGTTTCACTAACTACAGCTGACAAAGACCATGGCACTCTCCAAGCCACATGGACAAACTAAGGCAGTCCCATATTCCACACTTGGGATTAAAACAAAAACAGAGTATAGCATAACTGAGTTTTTAAAGAAACCAGTACCTCCACTACAACATAGCATACTCCTTTCATGAGTCCTGAAGGCGTTTTAGAGTGCAGACTTTCGTGCAGACTTATTTCTGCATGCTGTAGCGGCCATCAGATACTTTACTACCCGCTGACATCCGCCTGTTTATTGCTTTTAGTTTTGTACTTCTGTCCTGGCGGTTCCACAAGCTGCACTTTTTCTTTGTGTACCAAGATGCTGAGAATACTTACCCACTTTTACCAATTCATTTGCTCATTTCCCTCCTTCTTTCCTCCTTTTCTGTTTCCTAATGTAATTTTTTTCGAAATGTATATGAACTGAAATCTGAGTCATCTGCACTTGCCTTTTGTTATTTTTATAACTGTCATTATTTTGGTGCTGGGAATTAAACTCGGGTCTCATACACACTAGGCATGTACTATACCATTGCATTTCACCCCAGCCCTTTAGAATTTCTTGTGCTAGGGCTGGATCTCAGTAGGGATTATATGCAGTTTGTTATTGCTGTTACAGTACTCTTTTGTTGTTGATATTGTTTCATTTTAATTTTTTTTACAAAAGTTTACGTGTATGGATGTTTTATCTTATTATGTGTAAGTATACCATTTGCATGCCTAATGCCCACAGAAGCCAAAAGAGGGCACCGAATCCACCGGAACTGGAACTACAGACTTGTGAGTCACCACATGGGTGCTGGGAATTGACCCTCGGTCCTCTATAAGAATTATAGGTGCTCTTAACAGCTGAGCTGTGTTCAGGTCTTATTGTTTTGCCTTTTGGTTAGCCTCAAACTGGAGATCATCCTTTCTCAGCTTCCTGAGAGATGGGATTATAGGCATGCATCACCACTGTGCTTGGCTTGGTACCCTTCCTTGTGATGTATCTGAGTGTGGAGTTTCTTTTGCCAGTTATGGAGGTGCATGCCTACTGGTAGTATATGTTGAAGAGTCAGAAGTTGGAGGATCATGAGTTTTAGGCTAGCCTGGGCTATACCTTTTAAACTTCTTTTTTTTTTTTTTTTTTTTTTTTGCAGCTGGAGTGATGGCTCAGTGGTTGAGATCAATTTGTTGTTCTTAGAGAGGATCCAGGTCCCATTTTCAGCACCCACATGAGGGCTCACAACCATCTATGAGTAATTCCAGGGGATCCAATGCCTTTTCTGACATCTGTAGGCACCAGACACACATTTAGGTGCACATACATGCAGGCGAAACATTCATACACATAGAATAATCAGTCTCTTAAAAAATTTCTTTTTATTCTGAAAAAAACTGCAGCCAGTATTTTTCCCTTCATCAAGGCATATAAATCATTTTGCTGTTCTTACTTTTTTGTTTTGAGACTGAGTCTCATTGTAGAACACTGTCCTATATAGATGAGGCTAGTCTCCAACTCTGATAGCCTCCTTGCTCTGTCTTCCTGAGTGCTGAGATTAAAGGTGTGTGCTGCCACAACTGGCCATATCATATACCATGATATGGTATATGATGTATACAATTAGGGAATGATAAAAGAAAAATCCATTTAAAGATTTTCTAATAAGTTACAGAGTAAGTTGGTACACTATTTTCGTGTCTGGCATCTTCCTCAATTGCTCTCTAGCTTATTTATTTTATTTTTTATTTTTGGTTTTTTGGTTTTTTGACACAGTTTCTCTGTGTGACAGCTCTAACTGTCTAGCTGTAGATAAGTCTGGCATGGAGATCTACCTGCCTCTGCCTTGCTCCTGGGATTAAAGGCGTGTGCTCCCATACCCAGCCTTTAAGACAGGATCTCTCTCTGCACCTGGAGCTATCGATTTGGCTGGGTTGGTGGACAGGGAGCTCCAGGGTCCGCTTGTCTCTATTTCCCCAGTGCTTAGAGTACACACATGCTGCTGTACTCAGAAACATGAGTGCCAGGAGAGGGCACCAGATCTCAATATAAATGGTTTTCAGCCACCGTGTGGCTGATGGGAATTGCTCTGAGGACCTCTGGAAGGGCAGCCAGTGCTCTTAACCTCTGAGCCATCTCTCCAGCCCCTGTACTTAGCTTTTGCTTGTACTGGCCATGGGAACTTGGATCGTCTTGTTGTGCCAGAGGCATTTTACTGCCTGAGGTGTCTACCTTCATTTTGTCAAGCAGAGATCATGGCTGTCGATATGGCCTAGCAGATAAAAGGGCTTGCTACCAAGCCTGGCGAGAGTTGGGTCTTGGAAGCCACATCATAGAAGGGAAGAAAAGACTCTTGAAGATGTCCCTCTACGCATGCGCGCACACACATACTCTCTCTCTCTCACAATGTAAAGAAAAAATCAAACATTTTCTGGTTTGACTGCGGAGAAGTAGAGCATTTAATATACTTTATGAGGTATTTAACACTTTAGTGTGTTAATATGAGTGTATGCTGTACATTGCAGTGTTGGCACAGCATAATGCATACATGTATGTTGCATGCATGTATCTGCATGTGATATGCATTATCCACTGAGCACGTTGTATAGCTAAAGAACAGTGTGGTGTGTCAGTCACTCGGCGCCTCTTTGTATGTGTCTTTGTCTAGTGAACTGAGTACATGACTGCTGCGTGACTGACATCCTCGCATGTGAACGTGCTTTCAGTTAACGGTACATGGGGCGGCTTTAACAT
>NW_026596039.1:20605178-20654871 GCF_907164565.1 Psammomys obesus | reverse complement strand
ACATGTGAACGTGCTTTCAGTTAACGGTACATGGGGCGGCTTTAACACAGGTGACCTCTCTCATTTCAGAGAACTCAGGTGCCTGCATCCATTGAGTCTCAAAAACCCAGGCCAAGAAAAGGTTTGTATGCAATTTCAATTTCATTTATATATATACACACACACACACACATAATATAAATATATATATATATACACACACATATAAATATATATAAAATATATATATATATACCCTTGTCTCATACATACCGGAGCTTTGTAAAGTGTGTTAGGAAAAGCAGTATCTGTTACCTCATAATAACCAGGTGATTGGTAGGGTTAGTATATGCTGTGATTGTCATTCTAGTATGTATTTTATCCTTCCTGTAGAGTCATACTGTATGGATCAGTTGACTCCTGGCCTAGAAGAAGACTATATATCAACCAAGAATTCGTCCAAGGGCCAGCAAGATGCCTTAGTGGGCTAAGGCACTTGTTGCTGAGCCTGATGATCCAAATTCAATTCCTAGGACGTGGTCAAAGGAGAGAACCAACTTCTCCAAGTTGTCCTATGACTTCTACATGTGTGCTGTGGTACACATGGAAAGCCACAAAATAAACAAATAAATACAATTGAGTAAACAAGATATTCACATAAATTTCCAAATTCCATAAAGAATTTAATGTGCTGTTGTAATTGCTTATGGTTGGCTTACATATGAGGACAGATTGTGTTCTTTGTTTTGTTCAAATACGCTTTCTAGCTCCAGAGTTTCCGATTGTGGAAAAACAGAACTGGCTGATCCATCTTCACTATATTCGGAAGGATTATGAAGCGTGCAAGGTGAGAGACTGCAACGATAGAGGGAAGGGGAGACAGATTGGGTAGACACTAGCAGTGTCTGTAGCACTGTGTGGCAGTTAATACTGTGAATTTGCACCCTCCACCTGCCTGCTTTAGACTTCATTAATTTAAATAATAGTTTATCTGTCAACCTTGACTTTAATTTTGTTTCTTCAAAGTGTGTTTCTATTTAGCAAATAGCACCATGTTCCTTCCCACTTATTTTCAGGATTTTTCTCACTACTCTTAAACCCTTTAGTATGACATTCAGTCCTCATCTCTCCAACCCTCTTGTTTACCTCAGCATCTTCCACCCTTTGCCAACACACAGTTGGAAGCTTTTCACTTTGGGAAGCTTTCCTTAATTCTCTGATGTAGAACCAGATGCTACCTTTTCAGTGAAAGTACCTACGCCCAGCCCATCACAGTATAGAGCCCGTGTGGTTTCCTCTAGGAGAACCCCTAGTGTCTGTAGTGGTGCTTGGAGATCTTCCCATGTTGTTCTGGCTTGTCTAGTTGACTCTCAAACAGGAGCTGAGAACATTTTCTCTGTCGTGGACCAGACAGTAGTTTATTTTTTTGAGATAGGGTCTCACTCTTTATCTCTGGCTGGCCCAACTCTGAGACATCTGACTGCATCTAACTGTGTCCTCTCTGCCTGGCCAAGACAGTGGTTTAGACTTCAGGATCACTGTAGCCATTTTCTCATATTTGTCTTCAGTATTCTGTTTTTGTTTAAACAGGGTTTCATGGAGCCCAGGTTAGCCCCAGACTCACTAGGTAGTAGGGAATGACCTTGGATTTCTGATCTTCTTGTCTCTACCTCTTGAGTGCTGGAATCGTAGGCTCATACCACAATGCATGGTTTATTTTTTTTAAATAATGAAAAATATAAAACTTACGCTGGGTGTGGTGACACACACCTGTAATCCCAGCACTTGGGTGGCAGAGGCAGGCGGATTTCTGTGAGTTCAAGAGCAGTCTAGAAAGCGAGTCCAGGACAGCCAAGGCTACACAGAGAAACCTTGTCTCAAAAAATTAAAATTTATGAATATGGGTGTTTGCCTCCATGTATGTCTGTGCACCACATCAAGCAGTGCTCTAGGAGGCCAGAAGAGGGCATCAGATTCTCTTGGACTGGAGTTACAGAAAATTGTGAGCTGCCATGTGGGTGCTGATAATCAAACCCTTATCTTTTGGAAGAGCAGGTTGTTGTTGTTGAGACAGGGTTTCTCTGTAATCCTGGCTGTCCTGGAACTAGCCCTGTAGACAGGCTGGCCTCAAACTCACAGAGATCTGCCTGTCTTTGCCTTCTGAGTGCTGGGATTAAAGGCCTGTGTCACCATTCCCATTCAGTATTCTAAATGAGAGATGTACATACAGAAATACCCTGAGAGCCCTTAGAGCCCTTAGATTGCTAACCTCATTAGTAACAACTCATAAGTAATCTCAAGAGTTGAGATGAAAACAAAAATTTTAAAGAAACTACCGTATTAGTCATTATCAGGGTCCTAGGTATGCCCCTTGCCTGTTTCTGCTGTTTTCTTGGTAACACTTAACCAACACTTAACTTAGGTGTTCTCTTTTAGGCTGTGATAAAAGAACAGCTTCAGGAGACTCAGGGCTTATGTGAATATGCTATCTATGTCCAAGGTAAGATATATGGTTTCTTTCCTTACTGGAAAAATATGTTTAACCTAGATCTTGGAAAACCAACCAACCAAACAACTTAGGGAATACTTAAGTTTAAATAATGTCTCACAAAAATCTTGTTCACTGTCCTATGAAATTTGAACACAGCTCTGTTTGTGTGTTGCATATATATCTGGAGACCGGTGCTTGACATTGGGTGAACATATTTTTTAATATATTTTAAATTATTATTTAACATGTATGAGTGTTTTGCATGCATGTATGTCTGTGTACTGTGTGAATGCCTGGTGCCTGTGGAGGCCAGTAGAGCAGTGAATGCCCTGGAACTGGAGTATAGACAGTTGTGAGCTGATCTATGGATACTGAGAACTGAACCCCAGTCTCCTTTCAAGAGCAGCAAATGCCGTTAACAAATTGAGCTATTTCCAGCCCTTCAAATCATTATTATTGTTTCTCAAGACAGGGGTTCTCTGTTCTCTGTGTGTCCTTGGCTGTTGTGGACTCACTTTATAGACCCCGCTGGCTTCGAACTCACAGAGATCTGCCTGCCTCTGCCTCCCCAAGTGTTGGGATTACAAGCATGCACTACCACGCCCAGCAACAAAATATTATTCTTATGAAGAATTTCTGTGATCTGCAAACGACCAGTTATCTAGGTATAGATGCTAGGGCCATATAGGTAGGTCTAAGTTAGCTTATTACAGGTTTTCCCTTACTAACATTTTGCTTGCTACCCATTTGGTGGTGACTGAATGGATTAAAGAGTTATCCAGAGGCTTTCTCTGATCTTATCTCCTCCGGTTTTTCTGATGCCATCCTCTACTTCCAAAAATATGGCTTATTTTTTTATTTTATTTTTTTTTTTGTATTTTCTATTACTTGGCAGCACTGATTTTCCGCCTGGAAGGAAATATCCAAGAATCCCTAGAACTCTTTCAGACGTGTGCTGTTCTCAGCCCTCAGTGTGCTGATAATCTCAAGCAGGTGGCCAGATCTTTGTGAGTACTGGAGCATTTATAGAAGACCACATAAAATGCTTTCTCTTGAAGTGCATTTTGGGGAAAGCCTGTTGCTGGCAGCCAGATGTCTGATAAGTAGGACAGTGAGTAATAAGTGCAGTGGGCTTCATCTTGAAGAGCATGGATGAATCTGGAAGTCAGCTAGTGTTAAGGACCTCAGGACCTTCTAGTTGGATGAGAATACTGTTTATCACAGTGTACTGTACTGTAACTCATCTATAATCAAGTGGGCAACTCATAGCCTATTGCTCTATTGGTATTTGGAATATTTGGCATACAGTAAGCTTGTGTATTTTGGGTGACTGGCCTGTGCATCCCTAAACGGAGACACTTCTAGAGTCTTCATAGACTTTTTCAGAGTCTAGTGCTCTGTGCAGCGCCATCCCCATGTTCCTCCCTGCATTGTACCACTTTCATATAAAACCCAGTTCTCTCTCTCTATTTTTTTTCTCTCTCTCTTCCTTTAAATTCATGATCAAGGAAAGAAACTTAGATTCAGGAGGAAAAAGAATATGCATTTATTGGATGATGTTGATAAATGATGGCAGCTCATGCTTAATGGCTTATCACTTGAAAGAATGCCATTAAAATTGGTATGTGATGAGACTGAGGCCTTAGAACAACTGCTGATGCAAGCCCTGCCTCAAGAACTTCTGCTTTGGGGTGCACTGGTGTCCCTTGCCTTTCCCACACAACCAGCTCAACTTTTTAATAAAAAGCTTCTATAATTTGTTTTTTAAGAGACAGGGTTTCTCTGTGTAGCCTTGGCTGTCTTGGACTCACTTTATAGACCAGGCTGGCCTTGAACTCACAGAGATTCACCTGCTTCTTCCTCCCTGAGTGCTGGGATTGCAGGCATGCGCCACCACACCCGGCTTGGTTCTATAATTTTTAGCTCTGTGGAATATGATACAATGTGAACTTGTAGAATTATTCTTACAGAAGTGTAGGTTAGCTGGGTATGGCAGTGCACACCTGTAATCCTAGGACTTGGAGGTGAAGGCGTGAGGATTAGAAGTTCAAGGTCATCCTTTGTGACACAAAGGAGGCCAGCCTGAGTTACATGAGAACCTGTCTCAAACACAAACCAAAAATGATGAAATTTGAAGTCATAATTGTAGAAAATGTATTTTCATAGATTTCTCCTGGGAAAACATAAAGCCGCCACTGAAGTATATAATGAAGCAGCTAAACTTAACCAGAAAGATTGGGTAAGTAAGAAAAGTAATTTCTTTCTTATCAAATGGCTTTTTTTTTTTTTTTTTTTGACAAGGTATCATTGTGTGTGTAGCCCCCTGGCTGGCCTCAGATTCATTAAGTAGACCAGGCTTGGCCTCAAACTCAGAGAGATCCACCTGCCTCTGCCTCCACAAAGGTATGCTCAACCACTGCCAGCGCTTGGCTAGAATTCTTAGATGCTCAAACTTTTTGATTCTGTTTTGAGCATGGCATTTCTCCATAACTTTGCAAATCTTGTTGTGTAGTTTCCAGCTGTTAGTGTTGCTTTTAGTTTTTTACTGGTTTGATTCTTTCTGTGATCATCCCAACATTGCCAGGAGCTTTAGGAGTTGGGTTGTTTCACCTTTGGAATTTGAAAGCATCCGCAGTACATGTTTCCATTGTACTTTGCCTGTTTTTTCCCTAACTGCCTGACAGTCTGTCAGCTGTTTCTTTTGCCTTTCTTTGGGTCATGAAAACTTGAAGCAGCTTTTTGATTATTTTCCCTCTCTTATTAATATATATTCATTGTATAAAACAATGAGTTTCACTGTGAAATTTTCATAGTTTGGTCATAGTCACTTTCCCTATCTCTCTATTTCTATCATGTATTTATGTAAATTGGGGATTATATGATTACACAGAAGCAGACTAAATGTCATCACAAATTAAGGGTTGGGAGCTGGAGATATGGTTCAGCAGTTAAGAGCACTGGCTGCTCTTTCGGAAGACTAGGGGTTCAATTCCCAGCACCCACATGGCAGCTCACAACTGTCTGTACCTCCAGTTCCAGAGGATCCGACACTCCCCCACAGACATACATGCAGGCAAAAGACTAGTGTACATAAAATAAATTAAGGGTTTCCCCCCCGTGCAAACCTACATCACTGGTTTTGACTTGCATTTGGTGGTACTAGAATTTCAGGGCGGAGATTTACTCATGGTTAGTTTAATGGTGACTGCTACAGCTCAGAAATGTTTCATTCTTAGATATGGAACTCAAACAAGGCAGAGCAAGCCCCAACAGAGCCTGTGCTGTGTCTCCTCAGCCACAGCCTCTGAAAGGAAGGCTTGAAAGCACCATTGAAATCTGCAACTAAAGTAGAATGCTATTGTAAAGGGAAACAGGAATGGGCCTCTGGTGGATGAGCAGCTGTGTCTGCTACACTTGCTCTCAGACACAGCAGCTCTGTGGCTTTTTAACCTGCCTCTCATTTTCTGTTATTTTATTTATATCCAAGGACATTTGCTCAGTCTTATTTCCCAGATCATTATTTTTGCTTTTAGCTATATATATTCTGGTGGCCTATTCAGTCCCTTAATATGAGTACTTGTATTCTGATTTCTAAGTACGTCTCTCTCTCCTCTTTATTAATTAATTAATTAATTAATTTGTTGTTGATGTTATTTAGTTGATTATTTGAGACAGGGTCTCCCTATGTAGCTCTGTCTGTCCTGGAACTCACTCTGTAGACCAGATTGGCCTCAAATCTACAGAGATCCGCCTGCCTCTGCCTCCTGAGTGCTGGATTAAAGGCATGCAGCACCATGCCTAGCTTTTTTTTTTTTCCCTTCTCTTGTAGTACCTTCTCTGTGTCTCAGTCTTGAAGTTTTGTATATTTCCACAATTAACTTCCTCTTCCTGCTCTCTCTCTTTTTTTTATACATTGGCTGATTTTTGTAGAGACCTTCCTATGTCAGAGAGAAGTACATTTATTATAGTAGCAAGATAACATGACTTCCCTTAGAGTCCTTAGGGCAGTATTTCTTAAAAGTTTAATAACATTTTATTTATTGTGTGTTGATAGGGTGTGTAGGGTGGGGATGAGTTTCTTTTCTCCCTCCACCATGTGGTCTCAGGGATTGGACTCAGGTCATTGGACTTGGCCACAAGAAACTTTCCCTGAGCTATCTTGCCAGCATTATCATTTTTAAAGTATATTTTAGTCTCAGTTAGTTTTTTCCTTCTGGTGTGAAGGTTATTAACTTTAAAGTTTTTTTAAATCTTGTCTTCTTATTTTGTGTCTGTGCTGTATGTATTTTTATATAGGTGAGGACACACATGCTACAGTGTTTTGGTCAGGGTTTCTATTGCTATGAAGAGACACCATGACTACGGCAACTCTCTTAGGGCTAGCTTACAGTTTCAGAGATTTAGTCCATTATCATCGTGGTAACAAGCATGGTGTCATACAAGCAGACACAGTGCTGGAGAAGGAGCTGAGAGTTCTACATCTTGACATGTAGGCAGCAGAGGGAGACTGTGCCACAGTGGGCATAACTTGAGCATCTGAGACCTCAAAGCCCAGCCTTAGGGGCTAGAGAGATGGCTCAGAGGTTAAGAGCACTGGCTGTTCTTCCAAAGATCCTGAGTTCAATTCCCAGGAACCACATGGTGGTTCTCAACCATCTATAATGCGATCTGGTGCCCTACTGTGGCCTGTAGGCACACATGCAGGCAAAGTACTGCATACACAATAAATAAACAAACAAACAAACAAACAAACAAACAAATAAATATTAAAAAAAGAAAAGCCCAGCCTCACATCCCCCAGTAAGACCACACCTCCTGATAGTATCATTCTCTATAGTCCAAGCATTCAAACACAGGAGACTTTGCGGCCACTCCTGTTTAAACCACTACATGCAGTGAGTGTACAGGTCAGAGGAGCTGGTGCTTTCCATCAGTAGGTCACGAGAGTTGCTGGCAAGCTCTTTTACCCACTGAGGGCTCTTATTTTCATCATGCCCCTTGTCTTCCTAGACAGGGTCACATTTAGCCCAGACTGGCCTTGAATTAACTGTGTATTAGACAGTAGCTTTGGATTCCTCATCCCACTACCTGCATCTCCTGAGAGCTGAGCTGAGGTAAGCTGAGTCATTGGAGACCAAGGTGAAACCACACATATAGTTAGTTTTTTTTTTTTTTTTTTGTCTTTCAGAAAAATTTGGACATGATAAGTTTTAGGGTCTGGTGGTATATCTAAATTGAGATCTGTCCAGTGTATAGTTAGATATAAAATCATGATGTTTTGTGCTGTATATGAACATTTTGGAGTCAGAAACAGAGTTAATAACTGAAACCATGAAACTGGTTGAGATGGTCAGCAGTGAGTTGAGGATGGAGCTCAGGAAGGGCAGAACAGACACCCCCCTCCCCCCAAAAAAATAAATAAAGGCAGAAGCTGAGTCAGGAGGGCTGGGCAAAGGAGAGCTGAGGTATGTCTGCTGTGCCATGTGTTGAAAGCTTACTTGGTATCATGACCCACTTAGGATGATGACCAGACAGGTACTGTCTTATGTGATACCTGGTCAATGGCTACAGCAAACTTCTTATCTCTCCTTTTTGTACTCATCATGGTATTCCACAATCTGGTTCTAACAAGGGGATAATAATCCTGTATGCCATTGTCTTGACTTCTGAAACAGCTGTTTCCACTAATGACAAGTGAGAAATCTGACACTTTGGATGGAATGACATGCCAAAAGGCTCACAGTGAGGAGGGACAGAAGTAGATTGCAGCTTGCAGTCTAGGATGGCCCACTATAGCCGGAGCTCTTTCTGTAGTGTCTGCTGCCTTGGAGGATGTCTCTGGACACTCCTCGTAAGAGATAGGATTTAACCATAATTTGTTTTGTTGTCCTTTGCATACTTCCTGTGCTGTTGGTTGTTTAAGCCATGTTGATGCTCTGTTCTTAAACATCACCTACAACAGTGATTCATGAGGTTAGGGGTTAATGTGCAGAGCATTAAAGGGCAAGAGGTGTGCTGTTTCTCCCATCTGTCCTTGTACTTCTTACAGTATGATAAAGTGGAACACATACAGATTTTGGGGACAGGCTTGAATTTGAATGCATTGTTCTTGGTAAGTCAGACATTATTTCAGTTGTGGCTTAAGAGAAAAAAAATTTAAATGTGAGATGTTTATAAAACAGATACTAGTTTTTTGTTTTTCAGGTAGGATAGTATCGTAAGTTTAAAACAATTTTTAAAAGATTTATTTTTATTTTGTGTATAGTGGTGCTTTGGCTACATGTATGTCTGTACATCTACATGTGTGAGGTACTTGTGAGTCCGTAAGAGGACACTGATTTCCTGGAAGTGAGGTTACATATGTTTGTAAGTTATCCTGTGGGTGCTTTGCACTCAACCCAGGTCCTCTGGAAGAGCAGCCAGTGCTCTTAACTGCTGAGCCACCCCCCCAGGCCCCCCCCCCCCCTCCCGGTTTCCTTTCTAAAGCTGCCAAAGTCGGATTTATTTCAAAGGAGATTTCACAACACTCAGGTCAGAATACAGATTATTCTGTACAGAATACAGACTAATACAGGTTAGTTTTATAGTGAACTAGAATTAGAAAGTTGTTGGCAGCCAAGTTAGTCACTGGATTTTTGATTCATCTTTCTTTTCTGCAGGTCAGAGGTTGGTAAACTCTTTTTTTTTTTTTTTTTTTGTAAAGGACTATTTAGTATGTAATTACCAAATGTATTTACATAATATTGTAGCTTTTTACACTGTTATAGCTACTCAACTCTGTGGTTCTGGTTATAGCGTAGAAGAGCCATAGGAAGTAACTGTACAAAGAAGAATGAATTTGACCTGTGACTTGTGCTGCAGAGTTCAGCAGATTAGCTCGAGATATTTATCGCAGTGGCCCCAGATGGCACCACTGGTTACCCAGTCACTTGTAGGAAGGTGGTATTGTAAGTGGCCGAGCTCCTTCCTGTCCAGATTCCTACAGAAAAGGCTCAGGGATCCAGAAGTAGAAAGACAGGCTCTCCTTAGTAGTTGAGCGGAGAGCTGGCGGGGACACCTCGCCGCACTGCCGTCTTTAGGCTGCTGTGCGCTAGTGCGTACAGTAATCGACGCCTAACTGCTCTCCTTTGTTTTGTGTGTAGGAGATCTGCCATAACCTGGGAGTGTGTTACACTTACCTAAAGCAGTTCGACAAGGTAATCAGAGAAATGATGGTGGCTGACTGGAATTCACTGCGGTACATTGTCACAGAGCCTCTGTCCACTGTGTCTTGGCTCTACCCTCAGCAGAGCTTGGGGAGTAAAAATTGCCTTTCATAGTTACTGTTGTGTTAATACTTGTCATTACTCATTGTTTTCCTACTTTTGATTTAAAATGGGGTGTGAGTTTAGTATAGAAACAAATGTCTGCTATGACACAGATCAAAAAGTGGACCTTCGCAGGTCATTATGGCACACACTCCTGAAATTTCTTCAATCAAGAAGCTAAGGGCAGAAGAATCTGAGTTTGAGACTAGCCTGGGACTTGTGAGACACTGTTTCAAAGAAAAACAACAAAAACAAAACAACAAACAACCCCCCCCCACACACACACACTGACAAAAACACTGGTTTTTCCTTTTTGTTTTGTTTATTTTGAGACAGAGTTTCTCTGTGTAGCCTTAGTTATCCTGGAACTCACTCTTTGAGTAGATCAGGCTGGCCTTGAACTCAGAGATCTACTTGCCTCTGCCTCCTGAGTGCTGGATTAAAGGGGTGAGCCACATGCCTGGCCTTTAGTTTTGCTTTTAAGGTCAGTGAAAATGAATTTAAGTGGATTGAATTTTGTTTCATAATGAGAGTTTTTTTTCTGAGGTGAATTTTCAGGGTGGAGTGAGTTCACTCTGAACTCTGTGCTCTTAAGACTGATATCAGACAAAGAATGTTAAGCTTATCTTGGTGCTCAAATTAAGAAATAGATACCTAGTTTTGTTTTTTTCTTTTGGGTGTGTGTGGGGGTGTTCGAAGCAGTGTTTCTCTGTGTAGCCTTGGCTGTCCTGGAATCTTCTCTATAAACCAGGCTGGCCTTGAACTCACAGAGATTTCCCTGCCTCTGCCTCCTGAGTGCTGGGATTATAGGCGTGGGCTACCCCACCCGGGCTGTTTTGTTGTTGTTGTTTGTTTTGGATTTTGGTTTTTTAATTAAAACTTTGACATTTTTTATTTTACTCTGTGTGTGAGTGTTTTGCCTGCGCGTATATCTGTGCGCCATGTGTGTGCCTGGTCCCTTTGGAGGCCAGGGCATCAGTCCTCTGGAATTGGAATGACAGATGACTGTGAGCCACCAACTGAGTTTTGGGAATTGAACCTGGGCCCTCTGTAAGAGAAGCCAGTGTTCCTAAATGCTGAGCCATTTCTCCAGTCCAAGATACATGTCTTAACTGAGGAACAGATGAATTTGAGAGTCCCTAAAGGTAGTGCTGGTGATTAGGGAGTTCCTTTAGACCCTAGTGACTGTGCATCTTTGTTCTCCTTTCTTTTGCTGCTACCAACAAGGCTAACTTTGTCATCTTTTCAAGATCATGGTATAACCTAACCAATCTCTCAGGGATATGAAAAAATATCTGCATATTAGCAATTGAAGTATAAGAATTATTTTTTGTAAGACATAAATAAAACATTCCACTTTTGTATTCAGTGGAACATGTAAGTTTTCTTGATGAATCTATTTTTGCATAGATGATTAAATTTTTCTCTTCAGAGAATATTTTGACCAGGTACAAGGGAGAGGCAGGATTAATCTTTGAACCTCTACTGAGGCGGACAGTTATATTTAAATTCATTATAAAACTCAACAGGCTGAACAAATACAAGACCTGGCATTTATAGAAGCTCTCATTGAGTCGATAAATGAACAAAAATCTTTTTGTTCATCTACTAAGATGTAGGTTCTTCCAGATCAAAAAGTTATTTACGTTTGCTCTTTGTTGTGTGGTGTTGGGGGCTGAACTCAGGGCCTCCACAAGGCAGGCATAGCCCTAACCTTATTTTCTTATTAACTGTAGTATACCAGGCATCTAGATCAGCAGGCACTCAGTAAGTACTTTTTGAATGAATAAATAAGAACAACTTTTGTGTTCATTTGTGTGCATTTTGTTGAGGAAAACAGGCCCAGCCTGGCAAAGGCTGTGCAGGTCGTCGGAAGTGTAGGTGGGGTCAAGTTTGGTATGGCATTCTATACTGTACTAACTGTACTGTGATGCCCTTTTGGAGTTAGGAAGTTTAACTCATGGGTGTAAATGTCAAACAGAAAACATTCAGAAGGTTGATCATGAACTCAGCAGGGCCAGCTAGACTATGCTTGGTCTTCAGGTCGTGAAAACTACTTTCTGAGACATGATGCTCCGGCATCAGTACATCAAAGCTCTGTCTTCACAGTCAACATAGAACTGGCACTGGCTTGTTATTCTTACTCTATTAAACTTCACTTAGGCACGAGACCAATTGCACAGCGCCCTCCAGCTCAACAAGCATGACCTGACTTACATGATGCTGGGGAAGATCCACCTACTACAGGGAGACTTGGAGAAAGCCATCGAGACCTACAAGAAAGCAGTGGAGTAAGTGTCTCTTTCTCTTGGACCTTAATAGCATGTCTGCCTTTAACATTGCAGCATGGAGTTACCCCTACAGAGTTCAGGTTTAAGAATCGCACAATTGAGTAACAAGAACTTGTACACACATACGAAGTCCCATAATGTTTTCTGTAAGACTGCCATTATATGTTGGGACACATTCACAGTTTTGCTGGAATGTATACAGCAGGGGCCACACCCTGACACACCTGCTGGAAGCAAGGAAGAAAGCAAGGAAACAGAAAGGGAACTAGTGTTTTCTCTCTTCAGTGTCTGTCCTAGGCTAGCTGCTTCACAGGTCAAACGCTGGCAAGTTAGGTTCCTTAGCTGCTTTTCTTATGCCTGCATGATCAAAGCTGAGTAACCAGCCATAAAATGTGTTTCAAGCCATACTGAAGGATGATGATGCTGGAAGCTAAGTATGGAGTTAGCATCTCTCGTTTTAATAACCCTAAAACTGTACACATACTGGCTGCTTATAGTCTATGGTTTGAAAGTGGGCAGGAGAACATAGCTGCAAGGGCAGTGGGCAGGCGTGCACTCAGCAACAGTTGGGCAGTGCGGTCTTCTAGTTTAATACTGTACAGCAAGCAGGTCCTCTGTTCCTGGAGGTCATGTTAGGGACAGAAATCTCCTAGCTCAGTAACAGACATCTGGTTTTATCATCTTTAGGGCCATATACCCTGTGTTACTGTTATTTCATTTCTTATGATGGGGATAGAACCTTACCCATGCTTAACTGAGCTGCAATCCAGTCCCAAAATCTTGAGTTTTGTTGTTGCTCTTTGTTTAAAAGATATCATTAGGGTAGTGTAACCTGTTGATAATGGATGACTGAATTTCCCATGATACTGTTCCAAGTTTCCTTTCTAGGGATACATGGGATTTTTGTGTATGTGCAGTATCATGTTTCATTTACTTAACTTATTTTGAGACAGGGTCTCAGTGTATAGCTTTGCCTGCCTCAAACTCCCTACGTAGACCAGGTTGGCCAGGAACTTAAAGAGATCTACCTGCCTCAATACCTGGCTTGTTCGATTGATCATGGAGTAGAATATGAGTGACTCATGAACTAAGATTCTGAACATGCTGGTCATTTAACTTCATCCTCAGCTGAATTTCCTGGCTATAGCATCACAGCACTGCTTTCTGCATTTTCTTTAATCACATTTTGTGACAGAAAAATCTCTTGGGTTTGGTAAGCTACAGCAACTTCTATCATCAAAAGGTCAGGGTTATATGGATAGGAAGGAAGGAGCCATGGAACGGCTTGTAATGCTGAAGAGTAGGCCTGTCCCTGACCCTTGTCCTGTACAAGGTGGCATTTGAGTTAGTGCACATGAGCTCCGATGAGGGTGTGCTGACAGTGGCCACTCGGACTGGAGGCACTCAGCTTCCCAAAGAAGAAGACAGGACGCTGAGCGCCTGAGAAGGTAGGTTTGCGATCTGCAGCTTTGTTGGCGGGGGAACAGATGCTGATGAAAACAGGAAGAGTGGGAAGCCCAAGTTCCCATTGTGGTTTGGAAAGGGACATTATCACAGAGGATATCTACTATAGAAGAGAGAGAGGCAAATTCTCAATTGCAGTGACAGAGTTGTTTGCCAGCTCAGGCATAAGCTGGGCTTTGGCTCTGCAGGGTCTAGACTGCCTACAGGTAACAAGCATCCTCCTTCATTCCTTACAATCACGAGGCAGCTCCTTGCTCTTTGATGTGTTACTGGTGAAACTGATCCTGTGTTCAGATGGTTTTACCTGTGTTGCTTTGGCTTTTGGACAACGACAGGTATAAGCGAGAGACTGAGAAGGCAGCTAACGTATAGGCCAGTGTTTATTCCCAAAACCCAGTATCTAAGTCTTTCCAAGGGCTGATATGTGCCTTCTTTCTTTTGTTTAGTTTGGAAATTTAGTATGGCACTTTGTTTAATTTGGAGCACATAGCATCAGGGCCCTGAGATCCTCCATGACACAGGAAGTAGGCTGCCTACCTTTATAAGCACAGGGAAATTGGCAGTGAGTTCTCAACACTTTGACTGACTGACTGACTGACTGACTGTCCTGACTGACTTGGCTTAAGTTTTCGTTATTTTCAATGTGATGAATCATCCCACACAGTTCTTTTTTAAGTTTGCTGTTGGTTCAATGAAAGGCTCTGAAAAAGGAGTCTGGATTTTAAGCCCCATTTCCTTCTACTGAGAAGATCTTTCCTGTTGCCAGGATTGAGATCATTCACTTTTGAAGGAAATTGTCAAACTTAGAAGTTCACATGGGAAAGAAAAAGGTTTAATAAAGGGCCCCAGGTGCTGGCAATGGAGCAGATGGCTCTGGAGTCTAGTGTCTCATAACCATGGTTTCCTTGCGAGCATCTCTGTGTTACAGGTTCTCGCCAGAAAATACAGACCTTCTGACAACCTTAGGATTACTCTACTTACAGGTAATGAAAACTGTTTGTTCACACACTGGTGTTAAATGCTTTAGGTTTGTATCTATGATGGTTTCCTTCATTTTTCTATGCTGCGTTTTACTAACAGTCACAGTACGTACATGAACCTTGGTTTGTTTTATATACTCATTGCTAAAGGAGTTAACATTTGCACTAAAGTCATAATTCTGTTTCACCCTTAGTGTAATAGCAATTTTTATGCAATAGGGAAAGAATATATATATATATATATATATGTATATATGAAACTGCTGTCTGGGGCTGTTATCTTATTGTTGGGGGAAAGAAAAGACCCAGTACATTGTACCATTTTGTGGGCTTTGGGGCCAAGACTATTTCTGTGGTTCATCTTGCTAGCCAAGGTCCCTGTACAAGAGAGGAGCGAGGGGTATATTTTTAGAGAGGAAACCTCCCCTTCCCTTCACATTGCTAAATGTGAGTGAGATACTTACACTGGCCACTTCTGTTTGCCTGAGTACCTGCTCCAGATCTGAGCTGGAGCTGCTCACCCTACAGTCTCTCTGATGTGCCTCTTGTAACTATTGCTTTAAGATAAGAAGAACCAAGAGTTTAACTCTGGGTCCTCTGGGCTTTGGCTTCTGAGCAGGCCCAAAGGGACATGAAGCTAATTACCACAGTCTCCTTGCCAGGAGGTATTAATATTGATTAGCATGGGTGTTTCTAAGATGGTTTTTGGCAGAAGATACTTTGATCTTATCTGGAGAAGAAGGAACAGAATAAGAAAACCACAAGCATGGCGACTGGGTTTTATCTGGTATGCCCGCTTTATTTCTGTTGTTGTTACTATTCTGGGCTGCAGTGGAGTGGGGTCAGAAGAAGTCACAAGTGACCGCATGTCTCCACCAGGGTACAACTCTGAGCTGTACCAAACTCCTGAGCTGACATCTGTCCCTGCTGAGGTAAATTCTTTGCTTTGCTTTCTTTCAAGCTTGGTGTTTACCAGAAGGCATTTGAACATCTTGGGAATGCACTGACTTATGACCCTGCCAACTACAAGGTATTTCAGGCTATGGAACTACAGAGCCTTCCTACAGATGGTCCCGTGACCCCTAGAGCTGACCCGACCCTAGAAATGGGATGGCTTTCTCATTTTAAATACCCAAGAAGTTAACTTTGTATCTATATGCTAGTGCTGGAGAACAAAACCAGAGCTTTGTGTGTGTCAGGCAAGTAATCTACCATGAGGTACACCCCGTGTCTGAGAAATCACCTTTTATTTATAATTCTTACTTTTAAAAGTTCTTATTGAAACTGTTGTAAAGCGTTGATGCTCAGCTTCTTCACAAGGAGTATCTTTATGGTAACAGGCCTGTGAATCTTTGCTGAAGGCGGTCAGGGTGCCATTAGAGTTTATGTGTTACTTGAGAATTTAGCCCAGCTTCCACAACAGTTGTTTAAGGATTCTTGATCTTAGTGAACCTGAAATTATAATTTCTAGATATGACTCAGAGGTGGGAAAATCAAGTGAATGAATATTACTGAGGGAGGTGCAACCAGATAGGGCTGTTTAGACACAAACTCGGTCATTTAGGAAGGCAGTAGCCAGGCTCTGCTGTCTCCCCACCTCAGTACCTTCAAGAAATAATAGTGCTGGACTGATAAAAATGGCAGCCAACTCACTGCATCCTGAGCCAGAAAGAGATGGGTATTTCGTATCCACAGTCAAGTATATGAGAGGTGTCAGTACAGCTAGTGTACAAAGCAGTGCAGACAAAAGGCAGCAGTTTCAGAATACTAAGTTCCTTAGCTACAAGTAGGAAACAAAAGGAGCTAGTGCATCCAGTGACATTTTTCTGTTTTTGTTTTTATGCCGTATGACTCCAGAAACATTCCTTAGCAGTCCTTGACCTAGTAGTTTGGGTATATTAGTTACCTGGAAGAAGTTTCTCTGTCATGTCTATGCCAGTGGGCTAACTATGTGCATTCAGGAGACCGTCTCACAGCCATGGCTTCTTGATGACTGAGTTACTAACTTTACATGCATTACGTTTCAGGCCATCTTGGCAGCAGGCAGCATGATGCAGACCCATGGGGACTTTGATGTTGCCCTTACCAAATACAGAGTTGTAGCTTGTGCTTTTCCAGAAAGTCCTCCACTTTGGAATAACATTGGAATGTGTTTCTTCGGCAAGAAGAAATACGTGGCAGTAAGTGTCCTTACAGCCCTGTTCACACTCATCCACATGGTTGGTTAATGGGTCTGCTGAGCCCGCCTTGCCCTGGGTTGAGTGCCCCTGTCTCTGCAGGCGATCAGCTGTCTAAAACGAGCCAATTATTTGGCTCCCTTCGATTGGAAGATTCTGTACAATCTGGGCCTTGTCCATTTGACTATGCAGCAGTATGCATCAGCATTCCATTTCCTCAGTGCAGCCATCAACTTCCAGCCAAAGATGGGGGAACTCTACATGCTTTTGGCTGGTAAGGGACATTTATATAGAAACCCTTTTTGTTTTGTTTTCAAGACAGGGTTTCTCTGTGTAGTCTTGGCTATCCAACTCAGAGATCAACCTGCCTCTGCCTCTGCTGGGATTAAAGGCATGTGCCACCACACCTGGCTAGAAATCCATTCTTGTAAGTTATACTGATGGAAAAGCCAGTTAGGATCATAGGTTAGTAGCTAAATGCCCTAAAGAGAGATTTGAACTTAAGAATTTTAACAGGTCCAATCAAGATCATTCATGTCCACAGTTCATTTTTATTTTTTTGGACACAGGGTCTCATTATTTGGTCCTTGCTGGCCTGGAACTTACTGTGCAAGTTCTTTGAACTCAGAAACTGCCTGCCTCTGGAGTGCTGGGATTAAAGGTGTGCGCCACCACACTTAGCTTTTTTTAAATTTATTTTGAGTTATGTATATATGTATGTGTCTGTGGGTAGGTTTATGCACATGTGTGTCCAGAAAAGGGCACTGGTTTCTTTGAAACTAGAGATACAGACAGTTGTGAGCTATCTGGTATGGATATTTTCAGCACCAAACTTACGTCTTCTGCAAGAGCAGCAAGTGCTCTTAATCTTAACCATTGCACCATCCCTCCAGCCCCACACAGTACCCCTCTTAAGTTCTTTTTTTTTTTTTTCCTGTTTTTTGGTGTGTGTGTATGTGTGTGTCTCTGCTAGATATTGACCCCTGGGCCCTGCATGTAGCTAGGCAAGTTCTCTCCCCCTGAGCCCCCATATTTGCTGCACCTGGTTGATCTGAGCGCGATAGCATAATTAAGAACCTGGGCATAACATGGAGTTCTGCCCCTCTATGATTGTATGTACTCGTGGCTGATGTGAGGATTACGAGCAAACACAGTGAACATGAAACCTTTGGGTTTGTTACCACAGTGCACATACGGAGGTCAGAGGACAACTTAAGGGAGAAGTTTCTCTCTTTCCATTATGTGGTTCCAGGGATCCAGCTCAGGCCATCAAACATCCTTACTCATTGAGCCATCCCATTGACCCATTTTTATTTTTGTTAATGTAACTGGCCTTTGGTTAGAATATCATTCTATTCCCAAATTCCATTTATGCTATACAAAATAAAATTAAGCAGGGAAGAGGTGGATCATGTCTATAATCCTGCTTTTGAAGTAGAGGTAGGAAGGTTGAGGCCAGCCTGAGCTACATTAGTAAGACTGACACTATTTAAAAAGAAAGAAACACAACAAGCTAGCTATTCCTTCTAGGGAATACTTTCTCCACAAAACAGACTTAGAGCTGTCTGTCTTCATTGGTCTCCTGGTGTGTCTCTACGTCTTCCTTGGTAGTGGTCTTCTGGTGTGTGTCTATGTCTTCATTGGTCTTCTGTCTTTTGGTCATTCCTGTGGTATTTTCAATTTATGAGAGAAAGGTCAAAAGCAACTAAATGGTGGTTATTTGGAGAGCACCAGAATGCAAAGCTAGCTCAAGTTTCTGGAGAAGCTTAGAGCCTTCCTGTAAGGTAAGAGTGCCTCACTGCTTACGTTAGGGCAGACACATCAGTTCTCATCTGACAAAGCAGAGCCAGGCCTGCACAAGGTCCTGAAGGACAAACTAGACTTCAGTGGCAATGTAAGTGTGTGACTGTGGAATGACACAGAGTCCTTCTGTATTCCTAGTTCTCATAGTTGCCTTTTTGGCTGCAGGAGGTGGAGTTACCATGACTTTCAGAGTAGCTGTTTTTAGGTTTTATATATTAGGCTTTCAAGAAATCCCAATTTTGAAAAAAGGAGGGGAATGTTCTGTGGCTTGCTAAAAGTTTTAAGAGTCATGGTTATAGATGATGAGGAACAAGTGAGCATTTTTGGGTAGAACAGTGATGTGTCAGTTTGTACGTCCTGTTAGCAGTGTGAGATGGAGGCAGGTGGTGACAGTGTCACCAGAGAAAATGGAAAACTTGGTTTGGGCTTGAACAAGGGAAAATAGCAGAAAGTCAGTGGAAAAGCAGGACACACGACACTCTGCAGCCAATTTATGCGGTGAGGCATCGAAGCTGAAGGATGAAAGAGACTTCATTTTGAGAGTGGTCTAAGATATATATATTTTTTCTATCTAAAATGAGCTCTCCTGACTTTCTCTGACAGTGGCTCTGACCAACCTGGAAGATACAGAAAATGCCAAAAGAGCTTATGCCGAAGCTGTTCGTCTGGATAAGTACGCATTCTGTTCTGTGGGAAAGGGTCAGGGGGTGTTATTACCAAAGTGTGCCTTAGGATCAATGCTGCCTGAATCATCTAGGCTACTGTGTCACGTAAATGTGGCTCCTAAGCAAGCAGAGCTTGACAAGAATTAAAAGCCTGAGAAATACTTCCACTTCTGAGCTTAGTAATCAAGAAAGTCAAGAGCTGGCAACACTCTGGCTTGAGTTGCTCATAAGCTGTAGCTAACTAGATTAGCGGGGTTCAGCTTCATCAAAGGTAAATATATATTCTTGGGGTGTGGGGGGAGGTTATTTGACCAGCATTGGGATTTCTTGCTCAGCCCTTCTCATGTGGCTTTGTTGGTGCCTTACCTTTGTCCTGCTTTGCTGCTTAGACGGCTCCTTGACTCTGCTCCGTGGGTCACATTTTGTTGTATGATGGGAACAACCAACACTTAGTCATTTTTGTTTGGATTTCATATGAGAAAGATCTTCAAATGACTAAATTATTACAGAGCCCCAGTGTCAGGCAGTCCCTCTCTGCCACAGGTGTAACCCTTTAGTAAACCTGAACTATGCTGTGCTGCTGTATAACCAGGGTGAGAAGAAGGGTGCCCTGGCCCAGTACCAGGAGATGGAGAAGAAGGTCAGCTTTCTCAAGGACAACAGTCCTTTGGAATTTGACTCTGAGGTATGTCTTAAATTAGCTTCTATACATTAATAAGCAAGTTGTTAACAGATGAAAGGTACTATAAGCTCATGTTTCTCTGTGTTTCATGCTGATTACGGCATGAACTCACCAGTTACTTATAGTCTGAGACAAACTTTGCTAGACAAAATAGTTCAGACTTACTGCGTTATGTTTTCACTCATACAGCTTATCAGCAACGGATAGTTTGGCTAGTGATGCATCAAATTTAAATTATTGCATTTTAGAGATCTTGTAAGGTCCGCCCTTGGTGTCCAGTAGGCAACCTGTACTCTCACTGGAGAATGATTCCCTTAGCCAGGCATGAGAACACTTGAATGATTTCCTTGTTTAAGCACTTCCTCCATCAACTGCTGTTACATCAGGCAATGGCTCAGTCAGTGCCCTTTGGTGAAAGGCCCAAGAAGGCTGGCTTGGCTCTTCTGGTCTTGTCAACAGCTTTTTTTTCTTCCCATGTGGGCACAAGATGGTAGAGATGGCTCAGAAGTTGGGAGCTGCCCTCCAGGTTGGGGAGGCACTGGTCTGGACCAAGCCAGTCAAAGATCCCAAGTCAAAGCAACGGACCAATTCAGCGAGCAAATCTGCTGCTCCCCCACAGCCTCTGGGCTCCAATCAAGCTCTAGGACAGGCGATGTCTTCAGCAGCTGCCTACAGGAAGCTCCCTTCAGGTAGGAGTACATAAAGCTCTGTGAAGAGTTGGTGGGGATAAGCCGCCTTTGCCAGCAGAGATCACAGCGTTGAGAGAGGCGCGCACTGCACACAGGCATGAGTGCGCTGTGCATCATGGCCAGTTTAGTACTGGACAGAGTCCCCAGAGCGAGCAAACTGCCACTTGTTTCCGAGGGCAGCTGTGAGGTAGGTGACAATGGAGACTGTTTATCGGGTAGCAGCTTCTAGGCTTAGAAGTGCATGACTAAGTGTGTGCTGTTGCACATTCTTGCTTTAGTTTTCACAAGCTTAATGTTTTATTCCTTCAGTTATGTTATGGGTGTCCCTCCTAGGTACAGAATGCACTATAGTCTTGACAGTCTCAGACGATACCAAGGTCCCTGTTAAATGGCTTTTTATGAAATGGAGTAACTGAGAATTCAAGTTTTGTTTCCTTGCAAGGTGCTGTAGGAGCCCAGCTCACAAAGCCACCATCATTGCCATTGGAGCCAGAGCCCGAGCCCACTGTGGAAACAAGTCCAAAAGAAGCATCAGAACAAAAGAAAGAAAAATAGCAACATACGTGAAAAAAACAGGATGACCCTGGAGTAGGGGGTCTCTTAGGTGAGACCATATAGAAGGTGGTCATATGACCAGGCAGATGGAAGCCAACACTCTTCGTCCTGGGTTGGCACTGCAGAATTAAAACAGAGCCCAGGGTGTGTTGGATCAGGAGGAGTCTAAGGCTCATGCAACCCTTTGCTGGCCCCATCATCCAGGAACGAGAGAGAAGACATGCTAGATAGACTTGAGGTCTTACGTGTATAGCTCCAAGAGTCAGCAAGGCAAATGATCAAAGACCATCACTCAGTGAGGGACTGTTATCTTGATAAAGGAAAAGGGTCCTTTCCTTAATAGCCTGTGGTGATGAAACCCTATTCTAACTGAACTGTGGGAACACATCAGTCCCCACTGTAAACACAAACCTTAGATTAAGAACCTAGTTAAGCCAGGCACAGTGGTGAATGCCTGTAATCCTAGCTGGGAGGCAGAAGCAGGCAGATCTCTGAGTTTGAGGCCAGCCTGATCTACAAAGTGAGTCCAGGACAGCCAGGGCTACACAGAGAAACGCTGTCTCGAAAAAAACAAAAACAAAAACAAAACAAAACAACCACAAAAAAACAAACAAAAAAAAGGACCTAGTTAAATAGGGTTGTCCCCCCCGACCCCCAACACTTCTTTTAGATTAAGTTGAGACCCAGACAGGAATGTGTCCAAAGAGAATCTAAAACAAGTCCTCATCTCCAGAGGTCAGAGTCTAGAGTCATATCATGTCAGAATAAGTGGTAGGAGTCAAGGGCTGGTCTGAAATCTGCACCAAGGATTTAAGAAGGTGTGGGTAGAATGACTGAGGACATACCTCAGTGTTAGAGCGCTTGCTTGGCATGCACAAGGCCCTGAGTTCAATCCCCAGTACTGTTAAAAAAAAGAGCTTTTAGCAAGGGAATTTTAACCAAGATAATCAATGATGAATGCTAACAGATGCTCTCATGGCCCATTAGCAGCCTTTGTAAAGATTATGGATCACTAAAAGGTCACATTAAAAGATTTAAAAAAAAAAAAAGTATCACTGTCTGTCTATCTTTACCTATTTCCAAGCCTCATTTGAAACTAAAAGCCTCAGAGTCATGTTGTTCTTAGCTGTAGTGTGGCCTCACAGCAGTGTAGAAGGTCAGCCCCTCTGAGCCAGTTCTAGTTTTCGCCTAAACTGGCAGCTAGACGCCTGACATACTATCAAACCAGTGTGGAGTTTTGATACTATGGCTAGGCCTGACTGGGCAGACTGTGCAGAGATCCTCTTCTGAACTCTTAACCACTCAAGGCAAGCACAGTACCAGATGTAGCAGATCTGCTTTGCAGCAATGGAAAAACTCACCTCTACATAGCATAGAGGGTGGTAAAGACTAAATTAATTGGTCTCTAGAACCCAGGAGCTAAGTCAGCAGAAAGGAGGTCTATTTGTAGGTGGCAGATGAGAAGAGACTGTATAGGGGAGGCAGATGCTCCTTCTGGACTGAAGTCCAGAAGATGGGTGACTAGGACCAAGGACTTTCAAGTCTGTTTTTAGGTATGTCTGTCTTTGAGATAACCCAATGATGTCTTACTAGATACCTAAATAACCTGAATTAAGGAACAAAGTCTATTTGAAGGTTCTGCTAGAGCACTGGCTCTCAACCTGTGGGTCAAGATCCTTTTTTTTTTTGTGGGGGGGAGGGGTGTCACGTATCAGATATCCCACATATGAGATGCTTACATTATGATTCATAACAGTAGCAGTATTACAGCTATGAAATAGCAACAGAAATAACTTTATCGTTGGGAGTCCCCACACCATGAAGATCTACATTAAAGGCTTGCGACATCAGGGAGGGTGAGAGCCACAGTGCTGGAAGAGTCTGGATTTTCTGACAGCTGGAGAGCGCAGGCTGAGGGGGCTTCTTAAAGTTAAGGTGAAGGTAGAGACTGAAGGGAACGGGTATTTAAGGGGAAAGCCAGTGTGCTGTTATGGAAGGTAATAGGAGAATGAGTTCAAGAAGGGAGGTCAGTCTTGGGAGTTTGTCTACCACAGAATTACTGTCAGAAAGAGCGAGTCTGTTGGGGAGGAATCTACAGAAATGGAGAAACCCCATTTCAGAAGGTCTATGCCAGGCTACACTAGGTTTGAACCTGGGAGTGGACACAGCCCCTGACTGTACATCACCAAGCAGGAATGCCCCCCTGGAGCAGTGGGGCAGCAGAAGCCCGTGCAGAGATGAACTCTTTTTGTAAAGCTTTGAAGCAGAGTACAGAGGTCTCTGAAGGTGGAACTGAAGACCACACTCTGAGATGACTTTAAATATTTGTTTTTTGAGACAGGGTCTCATGTATCCAGGCTAGCCTCACACTATGTAGCTGAGAGACTAGCCTTCACTCCTACCTTCCTACCTCTGCCTCTGAATGCTGTAGTTAACAGGTATGTACCAACATGACTGGCTGAAGTCTTAGTATCTGAGGATACACAAGTGCGAAGGTGCTCTTCAGGTCAAAGTGTGGCAGAAACTGAGAGGCCTGCTCAGTTTTTCTGTTCCCCAGGGGCGGTATGGTACCTTTCTTCTGGGAGTAATTACAAAGCAATGCTTTCCACAGTACTTGGACTTAGGTTTTCTTAGATAACAGGCCACATTTGTCCAGTCTTCTGGGCATCTGCATTGGCAGTTTCCCATTCATTGTGAAAAGAAAGGTTATTCTATGAAGGCAAGTCACAGCAGTTTCTTTTTTAATTTTAGGAAAAGGGCTGGAGGGATGCCTCAATGGTTAAGAACACTGCATGCTCTTAACCCAGAGGACCTGGGTTCATTTCCTAGAGTCCACATGGCATCTCACAACTGCCTGTAACTCTAAGATATGACACCGACACACAGACATGTGTGAAGCAGGCAAAACACCAATGCATATGAAGAAAAAGAAATTATTTAGGAAAATGAGGCCTAACTGATAATCATAGATCCAGGTATGGTTTTGACCCATCAGGAAGACTGAAACCCAGAGTGTTGACAATACTGAGTGCAGCTGCAGCACAGGTGCTTTGGAAATAAACTTGGCACATTCTTAAAAAACTAAATACACTTTCACATGATCCAAGAGTCACAGTAAAGTATTTGCCAAAATAAATTGGAAACAATCAATCATACCTTCCTCTATATAGATGCCCAAACTTGGAAGCAATCAAAAGATACCTTTTCACTGTCTCTGACATGAACTGACTGGCCTGCTCTTTGATCACTTCCCCCTGAGCGGGGAGCAGCCTTACCAGGCCACAGAGGAAGACAATGCAGCCACTCCTGATGAGATCTGATAGACTAGGATCAGAAGGAAGGAGAGGAGGACCTCCCCTATCAGTGGACTTGGGGAGTGGCATGCATGCAGAAAGGGGAGGGAGGGTGGAATCGGGAGGGGAGAAGGGAGGGGCTTATGGGGGGATACAAAATGAATAAAGTGTAATTAATAAAAAATTAAAATAAATAAATAAATAAAATGTGGAAGATACCCTTTCACAAATAAGTAGATGTGTTGTTAAAAAGAAAGAAAATCAGCTAGGCAGTGGTGGTGCACACCTTTAATCCCAGCACTCTGGAGGCAGAGGCAGGCAAATCTCTGAGTCCCAGGACAGCCAGGGCTACAAAGAGAAACTCTGTCTCAAAAAATCTAAGTAGGAAAGAAAATCCCAGTCATTCTATTTTACCAATGAAGCCAGATGCTGGGTGAAAGCCTGTTAGCTCAGAGAGGCAGAAGCAGCACCTCGCTGACCTTCCTCCTCATCCGACATCTTAGAAGGAAAAAGCCCTTTCTCCTCCTTGCTGTCTTAAACACCCTTCACTCACTGTCCCTCTTTCCTATGTTTTCTTAAGTCACCTGGCTGCTTGTTCCACCTCTTGACCATGATTGGCTTTCTGGCTTTACTTAACTCTTGCTCACAAAAAGCTCTTGGTTTAAAGGTGTGTGCTAAGGCTGAGCCATACCACAATAAGAAGCAGAGCTTTCCAGTTCACAATCTTGGGGTTTACAATGTGATCAAATATACTGCAACATGGCTAAATAGACTTCAGTAGAGCCAGACAAACGGAAAAGTGCAAAAAAGCTATCAAGCTGAGAAAGTATATGCATAGTAGTAAGCGAAAAAGAGCCAGTTTGAAATGCCCACATACTGCATGATCTTGATGATGTCTTCTGGAAATCTAGCCGTTCTACAATGTGCATATTTCAAAACTATGTTATGTTGTTGTTTTTTCCGAGACAGGGTTTTTCTGTGTGTGTAGCCCTGGTTGTCCTGGAAATCGCTGGCCTTAAACTCACAGAGATCCATCTTCCTTTGCCTCCCAAGTGCTGGGATTAAAGTACAGTATATATGCTATAGTATACATATACGTATATATAGTATATATGTATGTATGTATATGAAATGAGGACATATTTAAATCTGTCCTCAGGTTAACAGTACGCATAGGAATTAAACTGCATTACAGACCTAACTGTAAAACCTGAGGCTGCATGGGTGATGTGTATCATTCCGTTTCAGGGTATACAACTGATAGGACCTTAGCGTGAACATCAGGCTACAGCTTGTAGCAACAGACCTGGCAAAGACCTTATCGTGTCTGAAATCATGAAGAACTCTTATAGCTTAATAATAAGGAAAACAAACGTCAGGCCAAACCAAACACCCAACTAGGACAACTTTACAAAGAAAGTATAGTAGTGGTCAATGAGCACTGAAAAGGTAAGGTACTTAACGTTTGTCACAGTGGAAACAACAGTCAATATCCACTAAAATGGCTCAGACAGAACACTGAGAACTCCCACTGTTGGCAAGAACAAGATAGAATCAGAACAGTCCAAAACTGTCATCAGGAGCATAAAGCGGTCTAGCCATTTCCAGAAGGGTCTTTGGCTGGTTATTCTGGTCTTACAGGTTTTCATCTGAGAAGAACCTGTTCAAGCTCTTGTTGGTGAGAGCTTATTTACCTGAAAGTAGAAGCCTGTATGTACTCAGCAGCCATAAAATATAGAGCTCTGTGAAACATGGATGACTCTAGAACATGCTCAGTGTGCAGCTTTATGGAGGACCAGGCAGCGGAGTTTCATGATAAACCCCAGAACAGGCAAAGCTACTTGTCATAGAGAAAAAAAAAAAAAAAAAAAGTTGACTCAGGGTCAAGGTTAGGAATATGGAGGAGGCATGGATTTACCTGGTGATGGAAACACATCTGCTAAGACTTACCGAGTGATACACATACGTTGACCTAAAATACAGCAAAAGAAGAGAAAACTGGATTACAACAGTTAACAAATGGCTTCAAATGCTTTAGAGACTACAATGCAGACTAAATGGTAGGGTTACCTGCTTTTAGTGGCATAGCCCTCCTCCTCGTGGTGGCGCAGTTTTTCAAGTGACTGCAGTAGGGAATGTATAGTCTCCAAGACACCTGTGACTGGCTGGGGGATTTTTCAAAGCCTCTGTCTCCTCATTAGCCCCATGTGAGCTCTTCTTCAGAAGCGGGCACAGCCTCCAGTGGAGGCCACAGTCACCCCTGCTGAGGCCCACCCACACTCGCCCAGCTTCTTTCAGAAAGGCATCATTCTCCAAACAGGTCTGCGTGCACTCGTTCTCGGCAATGAGGTTTTTACCTGTTCTGTTGTGTTTTTTGTTTTTGTTTTGCAAGACAGGGTTTCTTTGTGTAACAGTCCGGGCTGTCCTGGAACTTACTCTGTAGACCAGGCTGGCCTTGAGATCCCCCTGCCTCCACCTCCCAGGCACTGGGATTAAAGGCTTGTGCTACTACCACCTGGCCCAGTTACTATCTTCCAACATACAACCTGGTACATCTGTTGACAAACACTTGACTTGCTGCCACAGCTTGCCCTGCAAATTCTCAAGGGAAAGCAAGCGTGAAGTCACTGGCCAAGGCAGGCGCTCACTACCCTTCTCCTCGTAGTCTTCACTAGCATCACCAGCCACACCTGGACAGTATTTGAGCCTTTACTCAGGGAGGAGCTGAACAAATAATGTAAAGAAAAGAACACAGTTTACTAAACCTTGGCTTTAAGAAAGTTATCTCTTCTCACTCTGGCTTTCCTAATAGGCTGAAACCCTGGCGTGCACACCTGTAACCTCAGCACCAAGGTCAGCCCACCTGAGAAAGAAAAGTGTAGAAACATTTTTTGAGACAGGGTCTCACTGTGTAGTCTTGAATGGCCTGGAATTCATTCTGTAGACCAACCAGGCTGGCCTCAAACTCTGAGGTTTACCTGTTTCTGTCACCCAGAAAACTAATTTTAACTGAGCCTGCTTAGAGGCAGCCAACATTCTCCTTAATGTTCGTTTTCAATTTCAAGA
The DNA here is from genome assembly GCF_907164565.1 of Psammomys obesus. Lineage (NCBI taxonomy): Eukaryota > Metazoa > Chordata > Mammalia > Rodentia > Muridae > Psammomys > Psammomys obesus. The sequence continues at coordinate 20,627,429 of NW_026596039.1, read as the reverse complement.
GGCATAATTGTGTAGGCTTCAGTTTTCTCTGAAAAAGAGTTAAGATTTTCCTTCTTACCCAAATCAGAGGCAAGATCTGCCATTCCAGGAGCAGCTGGTGTGAGTGGTCCTTGTCCGTGGGCAGACATCTTGCACTTTGGACTAGAGAGATTTTAGTTCTTTGAAGTGGCTGTGTGCCACCTTCAAGGAACCCATAGCAGTAGCTTCTGAGACTGTAAGGCCTGACAGGCCTACTTCTGAGGCTCAGCTCGAGGGAAGCCTAACCCGATGGCAAGGAACAAAGAACAAATGCTTCAGCAACCAAGTGCTATGCAAATCACAAGCTCTGTCCAGAGTGAGGTGAGAACAAAATCAATTAGACTTAGGATCCCGGAAAGGTAAATTGTTTTAATATTTTTAAAAGCACACAGAAATCTTGATTTATTAAAAAAATAAATATACAACATGACACATTCATGATCCTGGGGCTCTTATGAGGCGCTCTCTTTAATGGACTCTTTAGTGGACGCGTCAAAGCAAAACACAAAACTCATGATGCGCTCTAAACAGAAGCACATTCCAGTTGTAAAGCACATCTCTTCAAGGCTCAGAAAGAACGAGTACCAGTCTTCTGCTACAGAAAGCACTTCCAGGGCTGAGCAGCGAGGCTGAGCCCAGGCCACGGGGCCTTTTCCCAGTCAGCCCCATGTACAGACTGAGCTGGGGGCAGGAAGGCATGGTTCTTCCAAGCAGAGTGATCAGGTGGCCCAAGGACCCCCAAGCATGTCCAGCCTGAGACCATAAAGCACAGAATTTGTTCTGTCCTTTCTGGTGCCTCTGACCAGTGTCTTGAGAGCAGGAGGCTGGGAAGATACACATATCAAACAACTGTCACTGTTAACCGTGAGTGAAAAACTTGATTCTGCCAGAAGCATAAGTCTCCTTATGACTGCCTCCTCCAGATTTTCTGAGTGGTCAGGCTTGTGGGGAGAGAGACCCCTTCTCTAGTGGGCCAGGAAAGAAGTGCTTTCTGTGGCTGGACGAGCTCCCCAGAGTCAAGTGTGTCACACCATACCTTATGGAACATCTACTGGGGATTCAGGAATGGAGGTTTGAACCTTTGTAACAACATAAGAACAAAAATCCAGTCATTAGTAGATAGTGAAGTTTCAATTAAACCTGAAGTGTTTTTATGTAATTGCCAACAGGCTGGAATGTATCTGTACAGTTTAATCTGCTATGATTTCTTTGGCTGTCTTCCAATTAGATCTAGGAACTGTCTGACATCCACAGGCCTATTTCCCAAGCTATGTTCTTCCTGGAATTCTTAAGATGGTGGTTTTCATTCCTCACACAACCATCTACAGCCCTCCTAATCAGGGTGTACTTCTGAGTAGAAGAGGCCTTCAGCTGAAATGGCATCACCAAGGCCCACAGTTCGAACGGGGTCTTTACATACCAATACAGGTGTGAAGTGGAAGGTTATTCCCTCCCTGTGCCACTCCACCACTGGCTTATTTGGGTTTAATACAATCTTGGAGCCGGACTCCGAATGAGATGTCATAAACTCCTGAGGTGCCCTTAGAGATACTCGGCTGGCATCTATGGTTTCAGTGGCACAGGCTTGTGTCCCAGCCACTCGAGCTCCCGCAGCTACAGCTGCAAGCTGGTTGGCCCAGTGTCCGTCCACAGTTGCCAGGATGTGGTAGACCAGCGTGTGAAAATGGATCCTGGTGAGATCTGAGGATCTGCTTTTACTTCTCCCATGTTCTTTCAAGATCCAGAAGAGGATGTCACTGACCATGCCTACGTCAGGAACACCATCCCAGGAGGAGAGAGAAGCATGGGGTCCAGATGCCGACTGGCTGAGAAACAGCAGCTCCTGTTCATTCAGCCCAAGAGAAGTCACTGCGGGAAAGACCTGCTAACAAAAATAACGACAGGTCTCTTCGATGGGCACGACCTAGCTCCTTGAGCATTAGGACAGAGCCAGTGACTAAAGGTCCTCCTTCTCAGGCCCGTCTTTGAAGTCAATTTCAGGCATTGAATCTCTTAAGTCTCCAGCTCCATGACCACTTGGGGAGTTACAGTTGCTCAATGCCCTGCAGACCCAGTCTTGTCATGTGCCACTGTAAAGGCAGAGGGCAACCCTGAGGCTCTTCCCTGTGCCTTTGGCCTCTGCAGACAGAGGGCTCATGGGTGGCAGCACACATCCTTCCTGGTACACTCCCATGTTTTCCTATCTATGCACAAAATAACACTGGAACTACACCTGAAACTGACGAGATTTCTGAGGGCAGGTGTGGGGAGGGAGCAGAAGAGCTGGACAAAGGAGCTCTTAGCCTGTATCTTCACACTCTCTGGGTATAGGTTCATGTATTACCGAAGCTTATTAAGCTAATGAGTAGCCAGCTGACATGCCAGCCCAGGTGTGAAAAGCCTGGGTTCAGGTCTGGCTCACTGGGACTTATCCACACCATCCCTGCTGTCTAAAGGGAGGTGATCTCAGATACCTAGCACTGGGGAGTCATGGTCACCCAAAATTTGTGTCTAATTGAAAGCTGAGTTGGGCTTTCAGATTTTGTCCTGAAATTTGCAAAAACAAAAACACAACAACAAAAAGTCCACCCTTCACTTCAAAAGAAGAAATGTGGCTCAGGCCTATCGGTTACACTGCCACAGTCCTAGCCCAGTGGAAACATTATCCTGAACATTCCTAGATCCATCCGGCTCCCCTGTACTCAGATCTGAGTGACGCAATGCCCACCTGTCAGTCGTAAACCTGTCACAGCCCAAACACCTTGTCTTCTGGGAGAGAGGGATTTCCTTTAGAGGCCCCCAGGGCCAGAGGTGGCCTGTGAACAGCCATGTGGTTACCTGCTGCACAATGCTGCTCATGAGCTCCCTGTTGGTCATACTGGCCAGCTCTAGGTGGACTGGAATACCCGTGGGAATGTCAGAAATGGAGGTGACAACCTGCGGAGAGGAAGCAGGGGCATTAGGATAGAAGTCAGACAACAGGGAAGGCAAGATTAGGTTCCGGGCAGCTCAGACGCACTCAACACACCCTCTGCATCCTCACGAATTTATACAAGCGGTGCCTGTCCCACCTCCTCTGCGGCTAACAGCCGCTTTCCCAGTAGAAAAACTCTGCTCTTAGGGAGCCACCAGGGCTACACACTCAGAGGACACAGAAGTGCTCCTGTATGTCTATGTTGTCTCCTAGCCCTGCTATCTACATTGAGCAGCTGGCCCCACTGTAGACAGGCCTGCAGGAAGCACAGCACAGCTGATGTGAAGTGAGATGACAGAAGACACAGGACATAGCACAAAGCTACGGCTTGCAGCCACACTCAGTGAAACATGGGATGCACAAAGGCTCAGGCAAGGTCTCCTCAGTTGCCCTACTGCTGCTACCTTGACTGAGCGGAGCCTAAGGCAAGGCAGCATCAGCTTGAGGCTTGGTGGCAGAAGCCTGAAGGAGAACACCAGCTGAGACCTGTGGATCTGTAGCAGAGCTATTACCTCCAAGAGCCTCTTCCTCTGGAAGTCCTTGCTTTGTCCCTCCATCATGTGCAATCCAGAGAGGACCACCAGGTCAGGCTGGAACTCCTCCAGGCTAGACACAAACACCTCCAGCATATTCATGGCCCCGTTGGAGAGGTCGTGAGAGAAGATGAACCGGTTGGCATGGGGAGCTTTAAACGGGCCCCACTCCTCCCCTAGAGAAGCCCAGTCAACACAATGGGAAGAAAAGGAAGAAGCTTTCAGTCTTCCAGCTGCAAGGCACTTGAAGGTACCTCACAGGAGCCCTGGCTTTGAGCAGTCTGGCCTGTGGCCATGCAGACCCCTACACAGGTGTAAAGTCAGCAAGGGTGCTGCATCCAGGGTGGGACTACAGTAGCTAAAAAACAAATCAAAAGCTAAATCCAACTCAATACAGAAACAGACACGTAGGATGAGTCCTGTGCCTTTGAAAGGTCATCCGCTTCCTAGAAAGCTCTGCTGCCTGAACTCAAGCGTGCAGAGCACATGACTGGCGCATACCAGCACACAAGGACATATCAGCATACACAGCATACCAGCACATCCAGCAGAAAGGCCAGGCTGCCCTCCCATGGGCCGCACCCTGAGCAGTTTTCACCTAGCTGGAAGCTAAACAGGCCAAAGACCTGAGCCTCGCTGCCTCGCCTCTTCTGGCTGTCCCCTGGAGGCTCTGAGCTTGTGGTCTAGACTTATTTAGCTGTTCTGAGCATTTCCTTGCAGAACTGCTTAGGATTGGTGACTGTTCAGTGGTAAACTAAAGTGCTCTTCTTCCCTAAATTTGTCCTGCTGCTCCAGCCATATGAAGGTGCCCTTATTCCTTGGCAGAACCATTAACGTGCCCTATTGGGACCTGGCATGGCTCTGCACTGACCTGCTAGGTATCCATCTACAGCCACTGAGCTGAGGGCAGGCAAGCTTGTGCCTCCCTCATCACATCCCACTGCCTCACAGCACACTTGCCACAGCCACAAGAACGAATTAGCAAAGAACAAGAGAACAAGAAAGTAGACAGATGACCTAAATTTAGACCACAAGGACAAAAAAATCCAACACTTGTGCAATCAACTGCACAATGGTAGAAATGCCATACTTTCTGACAGTGCTAGGAAGAACCACAAAGCTTAGCCTAGGGGAAAAGAACCACACAGATTAAAAGCAACTCAACTGAGTTCTTCAAGGAATGATGAGGCAAAAGTAAACAAGCTTCTGCAAGGCCAGAGGAGAGAGAATGTACAGAACTATTTCCACAAGACACAGGACTGATGGAGTAGCCTGAGACGATGGAGCTCAGCCAGTAATAGCAGCTAGCGCTCCTTTCATCACGAAACTCAGTATTCATTTCTGTAAGCAATTTCTTCTCTCAATTATCAACTAAGTGAAACCTCTGCAGTGACTCACTTGATTCCCAGACCAAAGCTAAAAGTGAGGTTTTCTGGGGTGCTCTGGTAAGAGAGAGAAGAGGAGAAAAAAGTAAAAGTTGACAGATGTGCTTGGAATTTACCAATCTAGGCTACAGAGCAGCCCAGAACAGCCTCTGTTGAAGCTGCCCTAAGGGCTGCTGTCACCTGACTGTTTCTTCCTGGAGCCTGTGGCAGTAGCTTCGAGTGAGGGTAACAAAAGGCCACTGCTTTGACTAAGGGAAAAAACAAAACAAAACAAAACAAAAAAAACCAACAAAACAAGGCATCCAAAAGAACAGAAATGTGAGGCTTATCACGCGAAGGACAGTGACTCTCCTTTTGGGACAGCCAGTCCTGTCTCCACTCCCAATTCACCATGAGAAATTAATTGCAAAGTGCCCATGCAGGCATGGGTGCCTACAGAGGGCGCAGGAGCAGGCCCCAGACAAACACCTCAGCTATCTAGAACATTCCAGGCAGTGGTCCCAAAGCAGGCCACAAGCTCTACACCGGCTCCCAAGTTCATCCTCGACACCATGTTTAGTGATAAAAGTGTCACACCCACTTCCCATTTGGGGAAACTGAATCAGCAACTCAAAGTTTGTGTATTATGAAAGGTCGATTTCCTAGTAAAACAATCTGCTTCTAATTTTAGATCTGCCCTCCATAAGCCCCCAACTGTTTCTAGTATGTACCAGAGAGAACTTGAAAACAACCAATCCCTTTTGTGTTCTTGCAGAAAGGGGTACTTTTCAAGAAGCATATATTGTACCTCACGTGACCATTACTTACGCTAGGTGTGGGTCTCTGTCACTGAAGTGACTCACTGAAGAGCATTAAGTACCGCTGTAAGGATGCCCATTACTGTGTGGATGCCCAGTCCTTTAACGTGAATGATGTGTTGACTCAGAAACTAAAGAGTTCTTGAGCACAGGAGAAGACATAGCAAGAAACACACAAAATCCCTTGTGCCCAGGTACTGAGTCAGCCTTCCTTTCTTGTAACATAAAATCCTCTGGGATTGTTATTTTGCATTCATAAGTACTAGAATATTATGTAACAGGAAGAAATATAAATAATTCTACATTCCACCTCCAGGAAAAAAAATGAAGTGCTCCCATGAAAGCTCACCAGACCAATTGCCTGGCACCAATCGCAAGCAACCTGGAAGGGCTGTGTCTGAAAAGTCCCAGGCAGAATCCGGGAGAGCTGAGCAAGTGTTTACTGCCTTCTTAGCTCTTGGTAATAAAGGAAAACTGCATTATAAGCATAGGCAGAATACATTTTCACTTTAACCACTTTAAGAGAGAGCTCTCCCGCAGCCTCTTTCCGCAGATCCATCCCTGTGGGAGCACACTGCCTTCATTGCTATTGTACTCTGGCACCCTATATGGAGACAATGGCCACTACTAGCTCCTTAGGCCAGTGGGCTGGAAAATCTCTGGTCCAGGAGCCCAAACAGGGGACTGCTATTGACAGGGACTTCTGGCACAGCCCCACCCTGCACGACTGGCCTGAGCCACCATCCCACCAGTACTCAGGGACTCCTCCCACCCACACCCCACCTTCCTTACCTGCCACGTACTCTAAAATAAGGTGGAACTCATCCACTTCCTGCAGTGACTCTGGTGGAACAAACACATTGTCATCAAGAAGTTCATGCAGCTTTGGACCAATTGGACCACAAAGAAGAACCTGGATAATAAGATAAGCAACATCAAGTCACTCTCCCGGGAGATGAGTTCCTATCATGCAGACTCCAACAGTAACCAGCAAGATAGCAGACTCCAACTGACCCTCAAAACCTCTTGTTTTGGAAGTTTGTGATATTGGGGCTCTTCATTACCAGGGCTTAGGCCTCTAAGGTATGACCTCACTGTACCTAGTTTTGCAGAATGACGAAGTCCTAGTTGTTCAGTATCTATGCAACTTCTGTGGCCCACACTCAGTTACAGAATCAGTGTGTCTCCCTCAAGTCCAGATACTAAAGGCCTAAAACCCTAGTGTGATGCTGTTGGAGCTACAGCCTTTATGAAGAGATGACTAAATATGGTCTTAATCAAATGGACCTAGGAGAGAAAGACCTGCACACCTACAAAAACCCAAACTGGAACACAGTTGGCCACCCATAAGTTAGCAAAAAAGCCCTTACACTTCCATGAAACCTTCGTTTTAGACCTTCAAACCTCCAAAACTGAGAAAGCAAATTTTTGTTTTAATACAGTTTACAGTATTTTATTACATGGTAGCCAAGGAGACATGCGTGCGTGCGTACACACACGCACATACAAACACACTCTGTTATCAGGAGTGGGGTGGGTATGTTTCTTTTCCTGAGATGGTAGGCTAGCTAAGTAGTCTAGGCTGGCCTCACACTCACCCTCTGCCTGCCTTAGCCTCCTGGGTGGCTGGGATGGCAAGAACGCATGCTGTGTGAGGCTCCTACACAGCATTTTAAAAACTACCTTGTATTCCGTGTAAGCAAAAAGACATGGAGTGTTTGCTCAAAGCTGCCAGATAAAAATACTTCCTTGGAATTTTTACACAGAATGGGGAAAAAGGCCTACTGCTTTTCACCAGACTTCAATGGCCAGCGACTTAATCTGTCAGATCGCACTCTCCCACTATGCTTAACTGTTGCCTGACCACATAACCCTTCACGTTTAGGGGCCAAGCTCTGCAGCTTTTCTACACCCTTTGTCTTCAAGCCGAAACTGCCCATTCTCCTGCCTTCCGCCCCCTCCCCAGCCACCTGCTGTTAGCTCTGGAAGCCCCTTCCTACCCTGGCTGGACCACAGTCCAGTGCAGTTTCTGTCACACCCCTCAAGGCCAGACTAATAGACTCAAAACATGAAGAAAGATTCTGAAAAGTCTCTAGAAAGCATTAACTTTGGTTCGTATTGAGACATCTTACTCAGACACTTCAAAGCCATATTCATTGGCAAATGAACTCCTTACCTTGTACTTGTTTTGCACAAATAGACTCTTTGGCTTCCAAAGTAAAAATATACTCCTTCCCTGCTTTCCATATGAAATGAGCCTCTTGGTATTTCTGAAAATTCTGAGTCCTGCCACTTTCTTTCCTTCCCCTAATTCTTGCCTAGACTTTTAATTCTGAGATAGTAAGAGACACATGCCTAAAACAACAAAAAATAGGTCAAATACAGGAAGTGACGGTTTCAAAGCACTTGGACATTAGGCAGAGTATAGTGATTCATACAACGTCCAAATGAACCTGTTGAGCCCTACAAATACATCCTTGCACAAAAGGGCTTCAAAAGACCTTCAAAACCTGGAAAGATTTATGACTCACTAGCAGATCCTCATCAAAGGAATGTTGTTAATAAAAGGAAGTCCTTCAGGCGGAACAGCAACAAGAGGAGGTAGAAATGTGGATCAAGAACAGAAACAAAGAGCAACGGAAATGCTGACTCTAGAGACACAGCTGCTTACAAGATAAAAATAAAGGAAGACACAAACAGCACAGTGGAGGATCCTAACCCTGTGTAAAACAGGTGTAGCAGTAACAGTACCCTGAGATGGCTCAGGGTGTAAAGGCACTTGCCGCCAAGCCTGATGACCGGAGTCTAATCCCTGGGGTATGGTAGAAGAGAAATGACTTCCTCAAGTTGCCCTCTGACCTCTGTAAATATCCACGTGCATGCTGTGGCACAGGCACACCCACACATAAACACGAAGTGAATATATAAACAATATATAAACTGGGCGTGGTGACACACGCCTTTAATCCCAACATTCCAGAGGCAGAGGCAGGTGAATCTCTGAGTTCAAAGCCAACCTGGTTTACATAATGAGTTCCAGCCCACCCAGGGCTAGAGTGAGACCCTAACTCCAAACAAAGAAAATATATCTACATATATAAATAAGCAAAATGTAAAAAAAAAAAAAAAAAACTATTTTAAAAGGAAGTAAGTACTAAAATCTAGTATATTACAAAATATAGCATGGGGGGGGGTAGGTTTGAAGTCCTTATAGGAAGCATGTTAGAGCATGGATGTGCACTGTGAGGTGTGGTCATTCAAAGAACAGAGAACTCACAGGCTTCTGTTGAGACTGACGGAATACTCCTGTCTCAGCAGCAAAGCCAGCCCAGACACTGTTCCTGCAATTACTAGAAAAGTTAAAAGTTTTACCTAGTTTCTGGCTTCTATGTAGACTAAGTCACACTTCCCAAAAAAGCTGTCAGTCAGAAATCCCCATTTCTGAGAGACCTGCAAGCTCTTTCAGTACCCCTCGCCCCTTCATGATCCACAAGGCAGCTCTCTCCCCTATGGCAGGTGCTCGCTACTCCTATCCCCCTCCTGTAATGGTCTTCCGAAGGTGATCATGTGTCAGCTCCTTCCCAGGAACCTGTCATTCTGCTTTTTTCTTACTGTTTCTAACACATTGTTGTAACAAATTGTGAAATGCTGTTTTCCAGGAATGACGTTATCATTGTTCTTTTGAACTTTAAGCAGCTGTGATCACCTGTACCAATACTGTGCCCATTAAAGACCTTCACTGGGGAAGAAGATTCATTAGGCCCCAAACTCACACGGCCTGCCCGCCCCTCCCCCGTGCTCTCCACTCTTAAAAGCAGCACTAATTAAGCTCATTGGTTTTGCAGGCTAGACCTGAGTGGATTCCTCACTTTGGTCTGCTGGTGGTTGCCCTATCTGCACAACAGACATTTGTTTGTCTCCCAGGGAAAGATTCACACAACTGTGATAAAGAAATATAGGGCCAGAGAGATGGCATGATGCTTAGGAGCACTGGCTGCTCTTCCAGAGGACCTGGGTCCAATTCCCAGCACCCACATGGCAGCTATCAACCATCTGCACCTCCAGTTTCAGGAGAAGTGATGCCCCCTTCTGGCTTCCATGGTCACTGGACATATGTGTAATGTACACTGCACATATGTGATGTACAGACATACATGAAAGCAAACACCCATACACATTACAAAAACTTCAATATAAACCTTAAAGCAACTGCTGAAATAGCAAAACCAAAAATTATAGCTAACAAGTCAAAAAAGATAAAAGTTAAATGGAACAGAATACAAAAGAATAAAAAACAGTAAAAGAAGAAGATTAAAAGATAGGACAAGCTGAAGAGATGGCTCAGGCTTTTCCAGAGGTCCTGAGTTCAATTCCCAGCAACCACATGGCAGCTCACACCCACCTATAATGAGATCTGGTGCCCTCTTCTGGCATGCAGGTGAACATCAGGCAGAACATCGTTTACATAATAAAATCAATAAATCTTAAAAAAAAAAAAAGAAAGAAAATTACCCCTAATTAAAAAAAAAAAAAAAAATAGGGCAAACACCAACAAATGGCAAGATGTCCTTTTTAAAGTTTAACCCAATTTGTCAACAGCAACATTAAATGTAGATGATCTACATACCTCACTGTCTTAGGTACTGATCTATTGTTGCAAGGAGACACCATGACCAAAGCAGCTCCTATAAGGGAAGAGTATTTCACTGGGGGCTTGCCCACAGTCTTAGAGACAGCTCATCGTCGGCATGGTGGAAAGCAGCAGGTATGGTGCTAGAGCAGTAGCTGAGGGCTCTACATTCTGATCCACAGGCGGTAGACAGACTGGGCCTTTGACACCTCCTCAAGGCCACAATTATTTCAACAAGGCCACACCTCCTAATTCTTCCCAAACACTTCCATTCCCTGGTGACTAAGTATTTGCATATGTGAGCCAATAGGGGCCATTGTATTCAAACCACCACACCCACCTTAATGGAGAGATTATGAAACTAGAAAAAAGCAAGTCCCACTATATACTATCTACAAAAAACTCATTAAATATGAATATGCAAATAGGCTATAAACACAAGGCTATAAAAAGATATATAACACACCAACACACTAACTGGGCAAAGGCCGGAGAACAGACAGTGGTAACTTTGACTTTGTGCAGCTTTGAGAATTGAGCATCAGTACCAGAGTTAACAGTAGATGTTCACAGCTTGGCTGGTGAGGAACTAGAACAAGACAGGAAGTGACACAGGATACAGATTTATCAACTTGTTCCTAAGTTCTTAGACAAAGACAGAACAGCCCAGAAAATCATAGCCCTTTGCATTCTTTCAATGGCCACTCAACAAAGGAGCATGTGTGTAAAAAGAAGAAGAAAGAAAGAAAAAAATCTGGTCACCCAATAGTAGCAATAAGTAGCATGATAAAGAGATTTCTCCTGCTGGGTTAGTCACCAGGAAGGCCAACAGAATACAATAACAGTAGAAGTTAGTAGGAGAATGACTTGTAGAAAACTCTCAAGTATATAGGAACCAACCAACACACCTCTAGTCCATCAATGGGCTAGTAAAGGGCACATCTTAAGAAATCAAAGAGATAACAGAAAGTTTTTACCTAATAATAGTAACCTTTCCAACTGAAAACACAAGGTCCAGGGAATAGTGAATTCTACAAACATTTAGGAGGGTATAATAAATATAAAAATTCATATAAATTCTTTTCACAAACTTGATGTGAGGCAGGCAAAATGGCTCAGCAGTTAAGATACTTGTTGCAGCCTAATTCGATCCCCAGAACCCACATGGTGGATGGAGACACCCAATTCTGAGGACTATTTTTCTGACCACCAGAAGTGAATTGTGGCATGAGGTACATGTGCAACCCCCCCCCCCCGCCCTCAAAGAACAACAACAGAAAACCGTAAAGGAGGAGGAAATATATCTCAACTAATTCTACTATATAATGGCATTATTACACTCAGAGACAGACAGACATGTGCAGCACTGAAGTTCGAACCCAGGGCTTGCACATGCTAAGTAAGAACCGAACCACTGAGCTAGATCCCCAACCCTCACAAATGCCTTTTTAAGGGCACTGCTCTCTCCTGCCACCTGACCTCACTTTTACTGTTGCACTAACTTGCCTTTATTAGATTCCCCAAGTCAACTTCTAAGAAACAGGGTACAGTTCTAGAGCTAGACTTACTGCAGCTCTAATCATAGGTCTGCTTAAGACTAGGCAATGTAACCTTGAGCACCTCACTGTCCTATGTCCAAGGGGGATAATAAAAGAACTTCCCTTACAGGCCCTGTGAGGATTAAATGAGTGAGTGAGTGTGTGTGTGTGTGTGTGTGTGTCTGTGTATCAAACAATGCCTGGCTATAGTAAGAACTATGTATGTGTTAGCTCCTGTCTCTACTCTAGAAAATCTAGTTCTTAATTTCTGGTAGTTCTAGGGAATACTAGGATGCAGCTGGGCAAGTTAAACTCAGTTACCAAGAGAGCAGTATAGGAAGGTAGTGTTTGAATCGTAGCTCTGCCATTTTCTAGCTTAGGTGACATTGGAGACCCCATTTAGCCTCTCTGGACTTAATTACAAAAATCAAGAAATCATTAGACTATTGTCAGGACAGAGCAAGAAACGTCTTTTCTCCTCTCAAAGCCAGGTTTGTTTATTATCATATCTTCCATTCAGACTGATCCTAAGCCTCTCCAAAGACAAAACAAACGCTGCCCACAGGAGAGGCCATATGAATGGTTTAAAAAAGTAGCACCTGAATGAGTAGTTTTCTTTTGCAAAGAGTAGAGGGGGCGGGCAGTTGGAGGTTATTGGCATTACACTGAAATCAGCTTTGGTAAATCTGTTTCCCCTCTTTTGGAAGCTCTAGTTCAAGCTTTGTTTTACAGTACAATAGCAACTACTGCCACACTGCCCCCCCCCGCACCTATCCCTCTACCTACCCACATTTTACTTTACACATATCATATACAAATAATTAATGTTCATTCACTTGGGAGGTTTGTTTGAATCAGAGTTTTGCTATGTACTCCAACCTGGCCCAGAACTTGTGACTTTGCTGCCTCTTAGGATTACAGACGTGTACCACCGCACCTGGCTATAGAGATCGAGTTCAGGACAGCCAAGGCTACACAGAGAAACCCTGTCTCGAAAAAATAAAAATAAAAATAAAAAAGGGACATCTCCTTAAATCAAAGGTTTAAGACTTGAAGAAACACTTCTACACACGCGCCTCTGTCTCTGGGGTCACTATACCTGACAGCTTCCATGTTTTAGCACTTTAAATCCAGGCTCACCAACACAGGCAGCTCCATTTTCTCTTATCACTCAGAGTAATCTCCTGTCTCAGCCTGACTCCAGAGTGCATGTGCTTTCAGCCATTACACATTCACCATAACATGGGCTCTCAGGCCAGGCCTGTCTACGTGGAATATGAGCTTCTGTCTGTATTAGTGTGAACATCTCTGGGCCTCTCACTTCCTTTCGTAGAAAGCAAGGACAGTCCCATCAATAGCAGAATTAACTAACCTTACAGCACTGCTGAAGAATCAGCCTACACACGGTAAATACCCAAACAGCCTTAGTTCCTGCTATTATCCACTAATACAACAGAGCTTTCTAACCAGATGCCCAGTGACCCACAGACTGAATTAAGGAACCAAGACCCACTCTTGCTCTTAACATTAAGGAAATAATAGTTGAAAGACACATTTTAATTTGGAAATGTGCCCTACCTTTAAGTCTGCGCTGGCGGCAAACCTCTGTCCAATCAAAGCTGCATTTCCTCCTACATAGTGCTGTAAGACAGTTAAGGTTAGAAACCAAACAAGTGTACAATCCAAGCTTAATCATTTCTAAGGTTAAAAATACAGCCCATTTCTACTGCCAAATTCTACACTTTTCTTTGAGATTTGTTTTTATTTTATGTTTACAGGTGTTTTGCTTATATGTCTGTACACCACATGTTTGCAGTACTGGAGGAGGCCAGAAGAGGGCACTGGATCCCTTGAAACCTTGAGCCTTCATGTGGTACTGAGAACTGATCCCTAGTTTTCTGAAAGAGGTGTCAGTGCTCTTAATCACTGAGCACCTAACGTCCCCACAGCATATTTTCTTTTTCTTCCTGGATTCTTGAGACATAGTTTCACGTAGCTCAGACTAGTCTCAAATGTATCTGAGGCTAGCCCTGAACGTCTTCCCTTGGCAGGGATCACGGGCATCTACCACCAGGCTAGCTCCAAACATGCTTTGAGGTGACTTGACAACAAAGGGCACAAATAAAGTTAATAAAAACAAAGCCAGGCATGGCAGTTCATGCCTTTAGTCCAAGCACTTGGGAGGCAGAAGCAGGCTTATCTATGTGAATTCTAGGCCAGCCTAGCCTACAAAGCTCTTACTGTACAGCCAGAGTTACATAAAGAGAGCCTGTCTCAAGCAAAACAAAAACAGACAAGGAATAATAAGGAGGGATGAAGAGAAAAAAATATGAAAATTAGTATGGTTGCTTGAATTAGATAAAATTTAGCCCTGAGCTTCCAGGCAGCTAAAACAGACAATAGAAAACATGAAAGACATGACTGGACCTTCTCCCAAACACTATGATTCCTTAAAGGAACATATATCTATTTCATTCTCCTAAACGTTGTTCAGTACATAAACATATTCTTTTCTCAATATTAGGGACAAAAGATTTAAACCTCAGAAGTCATCAAAGTCAAAGTGGTCACCAAGGTTTGCCTGTGATTGGTACCCATTAAAAATGCATTAACAACCTCCCTAGCTATAACTATAGGCCCTAAATTACCCAAGACCTTTGTTTTATATAAGAGGAAGGTCCTTTTATACATAAGGAAGGAATTATGTGGGGCCTAGAGGTGCTGGGATGAGAGAAATCAGAGCCAAAATTATCCCCCCCCCATTCCAACACATGCTCCAGCCTGAGAACTACCAATCTAGGCCGGCAGATTTCAAACACTGATTTTGCCTCTCTCCCGTTACTACAGGAACTACAGGAGACTGAGATATTTTGGCCATCACGAGTGGGGAATAGAGCCTTGTACTCAGTGGGCCAAGCGAGAGGCTGCTAACAGTTTATAAACACACGCTCCTTCTCGTGGAGCATGAGCCACTCTGCAAACACCCTAAGGTGGTGGTGGTGAATGCCTTTAATCCCAGCACTGAGGAGATAGAGACAGGAGGATCTCTGTGAGTTCAAGGCCAGCCTTGTTTACCAACTGTGTTCCAGGACAGCCAGGGGCATAACACAGAGAAACTCAGTCTCTAAAAACCAAAGCCAACTGCAAACTATACATTAAAAAAAAAAAAAAAAAAAATTACAACCTAACCAGGAGAAGACATTTTTCCAACCGTTAGCCTAGTAAAAAAAATGGGGGGGAGGGGCGAGTAAGAGGGGTAGTAGATAATGAGTGACCCAGAACAGAAATCTGAGTAAAAACAGTAAAAGACATGGCCAACACAGAGTTTTACAGAAAGGGCAAACCCCACAGAATTGGAGCACCATCTCATCGTACAGTGGAAAAGAAAGCTGCTTCTAAGACCCCTGTAAAATGGCTCTCTCCCCACCCGCATACCCGCTCTGTACTCTTAACATAGCTTGGAGCACTGGGGAGTGGGACAGACCTGGGCTTCTGGGAACTCAGATGCAGCCTGGGCGATGTCATGGAAGGTCTTCTTATCACTGAAGAAGCGCTCAGCAGCGGCTCCCTTCCCCATGAAGTGGACGAAGGCTTCTTCCAGATCACTTTTCGAGTGTAGAACAGCATGATCTCTTCCACTCCCAGGACTGAGGCCAAGTGCCTGCAGGAGCTTCACGCCAGAGATCACCACATCCACACAGGCATTGACTCTGGAAGGACAGAGAAGAGGAAAGGAAGCTGAAATGGGGGGTGGGGTGGAGGGGTCTGAATTTAGCTATAGAGACGAGCTCTGGAGAACAGCATTCACACAGCAATTAGCTGGTATAGGTTTGACACCAGAGCAATAAAACAAAACTCATCTAGCTAAAGAATGATTTTTATCTGGACACACACACTAGAGCTCTTTTCAAGAGCCCGCCAAACTTTTATCGCCAGTTGCAGACTGAGAAGACAGGTATTCAGCACTGAGAACAGTATCAGGTAACCAAAATGCATCCATGAAAAGATGCTGGTAGAGCTGTGCTGTCTGGATGCAAGTCACTTTAATTTCTGAATCTCAGCTTCCTTGTTTATAAAATGGCAACAGTCCAAGTTAACTTACAGTAAAGATTTAGTAAATCAATCTATGTTTTAAGGTGTAAAATAAAGTTCTTGTCAAAAGGGAGCTTCCCTTTTCCCTCTAAAGACATCTTTGAGGACACTGATCAGAACAAACTAACTACGGAATACTCTGAGCTGAAGCTGCATCTTCGAACTGAGCGTGGCTTTGAAGACTTGCGCATGCCTGTGGCCTTGTAGCAGCTCAGTACTTGACAGTGTTCACAGAACACAAAACACAGCTTCAAAGGGCTGTGAGAAACCAGTGCAGCACCACCTGATAAGTTGTATGAAATTATAGAGCCTCATAACAAGACCTTGTTTCAGAAAAATAATAATAAATAATAAAAACCACCAAGTGTGTTTGGCTCATGCCTGTAATTCCAAGACTGAGACTGAGACAGGCCAGCCTAGATAGACTACAGTGTAAACCCATCATCAAAACCACAAAAAAAAAAAAAAAAAAAAAAAAAAAAAACAGAAAAAAAAAGTTAGTGACCAGCTACTTATGGGCAGACACCAAGCTAATCATTGTGTCCTTGTCACATCTTTTCACCAGTGAAAGATTTTTCCTCTGGATTTAACAGCTTCGCTCAACATCACCAAGCTCATTGCCTAAGCTTTGCTGTGAAGGGAAAATGGAAAAAACAAAGTAGAGCACAAATTACGCTCACTCCCTTAACAGGAGAGCAAATTTCAAAACATATAAATGGTTGTGTAACATGGAGAAAACAGACATGAACAATTAGGGAACAAACAAGTCAAAGATACCAAATGTGTCCCTAAGGTTTGGGTCAGGGAAGGCACCTAGCTTTCTGGCCTGTCAGCAGAGGCTCGGGGGTGGGGCTCTTCCCAAGCCCCTGAGCAGAAGCACCTCAGAGGCAGGACAGTGCTTATCACTTCCCTGCACTGCAGCCTCTGTAAAAGATTTCCTAAGCTTCCTTCTGGCTTTAACATTCTCTTCCTCACTTATCACAACAACTAATTATAACCACAAGCTATTCAGCTGAAGAGAGTCAATGGCTGGGGAAGCTGGGCCCTGGAAGGCCTCTTTCTGAGGCACAAAAGTCGGGACAGGCATATTCAGATAAGGGACAGTTCCTAACCTTAACCCCGAGTTAGAAAATAGTTTGAGATCAGTAATTAGTCATTAGTCATCCCAGCTCCAGCTGAGAAAAGCTACAATAGAGATTAATATTCTAAACAGCACAGACTGGAGCAGCTTAATTCAATCCTAGCTTCATCTAGAGAAACTTCCTGCAAGGGGGCACAGCAAGTGGAGCTGTGGGGAAACGACTAACCTTGTCTTTTTTTTAAAATTCACTTTACATCCTTGTTGTAGGCCCATTCCTCTTCCCACCCTAGCCTTACCTTCCCTCCCTCCTCCTTCCCCTTTTCCTTGACTAACCTTGTCTTAGGACACAACAAGAATGCTAAGCTAGAGTGGAGAGTTCAGAGAAAGGGAGCAAAGCTCAGGGCAGATTTGGGATGAATGTGAAGTGAAGATGAGGGCTTCATTTTTATCCTGTAAGCAATGGGTACCAATTCAGGAGCAGGGGAGGACTCACATTCCTAGAAAGTCAAGGTGTGCTCCACTTAAGCACTGACATCTCAAAAGCATGCAGCCTGGCCCCAACTCCAGCCTCATTCTCAGAAGCCGCTTCATCTGAAATCCTACAAGAACATGCAGTCCAGTTCTCTGGAGCCCAGCTTACCTTCCTGCACCAACTGCTCCTCTGTCCCTTACTATGGTAACTCTGAGGGCTGAACATGAAAGCAGAAGTAGGACCAGTCTTATATGGTACTTCCAACACGAATGGCTGTGTGAACATGGGGAGGGAACCATTATCTCTAAGACAGCTTATCATCTGTGATGATGGTAATACTTAGAACTAACTGCTTCATAAAGTTGTTTCACCTGCCAGCAATGGTTTGGGTTCTTGATTCCCTTCACCAGAGTACTACAATGTCCTCTTTACCAGGGCCAAGGTGTCCAGATATACCCTTCTTACCAATCACACGAAATTTTGTGTTTTGAGTGAGAAATGAATCAATGTGTCAAACTATAACAGCTAGAAGATGCCTCCGTAGGTGGAAAACCTCAGTGGAAGTTCTTGCCTTGATCAATCTTAAGGCTAAATCTAGTCCCAGCCACCATCCTACTATAACTGTGCACAACTCTAACCTAGAACTGCTCAGCTGAACCCACTCATATCTTAGACTAACGAAGATCATGAAATACGGTTGTTTTAAGTTACTAAGTTTTGAGGTGACTTGTTACTACATAGCAATAGAAAATAGAACATCATCTTCTCAGAACCTTTTTTACTATCCCATCCTGGGAAGAATTGGTAATTTTCTGGAAGAACTGGACTGCCTTGCTCTTATCAGTAGCTGAAATAGCACTTTCCACAACTGTTATGAACAATGGTATCCCCTACCTCACCTCAAATTCCTATGTGGAAACCTTTGGTGGTTTGAAGAATGCGTGGTCCCCAGTTTGTGGAATTGTTTGCGAAGGATTAGGTGGCGTGTCCTTGTTGGAAGAGGCGCATCATAGGGGGTGGGCTTTGAGGTGTCAAAAGTCCATGCCCTTCTCAGCTACCTCTCTGCCTGGTTTTTTTGTTTTTTTTTTTTTGTTTTTTGTTTTTTTTTTTTTTGTTCATTTTGTTGTTGTTTTTACAGAGACAGGGTTTCTCTGTGTTGCCTTGGCTGTCCTGGAACTCGCTTTGTAGATCAGGCTGGCCTCAAACTCACAGAAATCTGACTGCCTCTGCCTCCCAAGTGTTGGGATGAAAAGCATTTGCACCAGCCCCAGCTAGTCTGCCTTCCACTCTAGAATAAACTCCGAGCTGCTGCTGAGCACCATGCCTGCGGCCATATTCCCTGTCATAGGCTCGTCCTCTGTAAGGCCCACAAACTCTCTTCTCTAAATTGCTTTAGTTGTGTTGTTTTGTTATGGCAAAAGAAAAGTAACGAAAGCCAGTGAGGTAGCATTCAGCTGTAATCCCAGCACCCACGGAGGCAGAGGCAGAGTTCCAGGCCAGCCTGGTCGACAAAGCAAGTCCAGGACAGCAGAGGGCTACACAGAGAAACCTTGTTTCCAAAAACAAACAAACAAAAAACAACAAAAAAGAAAAGTAACTAAGACAAACTGCAAACTCCAATGTGACTGTATTTGGACTTAGGGCCTTTAATGGATGGATGTTAAATGGATGGAGAGTTGGCCCCTAATCCAACAGGAATGGTTTCCATGTAGGAGGAAGAGACATCCCTCTGAGGACTATACAGTAAAAATCATGTGAGACCATGAGAAGCTGGCTAGCTGCAAGGTAGGAAGAAAAGATTCCCAGGTATCAGCTTCCCTAGACACCACTCTGGCACCTTGATCTGGGACTATCAGTCTCCAGAGCCACCAGAAACTTTGTGTTGTTTTAAGCAATTAGTCTGAGTTACTCTGTTCTGGCAGCCCAACACCATTAGTACATTAACAAATCTATCCACTTCCAACAAATGCAGCAGAAACCTGGCTTCCTCCATATGTACACCCCCTGAACCCAGCACACACTTGACACAGCTCAAAGAAAGATGACTAAGAATCTGGTAAGAACCTGGAGCTGGTGGAGCACACCTTCAATCCCAGCACTTAGGAGGCAGAGGCAGGCTGATCTTTGCGAGTTCAAGGCCAATCTGGTCTATGTGAATTCTAGGATAGCCAGGGCTTTGTAGAGACCCTGTCTCCAAAACAAAAGAATCTGATAAGGCCAGGCATGATAGTCCATGCCTTCAATCTCAGAACTTGGAAGGTAGAAGCAGGTAGATCTTTGAGTTTGAGGCTAGCCTAGTATACACAGGGAGTTCCAGGAGAGCCTGGGCTACACAGAGAAACCCTGTCATGAAGAAAAATAAATAAAAATAATTTAAAAAACTAAACTAAAAAAAAAAAAAAGTCAAACAACAAATTCAGAAAAGAAGGGCTGGAGATGGCTCAGCAGTTAAGAACATGCGCTGCTCCTCCAGAGGACAGAGTTCATTCCCTAGCACCAGTTTTGGTAACTCACAACCACACGTAACTGAACACCCTTTTCTGGCCTCCAAGGGGACCTGCATTCACATGTACACACCTACCGCCAACACAAGTAAATCTGAAAGTTTTAAATCTTTAAATAAGACTAATAAAGGCTGGAGAAATGGTTCAGTGTTTAGGAGCACCTGCAGACGACCCAGGTTTGAATCCCAGCACCACCGTGACAGCACCAAACTGTCCATAATTCCAGTCCCAGGGGATTGGAGGCCCTCAGCAGGCACTGCATGGACAGACACGATGGCAAAACACCCATACACAGTGAGAGAGAAAAAGAGAACTTTGAAAGAGGTAGGAACTACACAGTAAAAACCTGTGTTTGGATATAAAACTAACTAGTTAACACGTGAGTAGTCTCTAAAGCTAACACAATATTGGGTAAATAACATGATTATTTCATTGATTTAGGTCAATTTTGCTTTACTTTACTCCACATACCCACAACATACGAACAAAAATAGGAGGGTACCTGACAGGCTTATTTTTGCACAGGGCTTTTGTGCAGCACAGGAGGCAGGAGCAGGCAGATCTAAGTCTGAGGCCTCGCGGGTCTACTTACGTTCCAAACCAGCCAAGGAGGCCCTAATTTAAAAAGAAACAAACAAACTCAACAAATCCAACCTAAAGAAAAACATGTCAAAAACTTGCCCTTGACATGATGACAAGAAAATCAAGTCAAATTGGGAGAGGGACTAAGGTTAGTGTCAAAAAATAATTACATTTCTGTGAGTTTTACAAAGAAAGGAGGCACTGTGGTTTGAGAGAACCTTAAAAATATGGGCTGTCACTTGGTATGGGGAAGAAAAGTAGTTTCGAGAAGGGAGTGCTAAATGGGAAAGGCGCAGAGCTGATAATGAAACCTTAAAAAATGCTGAGTTTGAAAATGAGCAGTTTTAGGAGAGTGGTCTTCAGACTAGACCACGTAAAGAAATAATGTCAACAGCTACAGGCAGCTTCAAGTTCGTTTGGAAGAGTGCTAGAAAGACAGTAAAGCTCAAGCACCACCGCCAGAGAACAGCAGGTCGAGAAGGGCTGGAAGTCGGGGCGATGAAGGAACCTAAAAAATACAGGTGACAGGCGGAGCTGGAGTTCTGAGAGGCTGCAGGAGCCGGCTTTGCGCGGACCGAAGAGCAGGGCCAGCCTAGAGGAAATCCTGCGCAGAGCGCCCCTGCAGCGAGGACGAGAAAGGCTCGTCTCACGCGTCCGACACTTTCGCCAGGAGGGCAACGCGGACACCGCCGAGTCCCGGGCGGACCCCGGGGCCGCAGGCCCCGCAGGCACTCACCCCACGGCCACGCGGCGCCAGCGCCGGGCAGGCTGCACGATGAGGGCGTCCCAGGCGGCCACCAGCCGGCCCTCGGGGGACACGGGTCCCGGGAAGACGGGCGCGGGCCCCAGCCGCAGCGAGCTCCAGAACGAGCGCAGCGCAGAGCCCGGCAGCTCCGGCTCCAGCAGGAACACGCAGCCCACGGCCAGCGCCAGGAAGCCGGCGCACGCAGAGCCGCGCCACATCGCCATGTGGACACGCCGCCGCGCGAGTGGCAGCAAGCTTTCTCGGCTCGCGCCTCCTCCCAGCTGGGCGCGTGCTGACGTAGCACGCGTCGGCGTCACACCCGCGCGCCGCAGGCTCCGCCCCCAGACGGCGGGGCGACTGCTCCACCCGGCTGTGGGCGGGGCTGTGGGCGGGCTGTGGGCGGGGCGAACGGCGCCGGCGTAGGGTATTCGCGCTGTTCACATCCTGGCGCTGGGCGGCGCTCCCGAGCAGTCCTGACCCTGGATGAACAAAAGCAGTGGTGTGGCCCCAGTCCTTGCACATCTTCCCGAAATTCACCTGAACCCCGAGGGAGAGTGGGGGAATACGTTGACTTTCCGAGTAGGGTGAGGCCGGCTGATAAGGAAGAAGCAGGCAAACCTCGCGATTACGTAAGAGTCAGTCGGGCTTCCAGGGATACAAGCCTCCCGGTTCTCTCTTAAGACGTCCCTCCGCAGTGTCCGCCCTCCATGGTTTACCATTCGTTTCTGGTTCTGCTAGAGAGAGAGAGAGAGAGAGAGAGAGAGAGAGAGAGAGAGAGACAGAGAGAGACAGAGAGAGAGACAGAGAGAGAGACAGAGAGAGAGAGACAGAGAGAGTGTGTGTTTCTGCTACAGTGTGTGTGTGTGTGTGTGTGTGTGTGTGTGTGTGTGTGTGTGTGTG
>NW_026596039.1:20593370-20605168 GCF_907164565.1 Psammomys obesus | reverse complement strand
GTGTGTGTGTGTGTGTGTGTGTGTGTGTGTGTGTGTGTGTGTGTGTGTGTGTCTCGGAGGGGAGAGGAATCAGCTCAGGCCCAGTACTGTCAGGGGGATTCCGCCTCTTGAGATTCTTAGCTACCCTGGGGCTTCGGATGAGAATGAAGAAATCCCTTGGAGATCGTGTTCAGTCGAGATCAGATTCAACACTCACACCCCTTAGACAACCCTTTAGTGCTATGCTTTTTAATAACCTCACAATAACCCACAAAGGCATGAGATCCTGTGTACAATATGGAGGGACTATGGACTCGAGGTAAGAAATCCGGGTTTAGTTGTTGTCGGTGATACTATGGAAATTCAGCCAGCCCTGTCTTTCTTAGTGAGACCCTTCTATGTGAGAGGGTAGGCGTGCTGTCCAGCTCATTCTCAGCCTCATCTTCTACTCTGGCTTGTCTTTTTTTAATTATTACTATGTATTAATACAATATTCTGCCTGCATGTGTGCCAGCAGACCAGAAGAGGGCACCAGATCTCATTATAGATGGTTGTGAGCCACTGTGTGGCTACTGGGAATTGAACTCAGGACCTCTTGGAAGTACAGCCAGTGCTCTTAACCTCTGAGCCATCTCTCCAGCCCCTGGCTTGTTTTTTTTTTTTTGTTGTTGTTGTTTTGTTTTGTTTTTTGGCTTGTTTTTCTTGTACTAGTTTTGCTAACTCCTGACCAATTTTCTACTCTGTCTATGACCTTTGGACTTGTTAATGGAAATGAATTTCCTTAGCTTTATTTTATTTTTATTTTTTGGCTCTGAGTGTCCATGCCAAGTTGTTTCAGAGAAACTGTTCCCGTCACGGCCCTCACCTATTTAGTTTCCGCCACCAGAAGTGACTGCACCGTCATCTGTTTCCAAAACCGTAGATCCACTGACTGGCCAGAGGCTGTTTACTGGTTTGTTTGTTTCTTCGCTTACATATTTATTAAATAGGGCCTTGGGTAGCCCATACTGGCCTCAAACTCACTATGTAGTCAAGGATGACTTCGAACTTCTGATCCTCCTGCCTCTACCTCCTCAGTTCTGGCGTTAACAGGTGTGTATCACAGTGCTTGGTGCTCAAGAAGGAACCCAATGGTCTTATTCCTGCTAGACAAATGAAAGGTGTTTTTAGCCTTTGTTTCACTGAAACCAATATCAGGCATTTGTGGCTTTTGGGTGGTGGGCTGGCAGAGTCACACGTGGTTGAAGGTAGGACGAGCCCATTAAACAAGTTCCCAAGGTCAGCTCTGGGCAGGGTGGAGGAAGCCGAACTGTGAAGCAGGCCGGGAGGGTGAGGGAAGCCCGTCCAGGTGGCACCCCTCTGAATGCCGCTGAGTGTCCAGCACTTTGCACCAGATGCTTCTGCTTCTTTCCAGGCTTGCAAAAACTTTTGTTGTTTAGTCTCAGAGGCTAACTAGGAAGAGCTGGAGCAAAATCAAAGTTTATGTCTCACATGAAGCCCAGCTGTGGTGCGGGTGAAGCTGTGGGCCGTGCCAGCAAGCTGGATCTCATCTGATAGTTTTGGGGCTGGTCCGGGCCTCTTCCTGATTGGGTCAGTTGGTGTGGGTTTGTACTGGGGAAGACAAGCAGAGGAGAGTTGACCTCACTCCAACTACAAGTTAAGAAGCTGGGAAGGCTGAAAGGTGAAGGACGGGTGGCAGCAGCGGTTCATGGAGCCCGGTTGTGGCTTCTGGCCACACGGAAATCACAGCAGCTTTGATTCCCTCTCCCACTTTACGGGGGCTCAGGGAGCTACAGTCCCTCTTGCAATGTTTCCTTAATGAACAAAATTTCAGATTATCTCTTTGGCATCTGGAATGCTTGGCTAGCCAGTTGTGTTTCTAGGGGACAATTAAACAAAACAGTCCTGAGTGGGCAGACTGTTGCCTGAGCTGAGAGAACCTCGTGACAACACCTCCCCCAACCCAGATTACTTCCAGACATGGCCTTTGCTATTGCTTCTCTCTCCTAGGACCTTAAAATGAGAGGGGGCAAAAAGCAATTTAATTCCAGAAAATTCAGAGGACAGCACAGGCTCCAGGTGTTCCACCCAAGATCCTGACCTAGCAGGCCATGGAACACATCTAGGATTTAAACAGGAAATAGCAGCGCCTATCAGGACACCAGTGCTCATCACCCCATGATCTGAAAGGTTTCAAGGGGCAAATTTGCTCCCATCTTGGAGCAAAAGCCCCCTGGGCTAACTGGACTAACCACCTTTTTTACAGCTCAGGGTCTCTGGGGCTTCATCCAAGCTGCTCTTTGGAAACTACCTTCCATCAGGTGTTTGTTGATGCTAGGAACACTGCCAGCCATAGGTCAGAACAGAACAAAACTTTAAAGGTTATTTTAAAAAAAAAAAAGCTTCAAAGAGAAAAGATGAGGGAAAAAGGATCTCAAGACCCCAGGAAAAAAAGGTCTGTGTCCTGGGCAATGGCTGCCCCCTCCCTGTCTGGCCCTAGAAGGGCTCAGGAGATGGGCTGAGGGAGCAACGTGGCCAGAATGTCAGCAGCAGAGCCTTGAGAAGGGCGCCAGCGTGCCTTGCCGGTAACAGGACTCCACACACTGACTGGGAGTGGCGTCGTCTCGCCTTTGCACTTCCGCTTTGGGATGAACAACATTGGATGGGGAAGGGCTGGCTTTGGGAGGGCAGGAGGCTGGAGCTGCTGGGCTATCTCCTAAGACCAACGAAGCCTGGACTTCCCACACAGTGCTCTCTTGACCTCTCAACTCTATGGCCAGACTGCCAGCCAAAGTCCTAGCTCACAGACTCTGTCCTCTGTAGGTGTGGAAACCGGCCCTGCTGGCATCCAGACCGCAGATGTTGCAGGGATGTGGTTTGCTTTTCTGTAATACGGTGGTTTGGAAAGAAACGGACAGTTAGCTATTGCCTTTTCTTCCCTTTCAGCATGCAATCTTTTAGTTCTTGGCATCCATGTTTTGTGGCTTAAAACTGCCTGTAAATCTACCTTCCAGGGGATCCTACTCCTCTAGCCTCCTAGAGTACCTACACTCATATGCCCACTCCCATGAATATACACATAATTTTTTTTTTAAAGGAAGCCAGGCATGGTGGCACACAGCTTTAATCCCAGCACTTGGAAGACAAAGTGGGTTCAAGGCCAACCTGGTCTATAGAGTGAGTTCCAGGACAGCCAGGGCTACCTGTCTTGAAAAACACACGATAAAAAGAAAGGAAGAAGGAAGGAAGGAAGGAAGGAAGGAAGGAAGGAAGGAAGGAGAAAGAAAGAGAAAGGAAGGAAGGAAAGAAGGAAGGAAGGAGAAAGAGAAAGAAAGAGAGTATTTGAGGTGTGCTGGAGAGTATGGTCAGCTGGGTTGAGAAGGATTCACAGCAACCCTGAAACCTAACAGTTCTGTACAAACAAATGCAAAAACACCCTGCAACACACATGCAAGAGTGGAAACAAAGTGATAGAGAACAAGAAAAAGAACACTTCTTCCGTCGAGTTGGACTGTGAAATCCTCAGCTGGTTTAGCTCTGGTAGTTTCCCTGTGGTGGTGCTGGGTAGGTGGTCTCCGAGGGTTCCCTGTTTTCTGGTGATTCTCACGGCCTCGTGCAGACTGCGGTGGCCTCCCCTGATCCTGTGTGTCTGTGACTGTGAGGAACGATACTCACCCTATAGCTGAAGTGCTTTCTACCCTAGCTGAAGTTTTGCTGATTGGAAGGGCTTCCAGCTGGGCTCTGATGCTTCATTTTCCTGCCTGTTTCACTGCAGAGACCTTTCCTGGCCTGGTGGGTTTGCTTGAAGACCTTGACTCTTTACAAAGAGCTTACTGTGTATGGTCTTCACTGTTCACTTTTCTTGAGTTTCAGGGTTCTGCTTCAACAATTTAAGGAAGTGTACATTTTCTTGCCAGTCATACAGGCTGAGGGTCATTGGCAATGACTTTTTGTTTGTTTGTTTCTTTGCTTGCTTGCTTGCTTCCTTGTTTTAAGACAGAGTTTCTTTGCCTGGACAGGGTGTCCCTCCAGGACAGCTCTTGTAGTCCTGAAACTCACTCTGTAGACCAGGCTGGCCTTGAACTCAGAGATCCGCCTTCCTCTGCCTCCCAGGTGCTGGGATTAAAGGTTCGGATCATCATTTTCTTAAAAAAGAGCACATATCAAAAGCATCACATTCTTAGGTTCTGGGAGTTAGGGTTTTGACTTGTGTGTGTGTGGGTGTTCACAGCAGTATGCATGTGCATGAAAGCCAAAGCAGGATAATAAGGGCCTTTCTGCCTGTCACTGTATCCCCTGAGACAAGGTCTTCCATGAGGCTGGACCAGCGAGCCTTAGCAATCCTTTGGTCTCCGCCACCACCAGCTCTGAAATTTTTGGCGCTTACTAGCACGCCCTGCTTTTTATATGGGTGCTGACATCTGAACTTGGGTCCTCATGCACAGCAAACATGCTTGCCCATGGAGCCATTTCTCTAGCCCCAAGATTCCAACCATTGATTTCTCTGTCTTGGAAATGGAGAAATACAACTCAGACCATGTTCTCCTCAGTAACTGCGGTGGCCACACTTTGTTAATTTTTGCCTATGATATGTTACAAAGATCAGGCGTCTTTCTCCCAAGCCCATGTCTCCTGCAGCCCTCTCATGAAGCAGCGAAGTCTCCCCATCCCCCAGGGCAGGCTATGGCAGAAGTCAAAGCGTTAAGCAACGTGCTTCCACTCTTTTGAAACCCTGCACTAACACAGGGTTAGCCCACTAGGTGCGCAGAACACACGGCCTAGCTACTCCCATCTCCCCAGCTCATAGCCAGTCCTAAGAAGAGCAAAGCTACCTAGCTGATTGGTGCTAGCCAGTACGAGAGTCACTGTCTGACACCAGAGAATGACCCCACCAGCCCGACTTGCTGGCTTACATACTGTACATTAAATAAGGGGTTGTTTTTATTATGTCACTAACTTTTGAAGGTTTTTTGCTTATTTTTACAAAGTGAAAGCTACCCAGTCCCCGTCCGGAGGGTATTGTGGCTCTCATCTGTGCCTTGGTGTCTGCATGCCTGGCCGCCCTTTATCCTCCACATTTCTTCTCGGGTTCGCTCCGTCTAACAGGTCTTCTCTGAGCAAGCAGAGCTCCATCTACCTGGGCAAGTCGTCACTCCTCGATGTATTCTCCGTCTTGCCTCAATATCTGACACTTCCCCATTTGTTCGATTGTTTACCGAAGCCTTACCCTGTTAGAATATGAATTCCGTGAGACCAGGGAGCATGTGCTCTCCAGCCAGTGACTGCATTAGTGCCTGAGAATCAGCAAGTAGTTGTTGACTAATCCAATTAAGAATCCCCTAGCATGGCCTGTGAACCTGAGTTTGCTTTCCAGGACCCACATGATGGGAGAAGAGAACAGACTCCCAACAGTTGTCCTCTGACACTCACACACATGCGGCGGTGCACGATAAGTGAATGAATAAAGAAGTGTGATGAAGTGTGTTTCAAAGGAAGGGATCCTCCAACATGCTCATCATGTGCATGAGAAGTTGGACTGCTAAAGGAAAGCTCTTGCTCCAAACAGCACAGTTTAGGGTAGTGCTACTGGGGATCGAGAGAACTGCAGCTTAAGTCTTAAGGCACCCCATATCTGCAGGGCTTTTGTTTTGTTTTTTAGAGACAGGGTTTCTCTGTGTAGTCCAGGCTGCCCTGGAACTTGCTCTGTAGACCAGCCTGGCCTCAAACTCAGAGCTCCACCTGCCGCCTCTGACTCTCAAGGGCAGGGATTAAAGGTGTGCGTGTCCACTGCCTGGCTCCATACATTTAGAAACATGAACACACGAATCAGAGCAAATCAAAGCTGGCCGTGTCACCTTCTTCTGTGGCTGTGGCGCCTAGCTGTAGCACAGACAGACAGGTCACACAGTGCCTGAGCCAGGAGGAGCTGATCTTTCCGTAGCCAGCCCTTGGGGAAAGGGCTGAAGTCTACAAGGCTTCAGCAGCAGTGGCTGGGCCATGTCATTTCATCCCCACCTCCCAGGAGGAGCAAACAGTTCACCAAATCCCCATTCATGCTCACACCCCTTCCCCCACTCAAAGGCAATTCTTGCTGCAGCTAACCCACTTCTAAATCTCCCTCTGAAGAGACATTGCAACTCCGTGAAGTCTATTGCAAGCGAGATTATGTGACTCAGACCCAATGCTGAAACTGTAATACATGAGTTTTTGATTGCTTGCTTTTCGGGGGCACTATTTCCTATTTGGCACAATTGAGATTAACTTCAACTATAAAAGGTGGATGGTAAAATATTTCCACTGGGAAAATAGTCTAACAAGTACATGATATTTTCACAACAAATACTACATAACAAGACCCAATTTGATCATTGTGGGACAGGCCTTTAATCCCAGCAAGTTCCAGGCCAGCCAGAGTTGCATAGTGAGACCCTATCTCAGAGAGAGAGGCAGAGACACAGAAACACAGGAGAGATACAGGAGTAAAACTTCACAAAGTGATCTGTGTTTTCCTGAGAAATACAATTAAAAACAGACTCGGTTGCTTGCTTTTCGCCAAACTCCACTTTGCAGAGTCTCTGAAGGCAGAAGACTAACAGGCAGTGTCAGCATTGTCTCTGTGCCTGGGAGAGTCTGGGGGCCTGCTCCAGTGTGACAGTTTGATTTGTCACCACAGACTACATTAATATGACAGTTTTACACCTTTAAATAGCCCAGAGCTGCCAATCTAGAGTGAAGGGAAGAGATTCTGCAGCCTCCTCACTAGGATTCCACACATTTGTTCTGATTTGCATGGAGCTAAACTAAGAAAGAAACCACATCTTACTACATGTGTGCAAACTTTTTGCAAAAAGACTTGGCACATGGATCTATTACTCAACCCATTCCAACCTGAGTAGGTACATATTACCCTTTAACCCTCAGATTTCCTCTCTCTCTCTCTCTCTGTGTGTGTGTGTGTGTGTGTCTGTGTGTGTGTCTGTGTCTGTGTCTGTGTCTGTGTACTTGGTACAGATTGAACCTAAGGCCTTGCCCATGCTAGTCAAGCAACTTATTATTGTTAATTTTGAGACAGGGTCTCCCTGAGTTGCCCAGGCAGGCCTTGAACTTTCTCTATTTCAGCCTCCTAAGTAGCTGAGATGCCAAGCCTGCACCACCAGGCTTTGTTTTTGAAGTGTGTTTTAATCTATGAAACACCATTCTGGTCATGCTACATGGTCATGCTACAAACCCTGTTAACATCAATGCTGAAAAATTTATTGTCACCATGGCATCCTTCAGGAGGAACTTCTCTTGGTGACTACTTTTGTCATTATCCTGGGAGTCAAGAAAAGAAAATGTCTCAGTAATTCTCATCCTTTACTTTCTGGTCCAACTCTTGAGGCCTGTTGGGGCGGGGAAGAGAAGAGTGGGGTTTTTCTGCTTAAAAGCAAGTCCACAACAACTCTCTCTCTGTCTCTTTCTCTCTCTCTCTGTCCCCCCCTCTCTCACTCTCTCTCGTATTACTTAGAAATATAGAAGAGTAAAAAGAAATTGTTTCAGAGACAGGGTCTCATTGTGTAGCCCTGGCTGGTGTGGGACTCACAGAGATCTTCCTGCCTCTGTCTCTTCAATGCTTGGAGTAAAAGTATGTGCCACTATGCCCAGCTTACAAAGAAAGTTTTAAATCACCCTTAAACTAGTATTCAATTCTTTGAGTTCATATTTTGAAAAGTTAAAAGAAGTATTTAACCAATGAGTAAAATTGTTTTAATATGCACACACACTTGTATCTTCATAGAAATGTACTTTTACTTATTTCCTACTTTCTTGGGTGGTTGGGACCAACCCAGGCCCTGGCACACACTAGGCAAGTATTTTTCCACCGAGCCACACTCCCGCTCAATTTTATTACATATGTTTTATTGTGACATTTTTACTTTAGTATGTTGCTAGCACATTTTATTGAATGAGATTATTCTTGTTGGTGTAGGCTGTTGTTTGTTTAAGGTACAAGTAGAGGATCTGGCTGTACACAAGCGTGCGCTGTTGTGGGCAATGTTTAAGCATCCCTAGAGCCAAATCCTTGTTGAGTTTCTTTGTTTCTCTTTTGAGACAGAGTCTCTCTGTGTAGCCCTGGCTGTTCTGGAACTCACCATGTAGACCAGGCCTCCAACTCACAGAGATCCGCCTGCCTTGTTGAGCGTCTTGATTGTCTCCTTATAGCCACACAGAAGAACTTGCTAGTCCCAGGGGCGCACCTCATGCTGCGGTCACATTCTCTGGGTAAAGCAGTCACCCCTCTGTTGGAAGCAGGTAAAGGCAGACCCACCGCACACTCGTGTCTGTCTGTCTGCCCTGTGAAAGATCAGGGAAAGGGGACGTGCAGGGTGCAACGCGGCCACACCAAAACTCTGACTATGAAAGGGTGGGGTCGTAGGCAGGAGAGAAATAAGGGTTCTGAGTAAGGGGAGTCCTTAAGGCCCAGATGCACTGGGTTGATCTTTGGGCTGAGGTTTCCCCATAGGTCTGGGGTCCCAAGGTGACAAGCTGCATGGACATGGCACCTCCCGGTGCAAAGAACTGAGCCTGGCTGGCAGGAATGATCTGGCAGCTGCAGGTACAAGCTGGGCCAGGTTGCTCCAAGCCCCTGGTGCTTCTTAAAAGTGGGCAGCTCAGCCTACAGATTGGGAAAGGATCTTCACCAACCCTATGTCTGACAGAGGACTAATATCAAGAATATATAAAGAACTCAAGAAGTTAAACAGCAACAAATCAAGTAATCCAAATAAAAAATGGGGTACAGAGCTAAACAGAGAATTCTCAATAGAGGAATATCAAATGGCAGAGAAACAAAGAAATGCTCAACGTTCTTAGTCATCAGGAAAATGTTAATCAAAACGACCCTGAGATTTCACCTTACAACCATCAGAATGGCTACAATAAAAAACTCAAGTGACAACACATGCTGGAGAGAATGTGGAGAAAGGGGAACCCTCCTCCACTGCTGGTGAGAATGTAAATTTGTATAACCACTTTGGAAATCAACCTGGCACTTTCTCAGACAATTATAGTCTGAGTATAGTGCTACCTCAGGATCCAGCTATACCACTCCTGGGCATATATCCAAAAGATGCTCAAGTATACAACAAGAACGTTTGCTCAACCAAGTTTGTAGCAGCTTTATTTGTAATAGCTAGAAGTTGGAAACAACCCAGATGTCCCTCAGTTGAGGAATGGATGCAGAAATTGTGGTACATCTACACAATGGAATACTACTCAGCAATTAAAAACAAGGAAATCATGAAATTTGCAGGCAAATGGTGGGAACTAGAGAAGATCATCCTGAGGTATCCCAGAAGTAGAAAGACACAGATGGTATATACTCACTTATAAGTGGATATTAGACATATAATATAGGATAAACATACTAAAATCTGAACACCTAAAGAAGCTAAGCAGGAAGCAGGACCCTGGGTAAGAGGATCATTCCTCACTCAGAAAGGCAAACAGGAAGAGGGAGAAAACAGGGATCAGGACAGGAGTCTACCACGGAGGGCCTCTGACTCTACCCAGCAGTGTTTCAAAGTAGATGCTGAGACTCATAGCCAAACTTTGGGCAGAGTGCAGGGAATCTTAGGAAAGAAGTGGGACACAGTAAGATCTGGAGAGGACAGGAACTCCACAAGGAGAGCAAAGAACCAAAAAATCTGAGCACAGGGGTCTTTCCTGAGACTGCTATTCCAACCAAGGACTATGCATGGAGATAACCTAAGACCCCTGCACAGATGTAGCCCATAGCAGTTCAGTACCCAAGTGGGTTCCATTGTAATAGGAACAGGGACTGTCTCTGACAAGAACTGATTGGCCTGCTCTTTAATCACCTCCCCCTGATGGGGGAGCAGCCTTACCAGGCCACAGAGGAAGACAATGCAGCCAATCCTGATCAGACCTGATAGACTAGGGTCAGATGGAAGGGGAAGAGGATCTTCCCTATCAGTGGACTGGGGAAGGGGCATGGGAGGAGATGAGGGAGGGGGTAGAAGTGGGAGAGGACGAGAGAGGGAGCTACATCTGGGATACAAAGTGAATAAACTGTAATTAATTAAAAAATTAATTAAAAAAAAGAAAAGAAAGCAGGCGGCTCCCTGGGGAGGCCAGCTGGGGAAGAAGGCCTTCTCACCAGCAGGGGGCGCTGCGAGCACACCGCCAGAGGCGCCACCGGCCCTTGCATTCTCTTCCACAGAAGAAACACATAGTCGTGAGCATTGGCGCGCGAGCACACACAGCCTTGAGCTTTACGGATCCACGCTTAGAGGCCTTGGATTCTGCTTTTCTGGTCCAACCCTTTCACATAAACCTCCGGCCCGGATAGACGCCGCCGCCGCCAGGCTCCAGGGGTCGAGCCTCAGTGGCAGGGTCGCTACCCGGGGCAGCCTTCCTGAAGTCCTCCTGGACCCTCAGCTCTTTGCCTCCAGCCACACCCGAGGGCCCTTAGCCGTTGAGTATAAATGAGTCGCTTCTATCTCAGCAAGCACAGGGGAGAGGGCCCGCGAGGAGCATTGCTCCACCCCAAACCTTCAGACAGATGAGCGAGAACGAGCTCTGGGCAGGGTAGGAAGAGGCACGGTGCCAGTGTCCCCCGGGGGCGGGGGTTAGCCTCAGTGCGGAGATTGTGCCTCACGTCCATACGGGCACTGTTTAAGCGCTGTGCGTGTGTGAGTGCACACTTCACGTGGTCCCTTCTGGTCTGGAAACTCCACAGAGCAACTGTGTGCGCTGTGGAGGCCAGAGGACAACTTTGGGGTCATCCTTAGGAATACAACACACTTCCTTTGAGATAGGGTGGCCTAGTGGTAGCCTTCGGGGTCCTCTGTCTCTGCCTCCCAGCGCTGGGACTCTAAGTGTGCCACCATGGCTAGCATTTTTGTGGTTTCTGAGGGTAGATTCCAGCTCCTCCTAGCTAGTTGTCTTAGTCAGGGTTTCTATTGCTGGAAGGGATATCATGACCATGGCAACTCTTATAAAGGAAAACTTTTTTAAAAAGATGATTATTATTATTATTATTATTTATACAATGCTTTGTCTGCATCTACACCTGCTCACCAGAAGAGGGCACCAGATCTCATTAAGGATGGTTGTGAGCCACCATGTGGTTGCTGGGAATCTCTGGAAGAGCAGCCAGTGCTCTTCACCTCTGAGCCGTCTTCCCAGCCCCAAAGGAGAACATTTAATTGGGGCTGGCTTACAGTTCCCGAGGTTTAGTCCATTGTCAGCGTGGAGACATGCTGGAGGAGGAGCTGAGACTTCTCCATCTTCTCCACAGGCAGCAGGAGACTGTGCCACACTGGCTGTAGCTTGAGCATCTGAGACCTCAGAGCCCAGCCTGGCAGTGACACACTTCCTCCAACAAGGCCACACCTCCTAAGAGTGGAAATTCCTACTGTGGCATTGAGACACATGAATCTGTGGGGACCGTTCCTGTTCACACCACCAATCTCTCTCTCTCCGTATATATTGGGGGGCCAGTTTGAGACAGTGTCACTGCAGCCCTAGCTGTCCTGGAACTCACTCTGCAGATCAGGCTGGCCTTGACCTCACAGAGATCCACCTCCCTCTGTCTCCCACCACTGCCTGGCAAGTCCTCCTTTTCAGAAGGCCAGCTCTTTACCAACCAAGCTAACTCCTTCTCAGCCCTCCCACACCCAAGGTGTACGTATATGTGTGGGTATGTATGTGTGTGTATGTTTATACTGATTTGCCTTTGTATGGAGACCAGAAGCTGACACTGGTCTCCACTCTATCTATCTATCTATCTATCTATCTATCTATCTATCTATCTA
>NW_026596039.1:20552102-20593360 GCF_907164565.1 Psammomys obesus | reverse complement strand
TCTATCTATCTATCTATCTATCTATCTATCTATCTATCTATCTACTTAGCTAGCTACCTATCTATCTATCTATCTATCTATCATCTATCTATCATCTATCTATCTATCTATCTATCTATCTATCTATCTATCTATCTATCTATCTATCTATCTATCTATCTACCTACCTAGCTATCTACCTACCTAGCTGTCTACCTACCTAGCTGTCTATCTATCTATCTATCTATCTATCTATCTATCTATCTATCTACCTACCTACCTACCTAAGGGGTAGTGTCTTACTGTATATTCTTGGCTAACCTGGAACTTGATACATAGGCTGGCTATAGAGATCCCCCTGCCTTTGCCTCCCACCACACTAGGCTGCACTTTTTTCTTTTTTCCTTTTCTTTCATTCATTCGTTTTCCTCTTCCTCCTCCTGCTCCCCCCTCTCCTCCTCCTCTTCTTTTGAAGACGGGTGTTTCTGGGTAGCCTTGGCTGTCCTGGAACTCAATCTATAGACCAGGCCTCGAACTCAGAGATCCGCCTGCCTCTGCCTTCCGAGCACTGGGAATAAAGGCATGTGCCACCTCACCAGGCCTCCCTTTTACTTTTTGCCACAAGTTTTCTCACTGAACCTGGGCTCATCTGTTCAGCTAGGCTGGCTGGCAGATGAGCTCCAGGATCCACCAGTGCCTCCCTCCCAGGACTGCAGTTACGGGCACTCTGCTGCCACTGATGTTTACCCGGGATTCGAATTCAGGCCTGCGCAGCGGTCACTTTACCAACCAAATCCTCTCCTTAGTCTCCAAAGTATATTTCGAGGAGATCAAAACTTACCTCTTACACAGATATAAACTGAGAACCTGTGTGTAAAATGTTATTTAACTCATCTTAGGACTGGCAATATGTTCAGAATACTAGAGAAAGACTAAACGCACAAATAGCCAATAGAGTAGACTGTGAAAGGACTTTCATAACTGATACAAAATGGGCTTCTTCCACAGTTGGGCAGGGATGGGGTGGGTGTCATATCACGTCTCCACTACACAACAGTCACTGGTGTTGTCTTGGTCAAGCATAGTTTGTGTTATTTTCAGTTTTCCACAGCTTAGAGTCAAAGATAATGAAAAAATGGAACTATGTGCGTGCAGTAAGGTCACCTGGAAGCTCTTGCTGGCCCACGCGCCACCTTTTAATCTCTGTTTTAAAAGTCTGTCCAAACTTTTCCTGGCTGCTTAGACAACAGGTTTGGCATGCATGAAAGTTTCCAAAACAGCTTAGCAGTGGGATTCATTTTCTAGGTGAACTCCCGTAGGTAACCCACCCTTATATATTTTTAAAAACTCAACATTGACATTATTTGTTACAGTTAGTTACATATCACTGCAGAGAGTCAACAGTGCAAAAGATGTTTGAGTAAAAGAGCAGACTGCCTTCATGTCCTCCTCCCTCTTCCTATCCACTAGCTTCTACGCCACTCCCAAGAGGCTGGTGGATATGACTGGTGCCTATACAAACAGACACATGGGAGATTTGGGGGGGTGCGTGTGTGTACGCGTGTGTGTGTGCACACTCTAATGTCTGCATGTGTGCTTGCCTGGAGGCCAGAGGAGGACATGGGACGTTCCACTCTGCCACTCTCTATCTTCTTCCCTTGAGACAGGGTCTCTGCTGAACCTTGAGCTCCTCCGGCCCATTTGCCACGCACTCAGGTTAGAGACATGCTCAGCCATAGCTGCTTGAGTCCTGGGGATTCAAACTCAGGTTCTCACGTGAGCAACAAACACTGTTAACATACTTAGCCATCTCTCCAGTCCACAAATATATATTAAAAAAACATAACTAAAGTAAAAACAGTATTTCCTGTACTTTTTTTTTCAACTAAAGACTATACTGTGGCTGTCTTCCCATGTCAAAATAGAGAGGGCTACCTCTGAATTTTATTATTTCATTTTTTTCTGCAGTACAAGGGCATGAATAGAGGGCCTAGCACTGAGCTATGCCTACAATCTTACCTCAGTATTTTAAATGTTTAATAACATTTCAGGCTCTGTTAGTTACTTCTGGGTGGTTGTGAGCAAGATCCCTGACGTAAGTAGCTTAAAACAGAAAAGGCCTATTTTGGCTCCTGGCTTCAGAGGGTTCATTCAGTTCATGCTTGCTCAGCCCCATACATTTGGACAGAATATGGCATTGAGGTCATGTGGAGGACAGAATCTTGTGGTGGACAGGAAGTGGGTGAGCAGACTATAACAGTTAAAGCAAGCCACTCCCCAGTGACCTTCCTCCAGAACCTTTCCAAAGATTACCACCAGCTGAGGACCGAGCATTCCACACAGGAGTCTGTGGGAGACATCAAACAAAAGCATACGGCATGATGTTCTTAATTTGTTTAAAATTCTATTACTAGATGCTTTTTAACACCCCTAATTACATGGTGTTATTAACAAATGCTGCAGTGAATTTCCTTAATTTTTATAACAATAAAAATTTTTAAATTATTTTTCTTCATGTGTAAGTGTATACCTACCTGTCTTTATGTATGTCACATATGTGCACATGCTCATATGTGACAGACCCCTGAAGCTGGAGTTACAGGCAGTGTGAGCCATCTCATGAGGATTCCGGGAATGGAACCTGAGACTCTGCAAAGCAGCCAGTGCTTCTAACTGCGAGTCACTTCTCTAACTCCAAACTTCCTCCATTAAAAAAAAAAACAAAACAACAACAAACAATTGTCTCAGATTTTGTTTATTTTCTTTTGTGTGTGTGTGCGTGTGTGTGTGTGAACCTACATGAGTTGTGAGTCTACATGCATGCAGGAACCCACAGAAGACCGAAGAGGGTGTCAGGTCCACAAGGACTGTAGTGACAGGCAGTTGTGAGCTGCCATCTGCTAATGTCAACTTTACAGAACTGTGTTTGTTTCTCAGTTTCTCTCTTAACCTGACTATCACACAAATAATTGAGACTCTATTATTTTAACAAGCTTCATAGCACAAGAACTAAGCAATTTAAATTCTATTCTTAACCCTCTAAAGTAATTTTGGCTTTCTCCCAAGTGCGTCCTAAAGATACTTGCACTTTGTAGCTTTCCTTGCTGAACTCTCTCTTCTGGTCTCTCCTGGACATCTGTTGGTAGCTGAATCACTTGGCTGAATCCTCCCTGCTTCCTCCTCTAACTCCTCCTTCCCTGGCTGGCAGGAAGTCCAGCCCGATTCTCTCCCCTGCTCAGTGATTGTCTGTAAGGTGCTTTATTGACATATCAGGGGACAATTGGTGAGCAGAGTTTACACAACATTGGGACAGGAGAGTCTCAGCACAAGGATTGTAACCAGATATTGGTGGTACAGAAACCATCATTTGAATTACACCATAACCATATGCCTACAGCCATATGTGGGTGTTGGCACTTAAGCTGAGTTATCTAGACGAGCAGTAAATATTCTTACCCACAAATTCATCTCTCTAGTTGCTAATTTTTAAAAATTCTGACACAAGGTCTCAAGCAGTTCAGGCTGACCTTGCACTCTCTGAATAGTAGATGACCTGAATGTATGACCCTCCCTCTGCCTTTACCTCTGGAGAGCTGGAGTTACAGACACGTACCATCATACCTGGTTTTACATGGTGCTAGGCATGAAATCCAGGGTCTTCATGCATGCTAGCCAATCATTCTACGAGCTGAGCTACAGCCCAGCTCTGCTTTTGAGTTTTTGAGTCAGGGTTTTACTCTTGCAAGTTATTGTCATTCTGCCTTAACCTCCTGGGTGTTGGGATTACACATCACCAGGCCTTGATCAGTGTGTATGCGTGTGTACGTGTGTACGTGTGTGTGTGTGTGTGTGTGTACCTTTTGGCAGTGGAGTTCCTGGGTTTAAGGGTAGTACCGTCTAACACTCTGACATACACTTCGGAACAACCTTTCTCGGAAGTTGGAGTAATTTGCTTTATTTTCTGACAAATGTCCTCCTTTACACTGCACCTGCACTGGCTAGTAGCAAGCCATTAAACCCTTGCCAATCTGATAGAGAGAAACAGTACCTCATAATTTCAGCGCACTTTTCCACAATTATCTTGAGCAGCTAAAATGCTCTCTCTGGTGAGAGGCTGCTTTGGTGAGGGCTCTCTGCAGAAGAGCCCTTGCGCTGTGGGTGGAGGAGCCTGGGGTGCCACAGATGCTCTGGCTTCTCAGATCCTGGGAGGCAGGATCTCTCAGTGGCTGCATTTTCTCGCTCTGTGCCACGTGGAGTTGTGTGCAGCCCCAGCGCGTCTGTGTCTCAGTGCTGCTGTGCTCATGTCTCCCCGCTGTGAGAAGCAGACCCACTCACAAGAGGATAGAAGGAAGCTTATCATAGGATGCAGAGCCCGCTCCCCATTGGAGGAAGGCCAGGCCCTGGACTTTCTGTAATCACGAGACTGCTTAGGAGAGGATGGCACTCAGGGCCCTGCTCACACGGTCTCTCGTGACCCTGCTCCTCCCTTTTCTGCTTGGTCTATTTGCTCCTGGACCCAAAGCAGCCATCCCAGCCTAACTCTGTTCCTCTTTCAGCTAAAAGGTCATTCCTGCCTAGAGTTGTAGCTCAAAATCCCAAGAAGTCAACTACCCTGCACTACCAGGGAAGATGCCAGTGGGCCCACTGTGAGGGGCTGATATAACAGTCACAAATCCCTTCTCCATCCCACATGCCATTCTTGTTTAAGTGGCTGGTTGGATGTTTGAATCATTGTCCATGGACAGTATATGGGGAGAAAGAGCAGAAACTTTGGAGGGAGACGAACCTGGGTTTTAGTTTCAGTTGGACCACTTATGGCTATGTGTCTGAAGGTCTTGATTTCTCCTGACCTTACAATTTCATCTTCAGGTGAACAGTCTCCACCTCATGGCCATGGTGAGGATCAAATGACCTAAAACACAATGGGCCTTCATAAGTGAGTACTCAGTCGACACAGATGAGACTCTCTCTCCGTGACGTTTTGAAGATCACACTTTTCAGAGGAACGCTTTCACAGAACATCGGGGGCATCACACATTAGGAGCAGAGAGAATCCATTCCTCTGCTGTGCCCATTTGTGGCAGCCTCAGGCCTGGGCCTGGGCAGGACGTGGGAGCGGCAAGGTGTGTCCCAACCTGCCCTCCTGTGACACTAGGTTGCAGTGTGCTAGTAAATTGAAGCCACACCCGTGTGAGTGGCTGAATCAGCTGGCTCAGGCCTCAGACCTTTGGTTTGTCATGCATTGTCCTCCATCCAAGTGTTCTCACTGAAAATGCCTCCTTAGGGTGCTGTGGAGACTCAAGCAGTAAAGCACCTTCCGTGAGTCCAGATCCCGAGAACCCTACAAAACCAGGTGCAGTGGTGCACGCCTGCACTCCTGGCAAGGAAGGGCAGAGACAGGCCTCAGCCAAGTCTGCGAGAGACTCGGGGTCAGGAAGAAGGAAAAGAGAGAGAGAGAGAGAGAGAAAGAAAGAGAAAAAGAGAGAAAGAAAGAGAGAGAGAAAGAGAGAAAGAAAGAAAGAAAGGAAGGAAGAAAGAAAGAAAGAAAGAAAGAAAGAAAGAAAGAAAGAAAGAAAGAAAGAAAACAGATAATTTGTGGTGGTGCATACTTTGATCCCAGAATTCAGGAGATAGAGGCAGGAAGATCTCTGTGAATTTGAGGCCAGCCTGGTCTACATAGTGAGTTTCAGGACAGCCAGTTACATAGTGAGACTCTGTCTCAAAAACAACAAACAAACAAACAAACAAACAAGGTAGCAATTGAGGAAGACACCTGACATTGACCTCTGGCCTTCACACTCACACCTCACAAAAGAAAATGCCTACTTAGACTTTAAGTCATATCTATTAAAGTTATTATTATAAAATTGTTTGTTTCTTAGTTTCTCCCATAATATAGCTATTACCCAAATAATTGAGACTTTATTATATTATTTTAACAAGCTTCACAGCACAATACCTGAACAGTTACTATTCTATTCTTAACCCTCTAAACTAATCTGACTTCCTTCAGTGTACATCCCAGAGATACTACACTCTGGCTTTCCTGATCCAGCTCCTCTCTCATGATCCCTTCTGGACCTCTCTACCTATGACTAGATTCCCTACTTCCTCTTCTAACTCCTCCTCCCCTGGTTGGTAGGAAGTCCAGTCCTATTTGCTCCCCTGCTCAGCCATCAGCTGTAAGTTGCTTTATTGGCATATCAGGGGACACTTGAGTGTCTCTGTTGGGTGGGGGGCCTGGATCTCAGCTGGGGTCCTGGAATTCGACTTGCAGATGAAGAACAAGGCTTCTGTTTCTTTCAGGGGCAGCCAGACACCTTAGGTTGAGGCCCAAGTGCGCTAAGCCGGGCTGTGGAAAAAGTTTTCCACATAGCGTTACTGTTTATTTCTTTTAGCATGAGATGGATGGTGGCAATGGAAGCTTGGGCAATCCAAAGCAGCTACCTAAGTGTTATG
This sequence comes from Psammomys obesus, assembly GCF_907164565.1. Classification (NCBI taxonomy): domain Eukaryota; kingdom Metazoa; phylum Chordata; class Mammalia; order Rodentia; family Muridae; genus Psammomys; species Psammomys obesus. The sequence continues at coordinate 20,586,922 of NW_026596039.1, read as the reverse complement.
GCTCTTGGTCAAGCTGCTGTGCTGAGCGTGGCAGAGGTGTGGGCCAAGGCCCATGACTAGTTGGCTTGCAGCCCAGACACAGGCCTGGTGAGGCCAAGGCCAGGCCCAGCAAGGCTCAGGTACGGAGAGGCCCATGCCCAGCAGGCTGGAGGGCTTTATTCTTATGAAATCAAGGGAAATATAAACCCAAGTACAATTGAAGGATACTGCTGGACTAAGATCCTTAGTAGGGTGGGCCATTTCTAGGAATTCCTAGATGCTTGCTAGGGGAAGCTTCTGGCCTGTAATCTGCCCTGAGGGCTATGTGACGTCCTTATAAGATCTGGAATCAGCCAGATCAGGGGAGAGTCTTTGAACCCTGCTGAGAAAGGGAGTCCAGCATCATAGACTGAGTGCCAGAAATTGGCTCTCCAGAGAGGGCTGACTTCAGCCGTGTCCAGCAGAGACCCACAACTGGGGAGCAGTGTTTACACAACATTGAGACGAGAGGTCTCGGAGCAAGGATTGCTACCACACGTGGGGGAGCAGTACAGAGCTCAGCATTTGGATTACACAATAACCTTAGGTCCACACATATCTGAACACAAATTACACCATTTCATCTGGCATATCTGGCTATCTGTCTTGAAGAGAACCAAAGTAGACTTTTATCTTATTGTATATGAAAAAGAAAGTTCCAGATGGACGAAGAGCTGAAAATGCAAAGATTATTAGAGATCTAGCAAGACAAACTGCCATACGACACCGGCCTCTCTTAGAATGGCTAAACGAAAAAGTCAAGTGATGTCAGGTGCCCAGATGGCTGGAGAGCAGTGGTGGGTGACGGTGGGACCTAAGGAGGAGGAGCATGTACAGTCCTGAGCAAACACTCAGCGGAAATGCAACCGCGTCTCCTCTGAGAATGTCCTCGGGAAAGCTCAGAGCAGCACTGTTGGGGAAAGCCCCCAAAAGAAAGTGACACAAACGGCCTTCAACCTGACACAGGCAAAGTGTGGCAGGTTTACCGACTAGTGTGTGGTAGTGAGAGGGAGTGAGCTGGACGAGCTAGGCCGAGGGATCTCAGTCCCAGAGGGGAACTAAAACAGCTGGAAGGAGGGGCGCAAGCAAGGGCAGTTAGGTAAAGTCCAGACACAAGCTACGGAGTGCACGTGGGCGGCAGGTTCGCTGGCCTGGGGAGTGCTGGAGGGGCCAGGAGGAGTGTGTGCTGGGAGGAATCTCCTTCCTTTCTTCCTTCAAAAAGGATTCTTAGCAGTTTCCTACACGAATACAGTGTATTTAGATCATATCCACATCAGATTCCCCAACTCCAACTCCTCTCCGACCCGCCTCCCGTCTGTCCCTCTAGACTCCATGTCTTCTTTTTTTATGACCCATTGATTCCAATCAGCGATGTCCATATGCAAGAACGTGGCCAATCTACGATGGCTATACCACTAAGGAAACTGAACCCCTGCTCATCCCCACCGGTGGCTACTGTTGGGGGCTCTTCCACTAGGGTGTGGGGCTTTGGAAGCGCCTTCCTTCTCAACGCTCGAGTCTAGACTGACGTCATCTTGTGCAGTCTTACATCAGCAACCAGCTGTTGTGAGTTCATAAACGCAGCTGCTGGCGAGTCCAGGAGACATTATTTAGCAGTGACCCCCCCAACCTCTGACTCTTATAATCTCTTCTCCTCCGCTTCTTTGGTTATCCCTGAGCCTGGGAGAGAAGGGGAGTGAGGTTCGGTTTCTTGATTTGGGTCCTGTTCTATTGAATGTGTCTACCTATCTGCAAATACACACATATCTCCTGTGTGTTTATTCAGCAAAATTTTGGCAATACAACCTGGACTTCATATACTTTTCTTGTACGTCTGTGTGCTATCATACATGGCCACGTTAGTGGGAGCACGTGTGCATGCGTGTGTGCGTATGGAGGCGAGAGGTCAATGGTGGAGGTTAATGTTGGGCTCTTTCTCAATGACTCTACTTTTGTGTGTGTGTGTGTGTGTGTGTGTGTGTGTGTGTGTGTGTGACTGAACACGGAGCTCATCATTTCTAGGTTGGCAGGCCCATCATCTCGTGGTACCTGTCTGTCTCTGCTGGCATTACAGACAGTTACTACCCAGTTTTTATTACCTAAGTGCTGAGGATTTGAACTCGCACAGCAAGTTTTTTTTTTTACTGGTTTAGCCATCTATGCAGCCCCACGGCCTTCATATAAACTGAAGCGTTAGAAGACTTTCTCAAACAAAGTTTGGAACCCTAGATGTAAAAGATAGGTATTTTTGCCTTTAAGTATGCATTTTTAATGCATTCTGTGGCAAGATGTTGTAAGCAAAGTCAAAAGACAAACAGATTTGGAGAATATATTTGCAATGCAGATGATAGACAAAGGTTAATCACTACAATATGCCAAGAGCTCTTATAAATTGATTAAAAAAAGATAAAAATCCAAAAGGAGAAAACAGGCAATGAATAGGTTGTTCAGAGGGGAAAAAAAAATCAAACTATATGGAAAGATGCTCATGTTCATTAGAATTCAGGGGAATGCAAATTAAAGTAATAAAAGATACTCATTTACACCCTTCAGGCTGACGAAATTAAAAAGAGCTTCTGCGAGGATTGCATTTGGGGGAAAACCCCTGCTCTCAATCATTGCTGGTGGAGATGTAAATTATTACAGCTTTTTTGGAAATCAATCCAGAAAAATTCATCAAAATTAAAAATATGTATGCTCTTTGACCTAGCAATTCCACTCCTGGGAATCCAGTTCTGGGAGACAGACGCGCCTAAGGGCCCATGTGTGGAGGCCCAAGTGCAGCCCTGGTTGTTGGTGTGTTTGTTGAGTGTGCCTGTGCCTTTACACGTACACACACAGTGGAAACCCAGCAAATGCCATGAGCAGAGAAGCAGTGAAGACAGCATGCTCTCCTTTAGAGCGCAAAGCAAGAGGCCTGGGGCTCTCCCCTCTTCTTAAACCACAAAAGTGCTTCCCCTGGGGCAGAAGTGGACAGTGGCTAGCAGCCTTCTGTCCTTGCTTTAGTCACAGCGTTGCTACCAGAAGTAGGGCACAGAGTTGTGGTTTTTCTCAGGTGGAACCCCTCTCAATGGGGCTCAGATTCTGTCACTTCGGGATCAAAGAAAGAAGAGCAACAAAAGCAGGTTACAAAGCTGGCTCTTGGGGTTGTCCATCGTCCCACCTAGACTGGCTTTCCAAGGCCAAAACTAGGTAAGCATCTTCGTGATGCAGTGACACGGCAAGAGAACCAAGAGCAAACAATGACTTCTAAACCCTGCCTCTCCCTTCCGCTAGGACGGTAACCTCAGCAGGATTCCTTCTGTAAAAGACAACATGGCATTTGTGGAAATGTTTGAAATTGTAATGAAGCTACTAATGTACATTAAAATGTTCTATCTTTCTACACTGAAAAATACACATTCATGGGATAAAAAGTAGATCTTTTACCTCTTTTCTATTTCTATGGTTCTAGGGATTGAGCTAGGTGCTAAGCATACACTCTTCCACTGAGCTTTACTGTTCCGTGTAAGACTGTTATGTCAGGATCACGGGACTCTCAGAGACCACCAGAATCTGGTGCAATGCAAGAGTAAGAGAGCTTTATTATGAGAGTGATTGAACTCAGGATCCAAGTCTCACTGACACAGCAGTAGAGAAGTGGGACCCCGAGCCCTGAGTGAACAGAGTTTTAAAGGGAAAAACAACAAGCAGGGGGTTTCCATGACAGCAAGCAGGGGTTTCATGCCTTGACGCTACAGGATTGGGTAAAAGCCATAGGGGCAAAGTGACCTTCTACATAATCACAATTGCCATTCTTCTAAACTACATCTGGAACATTGGGGAGAATTTTCCCAACCGATTCTCATTGATTATTGCCAGGGAGAGTGTCTCTATTTTCTATCAAGTATTTATTCTGTGGTAGTTCCTGGAGGCTGTTGCTAGGAGAATTAACTTTGTTTTCTGCCAAGTGCATATTCTGTGATATTTCCTGGTACCTGAGTTCAGCTCCCGGTCAAGATGGTTCCTCATTTCAAAATGAAGTCACCCAGGCTAACTTAAACTCTTCAAGACTAGGCTGAGGGTGGCATCAGCTTGCAATCTTCTTGCCTCAGCCTCTGAAGTGCTAGGATTGCAGGCATATGCCACCACAAGATACTCGGAGTTATGACTGGGATATAGCTCACCAGCAGACTGCTTGCCTACTGTGTCCTCGGATGAATTAACAACAACACACACACTTGCTTGCTCTCTCTCACACACATACATGCAGGCACTCACACACACACACATTTTGTAACATATCTTTTCATTATTATTATTTTGTTTTTGTTTTTTGTTTTTTTGAGACAGGGTTTCTCTGTGAAGTCTTGGCTGTTCTGGACTTGCTTTGTAGACCAGGCTGTCCTTGAACTCACAGAGATCCGCCCGCCTCTGCCTCTTGAGTGCTGGGATCAAAGGCATGTGCCACCACGCCCAGTTATCTTTTCATTTAACTTTCTTGCTTTCCTTATTGCAAAATTAGTAATTATGTTGTTACAATCAAGATTTTCACACAATTTATATTCTCTTGATAGTGATGTGAAATTGGTCTATCTTTTTTGAGTCACTGTAATTCTGAGATAATTTTAAAAACTATTTTTAATCTAGGGAATGCTTTAGTAATATGAGGGGTTGTCATGAAAGTTGTAAAACAACCTTTAAATTTGAAAATCGAATTGTAAATTTTAACTCATTTGAATATTTTAGTGACATTTAGACGATCGAGTCACCAAAGAGCTAGAAAGATTGCTCCGGAGCTAAAAGTGCTTCTTGATTGGACAGAGGACCAGAGCTCAATTTTCAGCACCACTTTGGGGCACTCCCAACTGCTTGTAATTCTAACCCCAGGGAATCATCACTACCACAGAAAACACTACACAGTGTTTTAATTTCACTGTAGAAATGTCGGCCTTTTAAATTACAGTTGCATGTTGGATAATATGTAGTATTCTATGTAGCTGCACGCTGGGAGTCATGCAGTGATATGGAGAGCTGGCCTCCTCATACAGAACAAGTGAGACCATGGCTAAAACATTCATTGGCCACCATGAGCAGCTGCTAATGCTACAGATGTGTGAGTCCTTCCTGTCCTGGGGCACAAAGAGCAACGTGAGACGGACGTTCGGCCCTACTGGGAGGCAGACTCACGCTGTGGAAGGAGCCATCGCAGGCTTCCTGTCTGAGCAAAAGGATTTGACAAGTTACTTAATTTGTCTTTTTCTTCCCTAAATGCTCCTGCCACTCAAACCCCCTGAAATCTGAAGTGGTTTCTGTCTTTGCTCTTGGCAGAGGCACAACCCAGGAATCTCCGTGACATCCAGATGCAGCTGTCTTCTTGTCGGGGGACACAGGGCAAAAGGTCGGGGAGCTGTTTCCCTGGGCCTGAACAACGCTGTCACCAGAGCTGAGGTTTTGGCTGTTGTCTGTTATCGTGGTGTTGAGCATAGATTTCTTGTATTTGTGACAGGTGAGGCAGTTTTGAGTGAGGCTTCTTGAACTTTATGTTGTACAAGGTCTGATTTTAATTTCCCAATCTAATAGAGCCATTCTCTTATAAAAGTCCAAAAAGAAATAAATCACTAGAAAAGAAAAGGAAAGGAAAGCAGCTGTACAAGTGACACTATTTTTAAATTTTTCTCTCATATCACTTCAAATTCCCTTCCTACCTAACTGAATAGTCATGTAACAAGAACTTAGAGGCTGTCTTTGCTTAAAAACAAAACAAACAAAACACAAAAAATGGGCTGGAGAGGTGAATCAGTATTTAAGAGTGCTGGCTGCTCTTCCAGGGGACCTAGGTTCAAGTCCCAGCACACACACAGCAGCTCACACCTGTCCATAATTTCAGTTCCTGGACTTCTGACATTCTCACACAGATATACATATAGGCCAAACACCAATGAACATAAAATAAAAACAAACACATATTTAAATGTTAGGTGGTAGTGGCCCAGGTCTACCCAGAGAAACTCTGTCTCAGAAAAAGCAAACAAACAACAAACAAACAAACAAACAAACAAACAAATAGCCAACCAACCAAGCAACCAACCAACCAAACAAACCAAAAAGATGGCTTAGGGGTTAAGAGCTCATGCTGCTCTTGCAGGGGACTTGAGTTTGATTCCCAGAAACCCATGCTGGGCAGCTGTAACTCCAGTTACAAATCTGACGCCCCCTTCTGGCTTCCATAAGCATATGCACTCACACCCACATACTCCATCCCATACACATAATTAAAAGTAATCTTTTTATAAGAGATGTTCATGTAAAGCTGGTGATCCTTGCTCTTCAGGGCTAAAGGCAGCAAGCTTTCGGCAACAGGGATCTGCAGGCAGATCACCCCATGAGTGTGCCTCAGCAGGGGACTGGACTACCCTTCAAACTGTGAAATATCTTGGGTTGGGATGATAGCTCAGTCAGTGAAGGGCTTGCAAGCATGAGGATCTGAGTTTGGTCTTGCTTGTAATCCCAGAGCTGAGAAGATCCCTGGGGTTCACCGGCCAGTCAGTTTATCTCAGTTAGTGAGTTCCAGGTAATGAGAGATTATCTCAAAAGTCAAGGTGGACAACTCCTGAGGAATGACAGCTAAGGTTTTCTTCTTGCCTATAAGTATGCATTCCACACATATACCTGAGCATACACACACACACACACACCTGTAAATATCTTTTCCAGAGCTCATAGGGACTCACAGACTCTCAGACCTGAAGTCATGATAGAGTCTGTATGTACTATGTACTATAGTACTGTGTACTATGTACACACCTCACTTTTTCCTCACTCCAGTTCTTTCCCTATACACTTCTGGGGATTAAAGACAGGCCTGAGGACATGGAGCTTCCTTGTGTTTCTGGTGTGGCTCTACTGAATACATCCCTTTCCTGTTTCACTATTATCCTTCCATTTGATTTTGGGGGAAATGGCTGGACCTGCTTTTGGGGGACTCTTTAAAGGTGGACCTTAGAACTCCAGGGACAGTCACAGGATTGGGTGTTGCAGCTTTAAGTGCTGGACACAAGGATAACCCCAAGGAGGAAACTGTGGCTTTGATTTTAGGATTCCCAGGGTCTGGAGGGCTGGGATGCTCCCGTCCTCCATCTGGCGAACTTGAGGTCAACACACTTGAGTGAATGTTGCTCCATTGCTTTGTAGTGAAACTAGGCCACCTGCTCTGTGTGCCATCACCTTGCCCGCCCTGTCCTGATGGGAGTGGACCAAAGAGAGCACGGTGTCCTGCCGCCAAGCACAGTCCACAGGTGGACCGGGACTCACCTCAGACCTGCCACATACTGCTGCTCTAAACAAATCACACTCCCTGCAGCCTCTCTACCCTCATACCTGCCGGGAGGAGGCCCGATGAGCAAGCTGCTGTGACCCACAGCCTTTGGGGTACTTACTAACCATGCTTGCTGCTTCTCCATGAGGTATCTTCCCCCATCTCAACGGAGGGAAATACATCTGGCAGAACTGACAGTCCTCTCTCTTACACATTCTCTCTCATGCACATTGTCTTCTCTTCTCTCTCTCTCCTCCCCCTTTGCTTTTTTTCTACCATGCTCTCTGCAATGTTAATAAACATTCCTAATAAATCCCACACCCGCAAGGCTGTTTCTCTAAACCTGACCCTGAGTATCGATTCCAGAGGTAGACACTTGGTACAACTGAAGAGAAGGAAGCATAGAAGCTCAGTATAAAGGAGTAAATAATCAGGTTATGAATTGAATTTCAACACCACATTAATCTAAAAAGAGGCTCAGAGCAGGCAAGGACATTGTGGTTTAGTTCAATTCTACCAGGTGTCTGAAGAGGGAAGCTCTGTGTGGCGATCACTCCTGTCTTTGGAAGCTGACAAGATCAAAGAGAAGACTATGACCCCAAGTGATCTTGCCTGAGAGACATAGTCATACATGATGGGCTGGACTGGTTATTAATACTGAATGGGATTCTAGCCATGTTCTCATATCTCTTGGATTATACAGCCCTCTGACGTAAAGAATTTCTGAAACACTGTGAAATATTAATTTGGTTTTGTGGGTATCCTGGCAAAGGACTCCTAAAATCCTCAGATTGTCCAAAGTGGTAGGGTTTTTGCTTGTTTGGTTTGGTTTGATTTGTTTTTTTGGTATGCTAATGTGTTGATCATGGCTGGTATCTTCAGGGTGGGAGCTGTCACCAAGACGCTGAGGTAGGATTAGAGGGAGAGTTCCCTGAGGTGAGGGGGTCGGGGCTGAAGGCTGCTGGTTGTCTCCCCATGACCAACGACACACATGTCTGTGTAGTGGAACCTCCATTAAATCAAGGAAGGGTGTTGGTGAGCTTGTGAGCTCCCAGCCAGGGCCGCCCCTCCTACCAACCTCACTCTGTGTGTGTTTTCATCTGTTGTAAGGTCCTTTATAATCATACAAAATACCAGCTCCTACTACGAGTGTGTAAGAGAGGACGTGTGAGTGCAGTTTTGCGTGTGAAAGCCAGAAGACTTTGGGTGTCCTGGTCTATCACTGTCTACCTTAGCCTCGGAGATTCGGTCTCTGACTGAAACTGGAGCGAGGTTGGCAGACAGCAGAGCTCAGCAATCCTATCTCTGCCCCTTGCAGCACTGAGGCCATAGGGGCATGTGGCCACACCTGTTTGCATGGGGACTTCAACTCAGGTCCTCATGCTTGTGCGGGTGTGGCCAAATGCCATCTCCCCATCCCCAAACCAAACCCCTACTTAACAAAAGAGAGTACACAAACAATTATATCAGATTCTGTGGGTACTCACTATGGACAGCCAATGGAGTGGGCGGGGTGGCGCACCCCTGTATTCCCGAACTCACAAAGTTGGGGCAGGCAGGAGGATCTCTAGTTCTAGAGCAGCCTGGCTATAGAATGAGTTCAAGGTCAAACTGAGCTACACAGTAAGACACAGTCTCACCTCCTTCATTCCCAAGGAGCTGGGAACAGTGTGGGGACCGACACGGACTATGTGTGCACTTGGGAACGCTGCTCTGGTCCCTGGTGGGGCTTCTCTTGCCTCTGCCTCTGGGTGGCATCAATAGTTCCAGAGGTGTGGCAGGCAGATCAAGAGGCTCCTTTGGGCCTGGCGCTGCTGGTCACCTTTCTGCTAGGGCCACCTGCAGAGCACAGACACTTTTCTGAAGTTAAGGATGATGTTGCCAGCCTGCCCCACTCTTGATGGCTGACACTGGGGTCTACAGCTGAGTTGTCCCAATTGCCCCCTGTGTGAGGGAACTAGGAAAATGATTCTGTGTGCCTTAGGGAGAGCAGACAGTTGAGTGTGGGCAATTTATGAAGATCTGATCAGGACATCCAGTCAGCCCCAAACAGGCAGCTGGGTGTAGAAAGCCATGTGGAGCTAAGAAGGAAATGCCACCTCCCCAACATCAGCAGACAACCAAGAGAGGATTGGGTTCCCAGAATGTCTTGGGCTGTCTCACCATCCTTACCTTGCTGGGTTCTGCCTACATCCATGTCCCTAAAATCACATATATTTCTTTTGGTCACCCATGGCATTTTTTTTAAATGACTAATTTTAAGTTCTCTGCTTTTATCATTTCTTTTCATGGATATATTTTGCAGTGGATGTGACTACTGCAGATTCATTTAAGCTTCAACCTTTTTTTGTTTTTAAAGTGTGTGTATGTACGCACACACACATGTGTTTTACGTCTGTGTACATTAGGTGTCTTCCTCTGCGACTTTCCCTTTTCTTCTCTTGAGACAGTGTCTCAGTGAACATGAAGTCGTCCTGCCTATGCTGCTGGTCAGCACGCCCCAGTGACCATCCTGTCTCTCCTCCCTCAAGGCCCAAGTTACAGGTGTGCGCTGTAACTTTTTAATTTTTAAATTAAATTTAAAAAATTAATTTTTTAATTATGTTTATTTATTTGCTATGTGTGTGTGCAGCACAGTCATATGTAGGGCTCAGAGGACAGTTTATAGGAATTAGTTCTCTCCTCCAGCCAGAAGGGTCTCAGGGATTGAACTCAGTCTTCTGGTTTATCTGCAAGTGTGTTTATCCGCTGAGCCACCTCAGCAGTCCAGAGCCCTGTGTGAGACTGAACGAAGAGCCTCATGCTTGTCCTCAAAATGTTCTTACCCAAAAGTCATCTCCTAGCCCCTGTGTCCACCTTAAGCGTCTAAATGTCTTAAAAAGGAACATTGAACTGTGTAACACAGAAACTGGCCCTCGTCATCTCCGTAACTGTCATCTCCTCAGCCACTCCCAGGAGCTGAAGGCTTTCACAGATCCTGACGGTGTGTCCCGACCAGCTCTTGCCCTTGTGCTTATAAACACCTGTCTCTCATCATCTGCCTGGGAGTGACAATGTCCAGAGCAGCCCCAGAGGGTGGCCGAGTGGAGAGGACCCGCCGCCTCTGGCCAGGAGCTTGAGTAGGTGTGAAGGCAGCTCCCATGGTGCCCTGGGCTTCCAGTGGCTGACATCCTAACTACAGCCTCGGAGCCAGAACCACCCCAGGAGTTCCTGTCACTGCATAATAAACAACATAAATTGAAACGGCCAAATTCAGGAGTACTGTGCTATGTAAACAGTACAACTTTCATTTTTCTTCAGTGTCTGATCACTTTGTTATTTTTTTAGCTACTTGATATGGCAAGGCTCTATGAAAAAGCCACCCATTCTCATCCCACCCCTTCCCCACCCATCCCTCGCCCATCTACTGTAACCCATCCATCAACTGCGGAAGAGCCTGTGCCAGCAACACGAAATCCTAACTACTCGAAAATGTCTTTTTATCTCTCTTAGATGCACGCTGCATGTCCCCAAAGGAGGACATGTTGGTGACTTGTTAAGAAAGTGCTCCCAAGAGACACAGGAAAGAAGTGAGGAGCAGGATGAAGAAGGTGAAAGGTCAAGCAGGGGAGTCTGATGTCTAAGTCTCAGCTGGATCCTGATGGCTCTGATGGAATCCCACCTCAGGGTTTGCTCCGCCTACAACAAACGAAGAGGCTTTCTCCCTCCCACTCTAGCTAGACATTGTGCTGGTCAAGACAGGGGTTAGAGGTCAATTCCCAGACATGGGAACACACAGGCAGCTCAGGAAAGATGTATGTACACAGAGGCTGGGGAATGACATCATCAGCCAGGACAGAAGCCAAGGAACTTGGGCAGATGTAGCCAGGGTTGCTGCTGTTCTTTAGGGTCTCTATTAAAATGAAGACTCTCACCTGCTGTGCGGAGGTCTGTGTGTGTTTTCATATATGTACAAGTTTGTGTGTGTGTGTGTAGGTGAGCACACACACGTTTGTACATGGATGTGAAGGCCAGTGGTCTGTTCAAGTGCTGTGTTCCTCAGAAGCCATCCATGTTGGACTTATTTACATATTATTGTTTGTATAAGAAACCCACATATATGTGAATATGTGTGTCAGTGTGTGGAGCATCTGAGGACAGTTTTGGGTCATTTATCTCTGTTCACTTTTACATGGTTTCTGGGGATCAGTCTCAAAAGTAAGCACGTCATACTCTAAGCCATCTTGCCCGACCCCATCTTGTGTTTTTTAATTTAAAAAGTCTTTTTGGCCTATTTATTTTATGTGTATAGGTATTTTGCCTGCATGTATGTCTGTGTACCATGCGTGTGACTGGTGTCCATGGTTGCCAGAGGAGGGCATTGGATTCCTTGGAACTGGAGTTACAGATGGTTGTGAGCCACCTTGTAGGTGCTGAGAATCAAACACAGGTCCCCTAGGAGGCGGTAAGTGGTCCTAACCTCTGAGCTGTCTCTCCAGCTCCCCATCATGTGTTCTGACACAGTGTCTGTCACCGGGACTTGGGGCTCACAGTTTCGGTGAGACTGGCTGGATTGTGAGCTCCAGGGATCCACTCTCCCCCAACATGCACAGAGTGTAGGCTTATCAGCTTGGGTCACCAAATTCTGCTATGGTTGTTGAAGATTGAACTCAGGCTCTTCTGCTTGCGTTGCAAGAACTTTACCGACTGAGCGATGCTCTAGCTGCCAAATTCTGCATTTCTAACTTGATCCTTGATGCCGTTCATGCTTTCTACTTTGCAGTGCAGTTAGGACCATTCATGGGAATCTCTTCATGAGCATACCCTACAGTGAAATACCATTGTGCGTGATTTGGTTGTCTGCTGTGTATCTGCTCCCAGGCCATAATGATTCCGACAGCAAGTCATGTTTCTGTGGTTGACTGGGCTCAGTTTAACCCTCTCATAGATGTCTAGTGTAGTTGCGGTGAGGAGTTTCTATCTGCCGAGATGTCTGTAAGGATGTCCACCAGTCTCACCCACACTGTCGGCAGCTGACACAGCTGTGGGAGGGGCTGCTGACCGCCACCATCTCATGCAGCCTCTTCCTGTAGTTTGGCTTCTGACATCATGGTGATGATTCTCAAGTCTGCCCAGGATTTATTTTAATCAGATGCGGTAGGGTGCACAGATGTGGAAATTGTTGTCATAGAAGCAGAACACGTCCCGCAGAGCCACAATGGGAAGCATCAGGCTGGTAGAGACGGGGGAGACAGGAGAACAAGGCCCTTCCTTAGGAAGAACTGTGACGCCATGCATGTATGCTTAGTAAGTTTACAGCCCAGTCATTTAAATGATTTGGAGGGATTTCAGGTTGCATGCCTAAAGGATGACATCTAGTTCCCTAGAGCCTGGCGGGGAGGGGGAGAGCTGAGCTGTGTTTGGGCTTGAGGGTGGAAGTGGCTGGGGTGTGGGCCCTGAATAGCTTGGTGGGTTGATCAAAGTCATGTACACAGGGGGCCATTATTTTCTACATCTAGGCATCAGGGAGCCCTGGAAAGAACATTCCCTCTAGGATCAAGGTCCCTGTGCTAGAGCATCAAGGATACTGAATACAGTTAGTCCAGCAGCAGGCTTCAGAGAGACCCAAGAGTGAGCAGGGCAAGGGTGGGAAGCAGAAGGAGCCCAGGCACTGAGGGGCCCTGCCTGGAACTGACGAGGCGACTCCTGCTGTGTCCAGACCTGGACTACTTAGACACAGAGGGAAGTAAGCCTCACTTCCGGCCAAACGGGACTGGGCTTGGTTGATATTGCCATGACCATCTTGTAAAAGTACAATCGTTCATACTCACGTTTTGTGTCCCAAGCAAGTGTGTGAGTGCTTAAGTGGGTGGATGTTGCTGGTAAAATCTTCCTATATAAAAAGCTCTTCTGGAGCTGGACAGTCACCAGTTTGAAGGGGAGGAAGGTTTCCCCCTCAGTATTCCAGAGATACTAGACCCGAAAGCCTTGCTTCTTGCTCATTGCTGCCCTCTACTGGAAGAGTACAAACTCACCTACTCCCACCATGGAGGTGCAAGTGGCATCTTTCTCTGTGGCAAGAACAGCGCTAAAGACTCAGCTCAGTTCACAGCAGCCTTCAGACCTGTGGCAGGGAAACGCACTCTGTGGGGGAGGTTGCCACCCCACAGAACCTGCAAAGCATCCTCAAGTGGAGAAAGACAGGCCAAGCTCTAAGCTACTATGGCGAAGTGAACGTCTCTACCCTCCCCCATCTGGAGCTGGAAACCCTACCCCTAGCCTCTGCTCCATCAGAGGCTTTCCCAGCTATAGGGTGTCCAAAAGCACTCCAGAGTCACGCAAACTCCCGCGCTCCGCGTGGCGTGGGAGTGGCTCAGTATCCCTTCAAAGCGTCGCAGCGCGTCTTCACTGTGTCTTACCAGCTCCTATCATCCTTAGCTGCCTTCAAAAAATTGTCAGTTGGAGAGCTGAGGAGGGCTCCACCTGTGCTTCGGAAATTGCCAAGATACTGGGAGACTCTCGGATGCCAGGGGTGGCTGAAGCACTGCCTGAGAAAATGGTGTCCTCTAGAGAGAATTCTGTATTTTTGGCTTCTTTAAAAAAAACACAGAAATATTATAAGAATATGTTTTCATTTCAATCCCAGGTGTGGGAATATGGGGCCGTTTTGCAGCAGCCAACTATGATTTACCTCGTGTTCCAGCAGAAGCATGATTTTCCCAGCTGCAGGTAGTGTGACATTTGGAATTCTGGGGATTTTTTTCAGAGGATATTTAAATGCTAGAGTCCTGAGAGGCAGGGTTGGTGGTTGGTGGTCATTCAGGGGGTTGGTTGCTAGTCATGCTCAAAGAAGAAACAAAAAGAAAGAATTTAGATTCAAGGTTCTCTCTGTCTCTGTCTCTCTGTCCTCTATCCTGTCTCTCCTATCTAGTGATATGGGATGAAAAGGACATGGGAGGAGATCAAGAGTGGGAAAAAAAGAGCCCACAAAGCAGCGAAGACCAACTACAGTGTCCCGTTGTGACACTGTACTTTGGACAGCTCACCACCTCTCTGTATGTTCTTGCAAAGGTCCCCATGGATCTTACTGGCAAAGACATTTCACACATTTTAACTGCTTGGCAAACGGTTTACAAATCCTCCTAAATACAGCAGATTAGTCAGTGGAAATCCAAAATTTTAGAGAAAAAAAAATTAATTGAAAGAGCTATTGAATCGAAGAGGGTTTGCTTGAGCAAATATTTCCTCTGTGGAATTCTGATCTATTCATTTAATAATCCTAATTATGGTTTTGTTAATTTGGGGGTCCTTGTAGAGAAAGTGCTTTATTCCCTCAGGACCATGCTTGGGTTCAGAGGCTTTTGTTTTTCATTTGTGGTGCTCAAAGTTAACAAGAAGATGTGTTGTGTCTGTCCCCATGCACCCCGGCCCCCAATGGCTTCTGGGGCTTCATAGTAGGTACACCCAGAGGTGGGGATCCCTTCTCTTTTGTGGCTTCAAAAGAGTGGCCAGAATGTCAGAGCAAGGGCCAGGCCTTGGTGTCTTTTCCTACCTCCTGTCCTTCTGGAGTCTGTTAACGTTAGATGTTTCTTTAGAGGCCTCATGGGCACCTCAAATTAAGCATGTACCAATCCGGATCACCACTGCCCCCCTTCCTGCCTCTGCCCCTGCTCTGAGCCTGCTTCTTTCCCTGCACTGTATGGTTCCAAGCAGGGCATTGTGGGCCACCATGCAAATTCTACTGGTTTGTGTAAGTGGATAATCAACCTGTTGTAGGTTCAGGAATGCCTAAATCCAAGAGCTTTAGAAAACTGTCTCTCAGCTCTGTTTTTCCTCTATTGGTTCTCTTTGTATAATGGCAGGAGAGCTACCTACAGATCTAGAATGTTCCATTCACACAGGATGGAATCCAGCATCCGAGTCTGCCCTAGGTTAATCTGTCAATTTGACATCCTCTAGAGGAAAGCCTTGCCTGAGAAATTACCTAGACCAGGTTGGCCCGTGGGCACGCCTGTGGAAGACTGTTTTAATTATTCACTGGCATGAGAGGGCCCAGCCCCCTTGGGCAACTCCATTTCCTGAGCAGGTGGTCCTGGGCTGTTTAAGGGAGCTAGTTAAGCATGCATCGAGGAGTAAGTCGGCAAGTCACGTTCTTCCACGGCTCCTTCTCTAGGTTTCTGCTCGACTTCCCACCCTGACTTCCCAGACACCTGGATGCCCCTTCTCCAGTGCTCCCTTTGCTTTCACAACAGTGCAGCTATAGGACACCCTGGGGGTGCTGTGGGTCTCTCTCTCGCTTTCAGACTGAGAGCTCCCTGACAACAGGGGACCCCTTTGTCGCCTGGTCTTTTCTGTACCTGATACAGGTCTTCTCCTAGAGCGGGGACCCATTGCATGTAGGATGAGGGGCGAGAGAAGGCGTTAGGAGAATGGAGATGTCACAGGGGCCTTAACCCCTCATGTCATCAGGATAGGAAGAATAGCCAGGATTGTGGATAACAGAACTGGACCACATATGCAAAGATAAAGTGAGAGGAATCTCATGTGGAGGGATTAGGTCTGAGAAAAACAATTGGTTTGGGCATAGAGTAAAAGTGGCAGAAATATCTGGGAAGGTGCCTGGTGGTCTTCATGGGGCGACTTTAAAATGCTGACACGATTTTGAGTCACATTCACTATCGCTTTGTTACTCAGCCACACACGCGGTGCAGAAGCCTCAGGAAGTTTCACAACAGAGTGCCTGCAGAAAGGGCTCTGTGCGTTTGACCACGATGGCCAGCAGGAGTGTGGCTTCCTGTCAGACTTCTCAAAGAGCTGTCAAAGGTTTCTAATGGAAAGGAAGGTGATTGTAGGTTGGGAATTTTAATTTTTGTCAGTTCAGGGCACAAGGAAAAAAAACTCTGTCATAAAAGAAGGGCACAGGGCTGGAGAGACGGCTCAGCGGTTAAGAACATGATTATTGCTGCAGATGACCGGAGTCTGGTCCAGAACCTACAACAGGTAGCTGCAAACCCCTCTAACTCCAGCTCCAGGGGACTGAAGCTTCTGCCTCTGAGGGAAGTGCCCCTATATACCCTCTCCCATTAAAAATAACACACACACACACACACACACATATATATATATGTATTATCTAAGATGAAGAACACACTTAGTTTTACTTGGAGCCCAGATGTGACTAAGTCTGTTCTTTCTTGCATGTATACCGGAGTCTTAGCATTTGATAACACCCCACACAGACAGCCAGGATGTCACAAGCTATTAGCAAGGGATGCAGACTTTATTAATGCTTTGGGGACGAGATGGGAGAGGAAGTAAGCTTGCAAACCAGGCAGAATGAACTTTCTGGTCCTGAATTTCCTCCGCGGCCGCTGTCACACTCACGCCTTATCATTCCCTGTGCCGCTCCCACTGTGGGGAGGACACCTGAATGCTAGATGACTGAATTAGAATAAAAATACATAGACTGAGGCAGTTATAATGCTTACAGCTCAGCATCCTAGCCTCCTAGGGGGAACCCTGGGGAAAGCTATGGGAACACTCAAATTCTCCCTAAGCAGAAGGCACAGGGGTGGGGTTAGGGGTCGTGGGAGGTTGGGGAAGGAGGCCTGCTCCTTTAGCAAGCACTCCTCTTGGGTCTCTGGTTTATTTTTCTTGGTAGAGTCCCATTTTCAAGGTTACCTCCCGGGATAGCTCCAAAATTTCCTGAGTGTATTAAGCAGTTCAATTTAGCTTCCTGATTTCTCATCTTCTAGCCTGGAGCAGCCCTGGGGCTTCTCTTTGCATAATTAAAAGATCCATTAAGGTGTTTTCCCAAACAAAAGAGCAGTTCCTCTCCCTCGGAGTATTCTGTCAGCCTCCTAGGACAGCCATCTCAGCGGCAGTCAGATTTTAAAATAATTCAGACTCAAATCACACACACACACACACACACACACACGCACGCACGCACACACACACACACACACACACACACGCACACACACGCACGCCTGCCTGCACACATGCACAATAAACAGACTCTAGTCTCTTTTCTCTAGTCATATGCAGAGAGGTGGGAGACATCTTTTTCTGTGTTGGAATCTTGGGGAAACAGGCTGTCAGCAGAGCTGATAGGGTAACTTGCCAGCATATGTGACTCCAGGGCCTCATATACAGAGACACACAGAGGGGTAGGCACCTTACCTTTGTCTGCAGGCACAAAAGAGAGTGTGGAGCTGGCGAACAGAGCGCTGGGTGCTTTCTCCTTTGAATTAGAGAGAGTTGCCCTTCGGGTCCCAAGACATCCCCAGCCTGTTGCTACCAGCGGGCGTCCATCTTCACAGACAAATCTCAAGCCCATAGCTCAGTGACTTTCTTCGTGCTGTGTTTGTGTGGGCCCTACTGTCACTGCCCACCACAACCCCCCTCCTCCCTGGTTCCCCTTTTTTTTTTTTGGTGGGGGGCTTTTCTTTTTGGTCTGAACTCCTGCAGTAGGGTGCAACCAGAACAGACTAACCTAAAACGGAGTCACTTATGTTAAGCACCACATAAGCAAACTGAATTGTGAAGAAAGGCCCTCAACAGACTGGTTTTTCCTGAAAACAGGAGCTTCCAGGTTATGGAAACTCAGTTCCATAGAAAGATTCCTCTGCTTTTATCGTAGGGAAAAAAACAAAAACAAAAACAAAAACGTGAGGCCAGAGCTTTGGCTGAATATGCTTCTCTCTTCATAAAGTACTCAGCCCTTAGATATCTTGTTACTGTAACAATCAAAGAGCTAACACAGATCATCGTGACTGCAAACATCATTTCCTCTGTGAGTGAGAACTGGGAAGATGCTGTGTCCACAGAGACGTGGAGAGACTGGAATGATGCAGGCCCAGGGCCAAACTACTTTATCTTGGGCTAGTTCTAGTCTTAGGAGCAGCGTTCCTTGGCCACCTCTGTGTCAATTAATATCTGTGACTAATAGATAGGAAGCTTTTAGAACCTATTGACTTAGCCGACCACTGGCTTCCACTAATCCAAAAGCTACAAACGTCGTCAGACAACATCTTGAGCCCATAGAAAAGCTTCTTTCTCCTTTACCGCCGTAACTGCCCGGTGTATCCATCAATGTATTCTAAACTTGCCTTACTTTATGACTTTGTCCTATAAAACTATACAACTTCATGAAACTGCTTCCACACTGGAACATGGAATTTGGGGTAATCCCAATCTGTGTCCCTAGGTCTCTGGTTGCTCAACATGGCTCCCGAATATACTATCTCTTGTTCCCTTTAAGATGAGAGCTGTACCTTTTGAGTCATGAGGCAGAGAGTAGGCCCTCAGCAGCCCTGCTCCCAATGCCTGCCTTTGACACAGAGACAAAGTTGGAGGAGATCTCCTTCACTCTGCGTGGGAGGTTTGTATTTGGGAGGTTGGCTCCCCAGAGGTGCCCAACAGGCCCACTGGTGTTTGTCATAAGTAGCAGTGTCAGGTAAACATGGGCCCTGGCAAAAGGGGAATAAATTTGCAATTGTCGTAGGCAACTAACTAACCAGCCTTACTCGTGGTCACAAGTGAGATCCCTCCAGGGCCTCTAAAACAGCACACACACACACACACACACACACACACACACACACACACACACGAATGGATATGTAGGCAGTGGGGCCCTTCCCGAGCCAGAGAACCAGTGCCGACTGTGTTTTCCAGCCTTAGAGCTTGCCAGAAGTCTTTGGGCGTCAAAAGCAACCAGGTTTTCTGTAGAAGAAAGTCAACTTTCACGTTTGCCTATAGCCAGATCCGTTCTTCAAACAGCTGCTCCTTGGAAAGGCCTAGGCTTCCAGATCCCTGCTTCACATGTGCCTTGGAGATGAGAGGTTGCCTGGCAGAGCTGTTGGTGGCTGAGGTTCAGGCTGTGGGGCCTTGGGGCTGGGATATGACTCCAGACTACACAGACAGTGTCTGCCGCCAGCACCTGCCATTCCTCAAGGTGAACGCTCTCTCCGGCAGGTCATTCTGGCCGCGTCTGAGTGGTTTTCTGCTGGTGGAATCATTTATTTCTGGTGTCAGGGAGGCCCAGTCGGCTTTTCCCACTGGCTGTAAATGCTCTGAGCATCATCGATTCCTCCCATCCCTGGAAATCTGCTAGAGCAGCAAGTCTACGATTCCTAGCCAAGGAGGGGTTGGAGAGGGCCCGGCTGCTTGGCTCTGTTCCCTCCCTCTCAGTGGGGGAGGGTAGGATTCGCAGGCCTCCTTGGCTCCCGTGGGAGCTGCTCCACTGTTCAGATTTTGTGTTGCAGTTTTTCCCCAGCAGCTGGGAGAGCGTCTGCCTGTCTGTCTGTTTGTCCATAGCCCTAGGCTTACAATGTTACCAGATACTGGCCTAGAAATTAGCTGGTTTCAGGCCAGCCATGTGGCCAATGCATCCTTCTTCCCAGAGCCCAACAACCCTAATCCTGTCACAGCCCACGGCCCACCAGACAGTGGCTACTGCCGACTACCAGGCTGTAGGGAGGCGGGCCCCCAGCTTCAGGGTGATCTGGTGTGACCCAGCACGACACAGGTGCCTCCCCTTGTGAACATGATGTAAACATGCCCGCAGGCGTGCCTGAGTGTGTGTAGCAGCAGCTTGTGTGTGTCTCCGTGACCTCTCTGCGCTGTGTCTGTCTCTGCGTGACCGGGTGAGTGCCGGTGGGCTCCTAGTTGGAAGGCGCACCTCTGAGGGCATGCTTGCTTGGACGTGATACCGTGAGCTTGCATCTGTGTCTGCACGCATGCTGCTAGTGTCTGTGGTTGTGCGCGCGCTCATCGCATGTGTGCTGGCACGTGAATGTGGAGCATGAGCGTGTCTGTGGACATGCTCATGGAGTATGGGTGTTGGCACATGGGTATGGCCATACATGCTGTGGGGGCTTGAATGAGAAGGGCCCTCATAGGTTCACAGGTTTGGACTCTGGATCCCCTCTAGAGCCGTTTAGAAGGGTTAGGAGGCGGGGCTCGCTGGAGGAGGTGTGCAGTGGTTCAAGACGTGAGGTCTCTGCTATTCCAGAGACCTGCCGCTGGCTTCCTCCATTCTGCCACGAACTCTATCCCTCTGAAACCACAAGTCCCAAATAATTGCTTTCTTTTATAGGTTGCCTTGGTCATGGTGTCTCATCACAGCAATAGAGCAGTGACTAACACACGTGTTCACGTGTGTACCCCTCTGTGAATGTCTGCATGTGAGTGTGGAGACATGAGCACAAACGCTCATGTGCATGCGTGTGTGTGCTCGCATGCTTGCAGCTGGTGTGAGTACCAGAGCTATCTCACGGCATGTGCGCCACGTCTGAGTGAGGTGTGTGGGAGCTTCTGTGGTGCACAGGGATGCCCCTGTGTGCGCCCCGCTCTCTGGTCATCCCTCTCTGTCCTTTCCTTCCTGCCTCCCAAGGGTTTATGGAAGATTCCAGGGAGGAGGTGGTGGCTGGAGATGGAGACCTCAGATCCTATGTCCCCACCCTCAGGGCTGCTCTAGACTTGGAGGGGACAGTATTTCCCAGGCTTTAAGAGCCTCTCTTAAAGAAACACATCTATCAGCTTGTCAGAGGGAAGTGGCCTTTTGTTCAAGGACCCAAGGGCAGGGCCAGGCATGAGCTGGTCTTCAGCTTGGACTCAGCTCAGAGCACATGACTGTGATAGCACGGTGCAGGGCTGGGGCTGGAGGTGGGTAAGCATGGGGGAAGATAGCCCAGGTGAGGCTGTGCCTGGGCTGCCTCAGTCGCCAGCTGAAGCAAGAGGCTGGAGATAGTGGGTAAACCTTGAGGGCTGGGTGGGGGACAGTGCTCCTTTTTAACAGGCTGGGGGACTGGGGACAGGCTTGGGACTCAGGCCCTCCCAACACTAACGCCAAGGTCCTGCTCATGGCAGGTCAGGAAGGGAGGACTCTGCTGAGACTTTCTCTGGGGAAAGATCAACTTCCCTATTTCCCTGCCCCTCTGCTCGGCTCCCTTTCCTCAGTGCCTGGAACAACAGCCAGGAACTGTTTGACTCCAAGGCCCAAGGCCAGCCCCAGGCACCCTCTGGGCTTACTTTCCCACCTGGGTGGGCATAGGGCCCTCCTACTTGGCCTACCATGACAGTGGGACTGGGAAAGTCTCTCACATTGCCTTGTCTCCTTTCTGTCCTTTGCCCAGCTGTCAGTCTCAGCCCCACGGGGAAAGCTATCGTGCTGCTGGGCTTCATGAGAGAGGCTCTTCCTGTCAGGGACACCGGAGGTGCTCACTTCTGCTGCTCAGATGGCCATTCTGGGCTTGTTCCATGTCCAGGTGAATGACAGGGTGGAGGACACACACACATGTGGGGCCTAGGGTAAGGGTATGGGGAAGGGAAGAGCTGTCTGAGTTCTCTCCAGGTGTAAGTGGCTCTTCAGTTGGTGAGGAAAGTTCTTGTTTATTTGCTCATTTTGCATATATTCACTGAGCCCTCCTCTCAGCCAGAGCCTCTCCTTTGCCTGGAGCATGCCCTGGTCTTTAGGCTCCTGATACATCAAAAGAGATAAAGTCTTCAGTTCCTCCTCCTCTGTAGTTTTCCTCTGAGTTGTAACCCACTCAAGCAAATAAGATGCAGCTAAACGGACAAGGGAATGTGTGAGTTTTGAGTCTGATCCTTAGGGAATCTTGCTGCCTCTGCCTTCCTTCCCACAGGATCTATGCAGGCTCCTAGGAAGTGAACAAACCCTGTGCAGAGTGAGTGGAGCCCAGCCGACCCAGCCCTGTCAGTATCCCAGGGCTGGGCATGTGAGTGAGGAATCGTTAGTTTCTCCCTTCCCAACTGAGGCAGCAGCTGGCTGTGCATCTACCAGTGACTCAGCAGAAGCCGTGTGTGGCAGGGACAAATGGCCCAATGGAGCACATCCTGGATCACTGACTTTAGGGCTCTAAGTGTGGTTTTTGGTTTTGTTTTGTTTTTTGATATAATCTCGGCTAACTGAAATAGACGTTTGTACATAGGCCTGGAGGTGCTACTGTATTAGTTTCACTGTGTGTGGACAAAAGGCTGAGTGATGATTGGAGGCTGGAAGGATGGTGCACAGACTGTGAGTGGTTGTTGGAAGGTCAGCAGGGGTTGGGGTGGCAGAAAGGGCAGCCTATGTCATCTCGTGGTGAGACAAGGAGGGAATGCAGACCCTGCGAGGCCTTTCCCGTGATCAATGCTGAGCGTGTCTGCTGGCCTCTTCTATCAGCACAAGGTAAACATTGTAAGAGAGGCCCGGAAGTTACGGAGTCAGCAGGCAGAAGGTGGAGGCTCCCAGCAAACAAGTCTCAAGGCAAGCAGCAGCCTCTGAGCAAAGAATGGAGGCCGATTGAGGCGTGGGAGTCTTCTTGCACTTCAGAGAGTCTTAAATGGGACTCTGTAGATCCATTCAGATGGACGGACGAGCTTCTAACACAGCCCAGAGACGGCCTCAAGGCAGAACACTCTGTAGCTTGGAAAGTATGGTGGATGTGGCTTCACATCAGATTTATGGGAAACTCACAGAATGCTGAAGAGACACTGTCTAATAACAACCCCCAGGCACCTCGGTTTCCAAAGGTAAACCAAGGTGTAAAGAGTGAAATAAGAAGAGGTCCCTGGGCTTCCAAGTTTCTGTAGGTAGGAAGTGCTCAGAGAGCCAGCTACCCACTGAAGCTATGATCCACCAATCTTCAGAAAGAAAAATGCCCACAGGGCAGATCCCAGACTGCAGAGTATGGAACCAAGAATCAAGAACAATGGAAGTCAGACTTGGTGGCCCCTGTCCATAATCCCAGCAGTACCCATGAGGTGAAGGCAGAAGAATCATGATTTCAAAGCCAACGTGGGCTACGTATTGGGGTTCCATGCTCACTCAGTGTGTTCACTCAGTGTGAACAAAACTACAAATGAAAGAAACAATGAGTCAGGAAAGCACTCCTAGTAAGGAGAGAACAGATTGAGTCAAGTGATGGTCTTTGCTCCTAGAGTTGGAACTGATGACATCCACCCAGATAAATTTCAGTGCATCAGTGATTCTGTTCCTGTGCTGGTGAGTTTCACTGCCAGCTCCGTACGGCCTAAAGTTACCTGGTGGCTTAGTCACTGTTCTGTGGTGAAGAGACACCACGACCAAAGCAACGCTTATTAAAACAAAAACAAAACAAAACAAAACAAAAAACAACCCCCCTTTTTTTCTTACCGTTTCAGAGGTTTGGTCCATTATATCATGCCAGGGATCTTGGTGGCACACATGATGTTGGAGAAATAGCTGAGAGCTATTTTCTTATTCACAGGCCTAGAGAGGAAAAAAGCAACACGGGGCCAGCTGTGGGCTTTTGAAGACCTCAGAGCCCACCCCCAGTGACACACTTCTTCATCCTTCTAGTCCTGGCGGAGTTCCTCTCTTTGGTGAGCAATCGTTCAAATACGTGCGTCTGTGGGAGCCGTACTTCCCCGACCACTGCATCTGGAAAGAGGGACCTAAACTGAGGAGCTGCCCACAACAGTGGCTGTGTCTAATGGACAGTCTGACTGGTGGTTGGTGTGGAAGGACTCAGCCCACTTTGGGTGGCACCATGCTCTAGGCCAGTTGGTTTGGAAATTGTATGAAAAAATGTCTAAGCATGAGCCAATGAGCAAGCAGGTAAGCAGAGTGCCTTCATGTTTTTTGCTTCAGTTCCTGACTTTCCTTGAATATATAATCCCCTAACTTGCTTTTGTTCAGTGTTTTTATTACAGCAACAGAAACCAAACTAGAATGACCTTCTTCCCACTCACCTTCTTTAAAAAAGGGGGTGGTGGTGGTGATTCCTTGGCATACTCCATTTCTGTCTCACCATTATGACTTAAGTGTGTTGAGGTCAAATAACCTTTTCTTTCCAACTTGTCAGTCTCTGGACCAAGGGGAACTCAACTCGAGAAGCTCCATTAGCCTCTGCTTCTGGGTGACGTGGGGCAACAAGGATTGTTCCTCGGGACTTGGGCCTTTTTGGGTACCACTTTCTTCATGTGAAGCACAGGCAGTTTCAATGCTTTCTCCGATACTCCCAGAATCAGCTTCCCCTTTTTGTCTTTTTAAAGATTTATTTAAAAATGTTAATTGTGTGTGTGTGTGCCATGGCATGTATGTGAAGGTCAGAAGACATCATTTGGGAGTTCTTTCATTGCACTGTGGGTCTCAGTGATAGAACTCAGGTTGTCTAGCTTGCATGACAAGCAATTTTACTCACTGCGTTGTTTCAGGTCCCATATGGCCTTTTATAAATCATTACATATGGGCCCCTTCTGATCCAGTATGACATCAATTTGACTAACTATATCAGCAAAGATTCTCTTTCTAAACAAGATAACATCATGAGGTTGGAGTTGGGTACAAGAATTTTGGGGATGAGAGACATTTAATCTTGTATACATAGAATAGACACACCAAGTTCAAATTAGAAGTGAGCTTGGGTAGTCAGGTTTGGTGGCAAGTGTGTGTATCCACTGAGTCCTCTCACCTGCTCCCAGGTACTTTCTATTTTCCCAGCTTGGTGGGGCTTCTTGTATGGGTGCCTATCTGTGTGCATGTGTGATTAAAATGATTTTACTCTTGTGTGTACGGGTGTTTCACTGCATATATATGCACTATGTGCCTGCCCGTGTCCTCGGAGGCCAGAAGAGGTCATCGGATGCCCTGGGGCTGCAGTTACAGATGGCTGTGAGCAGCTATGGGGAGCAGGAGATTGAAGACAAGCACTCTGAAAGAGCAGCCAGTGCTCTTAACCACTGAGCCATTGCCACAGACCCATACAAATTAAATTTTAATTTCCACAGTCCTCTGAAGAACAGTTTTGCAATTGTTTAAACAGAGGCCAAAAGGAGTGGACTTATTTCAAAGGAGACAATGGCCAACATCTGCCCATATTTTCCCCCTGGTTGTTACCTGTACACCATTCACTGTGACCTTCTGTTCCTTC
Source organism: Psammomys obesus (assembly GCF_907164565.1). Classification (NCBI taxonomy): domain Eukaryota; kingdom Metazoa; phylum Chordata; class Mammalia; order Rodentia; family Muridae; genus Psammomys; species Psammomys obesus. Next base: position 20,561,704 of record NW_026596039.1, on the reverse strand, counting down.
CAGGGTTCCTTCAGGGCTGTGCTCTCTGGTGCCCCAACTAAAGACTCAGCCTCTTAGGTACTGATATTTTCAATCTATGTCCTTGATTTCTGGTCTTCATCATCGTTTATATTTTAGGGTCCAGAGAGATGGCTCAGCACTTACATTGTAATGTGAAGGGATCTGAGAGCAGTGTGTACACTCATAATCCCAGACACGATGAGACAGGAGGGAGAGGCAGGAGAATCTCTGAGGGCTTTCTGGCTAGTCATAGCCCCCATCTCAAACAAACTGTGGAAGGTTCCTGAGGACTGACCCCCGGGTTGTCTTTTGACATACATGCACAGGAGAGGGGGAGGAGAAGGGAGAGGAGTATGCGACTATCTGCACGCATGCAAACATGTACACACGGACAGAATTCTTATTTTACCTTTCTTCTCGCTTAGTGTTCACATTTCTCACCGTAACAGTCTCTGGGATGGTAAAGGGTTTATTTCTCATTCCATTCACTTCTATATCCCTAGTAACAAAAACTATCTGGAACACTGTAGGTTCTCAAAAATTTTGTCCAATAGCCGGATGTGCTATTATTGAGTGAGAGCATGGAGGTAGGCATCTCACTGCATCTTACTGCTGCAGGCAAAAGCCATTCTTCTCTGAGAAAACGTTTGCTCTTTTAAGCTAGTGTATCTCTGGATGGGGCAGGATCAGGCCTCCTAAGTCCTTGCTTTAAGTCTCATTGGTCTGAAGAGTAATATTTTGATAAAACTTGGAGTGGTCAGTGGACTGGAGGTAAGAAAGAAAGACTCAGGACTCTCTGGGGCTGCCACTGACCTGTGTGGTTTGACTTGGTACCTTTGATCCATCTCTCTTGGCTCCTGGCTCGGCATTCTCAGACTTTTTCACTTGGGTGTTTAGAAGGTAGCTGCATGCTCTCCCAGGCTGTTATCTAGGATATGGGAGTTAAAGAAAAAAAAAAAAAAGTCTCAAAACCACTTTGAATAGCGTGGAGGAGGGCGCTAGCTGAGCGGAAGATGTCGGTAGTCAGAGATGACTCCTTTGAAAACAGAAATTGCAATATCACACAAGCTCTCCCACCACAGGGTGGAATTAATGAGGACTTTGCTCAGGACCCACAGCTTCAAAATGATCGTCCAGGTGGCTAAAGGAAATCCACATTTACACTTCAATCGGAAGCCCCTCTGTCACAGTGCGAAGGGGAGGGCTTAATTTTCTGAGATCACAAATGGCCACCCCGTTCTTGAGAAGAAGAGAGCCCCTGATAAAGACTGCCGGGTGTCTGGGGACCCTCCTGCTAATTAGAAAAGTGCATCTAATTTCACGGAGTTCAGCTCGTATTAATTTATTCTGGGCTTGTTGGTAATGAAGCCACGTGTTTGTTTCTTAAGAAGGAGACATCAGAGGGGAGGAACGTGGTGAGCTTGCGCTGCCTTCCCGCTCTCCTTTCTGTTAACCGAGGGAGTGGACACACCCGCCATCCGTGCTGCCCCATTGCTGAGGCAGCCCCTGACTTCAGTGTGGTTAGTCCAAAGGCTGGAGTCCGTTTCAGTGTGACTGGAACCCCGAGATGAGCAGGTCCTCAAGCCAGGAGTCATGAGCATATCTTCAGTGTTGACCCAAACTGACGGAACTGTTTTCTGCAAACACAGTCCAGCCCTAGTCTCTGCAGCCTCTTGTCCACACCTACATTCTCCTAGTGTGAAGGGCCAGGATCCCTGCCATTAAAATTCTAACCATGGCTAATAATGCAAATCCACCTCTGTCTTCAGAAGCAGGTGGTGAGTCGTGGGCACACACGGGGACCTAACTCTTCCGTTGAAGATTCCTACCTTTTTACTGAATTGAGTTTTCAAGGCCTGGATTGTTTTTTCCCCCCGTCGTATGCTCATGTTTTCTTGAGCATCACTCAGGTGCTTATTATTCTCTCTGAGTTCATTGAGCTTGGTCGTGTGCTGGATCAGAGCACAGGATGTGTGACCGGGGCTAGGAATAGGCAGATGTCTTAACACCGCTGTCTTGAGCTGATTGCTTGGTTGCTTACTCCCCTGAGACCTTGGGCTGGGTCCGGAAGGATTTTTCTGGCCCCATCTTGGATGCCAGAGCCTCTAGTTTTCCTGAGTTCCAAATTTGTTCAGAGCCTGCTAAGAGCAGCCCGCTGCTGAATTTTATGTTTATTTAGACCCATACCGACCTGCTCTGGTCTCTGGAGCACGGGTCATGCTCGGACTCCTCGGTCAGTGTTGTTCCGTGATGATGAGAGGCTGAGGAAGGGAGGTCCAGAGAGGCCTCTGTGGGCAGAAGTTTCCTCCCTAGCTGGGGATCATGCAGCTGGGGGAGGGGAGCGCAGAGAGCACACCTGTACCGCGCACAGGGCCTGTCACTTAACTAGTTATGCTGCAGTAAGACACCCGCCGAAAGTGGCTTGAGGAGCTTCGTCTACCTAAGCTCTTCAGTCTGCATTTGTCTGGCAAAAGAAGAAAAGAAAAAACGGAGCCTTTGGTCGTCTGGGGCCCGCTTTTCCCTGTGGCAGCAAAGGCGGCCCCACTCGGCGGGGCAATGCTACTGCAGTTTGCCGTGGCCCACTAGCGCCCCCTGCAGGGCCATTTTGCTGAAGGCAGGACTATTTGACCTTTCTTCCTCCCTTTTCTCTCTTCCTCCCCCACCCACAGCCCCCTTTTTGTCTTTTTTATTGAGCCTTTACTTTATACTAAACCATGGGCCAGGCAGAGGGGGAGGGGAGAGAGAAGGGAGGGAAAGTGAGGGCTATTGAATAGCCACTTGGCACGCACCGGAAAATGATCTAACTCTCACTTGCTGGTTGAACTGGTCTCCCAGACCTAACTGTTTGCACAGCCTCTCCCCATATCTCAGACTTGTTTCAGGACCCAGGGCGGACCATCCTCACCTGGCGAGGGTGCTGGGGCCTAGGATTTCAGCAAGCCAGTTGGAGAGCGTCCACGTGTGGAGGACAGGTGGGCACAGACTCTGTGTCCCGGCTGCACACCTGTTGGAAGTTATATTTAGAGCAGTAAATCCCGGGGAATGGAGAGAGAGAAGCCAGAGGGAAAAGGGGGAGGGGGGAGAAAGATGAAGCTCAGAACAAGATGTTAATCCTGGAGCAGAAAAGCCGCAGCCTCTTCTGGGCTGCTCCTTAAGGGCAGGGAGGGGACGGTGGGGCTGTGGGTATGGGGCGGGAAAGGAGCAACGGAAACATACTGCAAACTGCAATCAAGAAAAACTAAACAAAACAAAAAACTGGCTGCTGACGTGACAGGGGAGCTGTCAACTCTGTGCCAGCACAAAGGCCTCTCCTGAGAAGTGTGTGTGTGTGTGTGTGTGTGTGTGTGTGTGTATACTCTCACACACATATATACATACACACATACGTATTTTCCTGTGTGTGCAGGTGTGCAGGCTAGAGGTTAATGGAAGTGTTTTTTCTTTAACTCCTTTCACCTTATTTCCTGTGACAGGGTCTCTTACCAACCCTGGAGCTTAGGCTAAGCTGATGGCCAGCAAGCTCCAGGAACCCCCCACCATCCCGCACTGGCCTTGCAGACACACGCCTTCACGCCTGGATTTTTGTGGGGCGCTGGGGATCTGAACCCAGTTTCTCATGCTTACATGGCAAGAACTTGGTCCACTAAGAAGTCTGCCCAGGCCAAAAAAAAAAAAAAAAAAAAAAAAGAAGAAAGGAAAAAGAAAAAACAAAAAATAAAACAAAAACCTAAACAACAACAACAAAGACAAAACAAAGCCTCTCCCACTGTGGGCCTCAGAGGAGGACTTTGTACTCTGACTCCACCCTCTGGTTTCCTCTGGGAGGAACCCTCAAATGCTACAAAGAGGAAAAAAATTAAGCAGGTTGAATTTATGTTGCAGCCACATACGTTTTTTCACTCATTAGTCACCTTAATAGAATATAAACATACAGAGGGTTTCTGTACACTACCAAATAAATCTCCTGAAACATTAAAATTAAGTCAGTGACGTTATCATACACAGATGTCTATCAGACGGAACATGCTCCCGTATGGGCAATGGAGGTCTGAGCTATTTGCACTGGAACACCAAGCTTCCCACCTTGAGGCCTGGTATGGGAGACTTAGAAGGCCGGTATTATGCAAAGTTGTTTCACTCTAGGACCTTCCCCTTAACCTAGCAACCTACGACAAGCTACAAGGATAAAGCTAATTTAAAGACACGGTTCTAGTGCAAAGAGTAAGAACAGCGGCCAGCTCAGGGGAGTGGGGGGAAGGCTGACCACAAGACCAGCAGAAACCCCAGCAGTGGTTTACAGTGTTGCTAAGTGCTGTGTGGCAGACAGATTCCTTGCAGAGGGCAGAGCTGGAGTCCTGGTAATTTTCGTTTATGAAGAGCACATTTTAGTAACCCTCTTTGACTCACTCATTAGCTTAGCAGCCAGTAACCTCTTGTAGACCCAACACATGAGTCACTTGCCTGCAAGAATGAAAAGGCCAGCCTTGACCCTGCGGGGCATGTTCCTGTGGCCTGGCGGGGAGCGGCAGGCCACGTGTGCACACTGCTCTGACAAGTAGGTCTTGCTTCCGGGAGGGCTTTCGTTACTGCTCTCCAGATAGCACAGTATCATCAGAAACCTGCCCTGTGCCGATCCGACCTGTCAGTGCGTAGGCAGGCCTTATTGATTCCCATGTTGAAGCCTGTTTCCTTGACTTCATACGTCCTCCAGTTAGGATCGCAATTCCCTTCTTGTCCCTGCAACAAAACTTCTTAAAAGAGCTGTGTATGCAGCTGGCCTCCTCATCCATAGGTTTAACCGACTGAAGATAAATATACATTCCATTTGAAGGCCGCAGAGATGTCTCAGGGTTTAAAATGCTTGCCATGCAAGTATTAGGACCTGAGGTTGGACCCCCAGATCCCAGTAACTGTCAGGTGGGCGTGGGGTCCCTCCTAACCCCAGCCTCTGAAGGGGGAGACTGGATTGAAAGAACAAGCTGGCTGACGAGACGAGCTATATTGGTGGGCTCAGGGTTTGAGGGGGACACCCTGGCTCAATGAATGAGGCAGAGGAGTGATCTTCCACTCTGATATCAACCTCAGGCCTCCACAGGATGTGTATATACCCACACACGTGTGTGGGCAGACACATGCAGACACGTACGCACATGTGACACACACAAAAGTGGGAAAAGAAAAAAATGCTTGACAAAATTTGAGTATATCTAACACATACAGACCTTTTCTCTTGTTGGCATTCCCTAGGACATACATGTTGACACTGCATGGTCAGTGGTTGTCTGTCTGGAGACCGTGTGCAAGGTGCTGCTGGTGGGTGAGCTCAGCTCATCTGTAACTCTGACATCATCTTGTGTAGCGTTGGTACCCAAGGTAGGTCCTGAAACCAATTCCTGTGGATAAGAGGGTCTACTGTAGGTTTCCCAGTTCTCTCATTCCCTTCTGACCCATTTGCTTGCTTATTCATTCATCTACTTATCCACACTCTCTCTCCCTCTGCCCTCTTCCGGTTTATTCTAAAAGGTTTGGTTCCCATATCCCATCAAAGCAGCATTGTCCAAGTTGCCTTCTCCCTCCTAGCTGAGAGTCACCGGTGACCAACCCCCTCAGGATGGCCGACTCTACTGATGAATGCTGTCAGTCTGTTCTCTGACTTCCTGGCAGTCTTTTACAGGGCATCTTTAGTGAGGTGTAATTTTAACCAATAAACTGCATAAATGTAAATCATACACATTACTGTGCTTTGGCTTTGCACATACCCGTGAAGCCATCACATCGCACAAGGCCATGAGTATCTCTGTGGGGTTGCTAAATTTCCCCATGGCCATCTGTAATCCCCTTCTCCTGCATCTCACATTGCTCCCACTACACATTACACTGTTGTTAACATATAACAAATAATTGCATACATTAGCAGCTTAAAACAATAAACATTTATCATTTCCTATTTCTTCTGGGTCAAGAGTTTGAGGGTAAGTGGTCTGAAGGTCTGATCAAAGTTTCATCAATGGTGATCAGGTAGTGACTGCAGCTGTGCTCTCATCTGATGACCTGACCGGCGGAGCCTGCATCCATGCTCATGGTGGAAAAGTTTAGTTTCTCACAGGTATTGAACTGAGGGCTTCATTTTCTCACTAGCTTCTAGCTGGAGGCCTCACTCAGTTTCTCTCCATATAGATCTACCTTTGGAAATAGTAATTAATTTCATCAGGGGTGTGTGTGTGTGTGTGTGAGAGAGAGAGAGAGAGAGAGAGAGAGGAGTATGTACATACCAGCCAGCAATATGGAGCCCACCATTTGTTTATAACTTTAATCTCAAAACTGGAATAATTCACAACATTCTGCATTAGAAATGAGTCACTCTCTGTGGCTGAAGAGATGGCGAAGCAGTTAAGAACATTCACTGCACTTTCTGAGTTCGGTTTCAGCACACACAATGGTTGGCTCGCAGATGCCTAACTCCAGAGCCAAGGGACCCAGCAATCGTTAGGTATTGCTGCAAGCAGGTGGGGACACACACACACACACACACACACACACACACACACACACACACACTGAGTTACTCCAAAGTCCAGCTGATGTTCCAGGTATGACTATGAGGCTGCGGTGACAAGAAGGAGCCGTTGAGGAGGTAGCCTGCCACAACCACTAACCCGTCCTCTGTCACTATAGAGTCGTTTGCATTTTCTAGAGCTTGGTTTAAGTCATTCAGTATGTATCTCTTCTTGTCTGTCTTCATTCATTCTGTTTTGTTTCTGTTGTTGTGCTTATTAATTATTCATTTTTCATTGCTGATAGCATTCCATTGTATAAACGGCTTGCAGTTTGCTTGTCCACTCACTTGCTGATGAGTATGTATCGCTTTTGGTCACTATTAGTAAATTCCACACCCCCCAACATAAAAATAAAAATAATTCTTTAAAAAGATCAGTCATTTAAAAGTCTTAAAGTCGGTCACTGTGCTGTGACAATCATTGTAGTTTTAATTTCCGTTTCCCAGGTGAGCACGGGGACAGAGAACCCTCACTGATGCACTCATTTTGGTGAAGCGAGTGTGCAGCTCATCGGCCCATTTTCAATTTAGGTTATTTGTTTTCTTCCTTTGTTTTGAAAGTTCTTTGGATTCATGTCTGCTATGGTTTAGATCTGAAGTGTCTTCCATAGATTGGCTTCTGCTTTGAAGTCTGTTCTGCTTGAAGCAGGAGGCTAGCTACCTGAGGAGCCCACCTGCAGGGGGTTGGCCTTGGAAGGCTGTCCATGGCCTCTGCTTCCTGCTGCTTGCTCTGCCACTCGGTCCTGTGATACAAACAGCCTCTGCTGTGCTCTGACCTCCAGCCGCTGGGCTGCTGACTGCTGTGCCTTGCCCATCACAGGGACCAGATTCCTCTGAAACCCTAAGAGATTACTCTTCCTTCTCAAGCTGTGTCAGTGAGGTATTGCTGCAAGCAGGTGGGGCACAGATACTATTTTTATCTTCAGTCCATAGTTTGTCTTGTATTCTCCTAGTATCATCTTTCAAAAAGAAGTCTAAGTCGTCTAGGCAATCTTCGCTTAGTCTAAGGTCACAGTGAATTTCTCTTACATTATCTTCTACTGCTTTAAATCTCAGTGTTTACATTTAAACCTACTATTCATTTTGACTTCATCTTTTATAAATGACGCAAGATGTGGATTATTTTCATACTGTTTAAGAATTCATCTCCCCTGAATTCTCCACATTCCATTGTTGGAATGGGTTGCCTGTAAGGGGCAGATTGACTTCTGGATTCTGCTGGTTAATCAATCAATTCTCTCTCTCTCTCTCTCTCTCTCTCTCTCTCTCTCTCTTTCTCTTTCCCTGTATTGCCTGTGAGGACGATTGCAGCTGTGGAGCAAATCTTAAGATTATGTGGTGTTGACCCTCGAACTTTGTTCTTCCTTTACAAAGCCTTTGTGGTCTTTCTGGGTCTCTCTATTTCGATACGAATTTTGAAATCCATTTGTCCATTTCTGAATGAAAAGCCTGCTGGGATTTTGAGTCGGATTGAATCGGATTGAGCCAAATCTGTGCACTGATTTAGAGAGAAGTAACCCAGCAAGTCATCCAACCCATGACTATAGATTAGATCTCTCCATTTATTTAGGCTTACTTTAATTTTTCCCATGAATGTTGTATAGATTTCAATGTTCAAGTCTTTAATATATCTTTCAGATTTTCTTCCAAGTATTTTATATTTGTTTACATGCTAGATGATTTTTAATGCCAATGTCTGACTGTTCATTGCTGTTATCTAGATGTATAATTGATTTTTTTGGCATATTGATTTTATATCCTGCAAACAATGCTAACCAGTTATTGATTCTGGTGGGGATTTGCTTTGTAGATACCATTAGATTTTCAGTATAGCAGATCATATCGCCTACATGGAAAGACTAGATGTCTTTTGTTTTTCCTCTTGGCACTACTGCTCAGGCTAGGACCTCTGATTTAATGTTGAATAAGAAGTAGCGAGAACAGACATTTTTGCTCTGCCCTGATCTTAGGTGTGTGTATGTGTCTGACAGTCTGACATTAGCTGTAGGCTTTTCATAGATTTTCTTTGTTAAACTGAAGAAATTTTTTTTTAAATCTCTGTCTTGCTCAGGGTTTTCCAATAAGAGGACTGTTGGATTTTGTCCAACTACTTTTCTGCATCTATTGTAATGACGGCATCTTTTTTTCCTTTATTTTTAATTAATATGGTGAGTCATGCTGGTTGATTTCCTGATGTTAAACTAAATGCTCATTCCTTGCATAAACTTCATTTGGTCATGATGCATTTATCCTTTTTTTTAATAGATTGTTAATTGGATTTGCTAAAAATTTATTTGGAATTTATGCATTTACTACCATGATGGATGTTTGTCTAGTGTCTCCCGTGTTGTGTTTGGTTTTGGTGGGGGTGATGTCACCTCCTAGAATGAGTTGGAAGTCTGTGCTTCTTTTACATTTCTTTTACAGAGTTTATGTACAGTTCACAGTCCCCACTCACCTGTGTTTGGTATAACTGTGGATTTTAGCTCTCCTGTGTTGGGTGAGGCCACTTGGGCCAAAATCTCTGTGGGAATTTTTAAACTAAAAAATTCCGTTTCTTTGACAGATCTATGTTGAGTCATGTTAGCTGTCTCCTTTCGAGTGAGCTTTGGTATTTTGTGTCTTTCAAGGGATTTGTCATTTCCCCAAGTTGCCACAATGTTCAGCTATTCACAGCACTACCTTATTTTCATTTTTATGTTTGCAGTGTGACCATTTTTCTCATCCCCATTAGCAAAATTTATATTTTCTTTTTTCCCCCCTTAGCAACCTGGTAGAGTTTTATTTGCTCTATTATCATACTAGAGTAATTGCGTCTGGTTTCAGCAATCTTTTCTATTGTCCCCTGCACTTTGTTTTTTTGTCAGGGTCTCGCTAGGAAGCCCTGGCTGGCCCAGAACTCACTGTATAGATCAGATCCACCTGCCTCTTTTTCCCGAGTGCTGGGATTAAAGGCGTGTGCAATCAAACCAGGCCCCATTTTGTCAATTATCTCTTTAGTGTGTGTGTGTGTGTGTGTGTGTGTGTGTGTGTGTGTGTGTGTGTG
>NW_026596039.1:20512634-20552092 GCF_907164565.1 Psammomys obesus | reverse complement strand
GTGTGTGTGTGTGTGTGTGTGTGTGTGTGTGTGTGTGTGTGTGTGTGTTCTATACACACAGTGCTGCTCTGTGTGTATAGAAGAAAGAGGACAACTTTCGGGAAATGAGTCTCTCCTGCTGTGTGAGTTCCCGGGAAATTAGAAGTGAGGTTGGGTAGTCAGGTTTGGCGGCAAGTACTCTGATCCACTGAGTCCTCTCCGTTCCTTTTTATTTTCCCGGTTGGTGCTCTTTTCAGTCTGGGGTTTCCTGTATGGGAGCCTATCTGTGAGCTTCTGCTGTGTGTGTGGATACCAGGGGTCAGTGTCTGCTGATTTAGTTCTTCTCCACTTGACTTTCTGACACAGGCTCTCTCACTGAACCTGGAGCTCACCAGTTCTGCTAAACTGGCTGCCAGTGAGCCCCAGGGCCCTTCTGATCCCTGCTTTCCCAGCACTGGGGTCCCAGGAATGTGCGGCTGCCCGGGCTTCTTTCTCTTGTTCACGTGGCTTCTAGAGGAACAACCTCCGGTTCGTGCAGCAAGCAAGTTCACCGACTGAGCTACCACCGGACTCGCTCCGAGGTTTCATCAGGCTCTGCCTGGGTACACCCTTCCAGTTTTGGGTCCTAGGCTCCAGTAAGCTGCGAAAGTGGGATGCTCCATCTTTTTCTGTTTCTCAGAGAGAACCGTTTATTGCTTGATGACCAAAGTCTAGCAAACCATTGCTTCTCGTATTTGCCTGGTGCTTTTAACTGTTTCATGTGGCTGAATTCTTCCAGAGTTTATCAGCACAGGAATTCCAAAGCTGTGTAAATTCTTCCAGGCCACAGATGAAGGTAGAATATTCGGCAGCTTTAGGGAGTCCAGGGTAACCTTGACTGGAGTATGAAGAAAGCCACAGGCCAGTATAAAAAAGGGAAACCTAAGGCTAATCTCGATGGATAATGAGGTGGAAATCCTAAAGGGGCCCGTGGGAACCAGAGTCTCACAAAGGGAAAACAGGTAATGCAAGGTGGCTGATTTGAAATTTTTTTCCAGGATCACATGATTGACTCAATACTAGAAATTTTATTAGTGGAGTAGGAAAAAAAAGCCTTTTTGTTTTATTTCAGTTTTGAGGTCAATGTTAAGCTTAAAATTTATCTTATAATTATGGAGAATAGTTAAAAGACTCCAAAGTTTATAAAACAAGGTCTATGAGCTCCGATTCTAGCCCTGTTCTTATTTTTTCCTATTTCTCCATTCTTCTCTCTTAAGTCCTGTGTGTGAGAATGTGGGTGAGTGCGCGTGTGTGTGATGTGGGCATTCCTGCGCGTACAGTTTTGTGTCTGTGTGTATGTAAACGTGTCCCCACACGTATGTGGAGGTCAGGATACCCTCAGGTGTCAGTGCTCACCTTTCGCCTTGTTGAGACAGGGTCTCCTGTCTCCTGCTGTGTGGGCCCGGCTGGCCTGCTAGCTTCTGGGGAGTTTCCTGTTCCAATCTCCCTGAAGGGGTGCCGGGGTTACGGTTGGTCAGGCTGCCCTTTCAGCCTTTATGCGATTCAACATCAGCTCCTTATAACTGCAAGACTCAGTTTTCTGTGCTGAGCCATCTCTCCAGCCCCAGGCAGCCATTGTTTTAAAAACAAAAACATCACGTCTTTCTGTTAAAACATACTTGTAGTCAGTGTTTTTTTAGACAGGCAATGGTACGCTATATATTTACAATAAGCTCTTCAAATGCATAGTTTTTGTGTCAAAGGACTCAACTAGCAGAAGATCAAAGATATTCAAGAGAAAAAAAAACAATTAAATCGGTAGTGAACACACACAGGCCTTTTTCAGGTCATGATTCCTTAGGCAAGGCAATGGCACAGCAGCTTAAGTCATGGCAGGTGCTCCAAGTCATCTAGAGATGATCTGAACTGTATGGGAGGAGAGTGCAGGCCGTGTGCAAAAGTCCCTTTGCCTAAGGGACTTGACCATCGCTGGGCTCCCCCCACCGTGGGTGTGCTGTTTCCGCTTTTCTCCATTTGTTCACTTTAAAGTGCATCTTGAAAGCCAGTGTTATAGGAATGCTTTCCATTCCTCTTTACAGTTGCACTTTGTTCCATTTTATGTGTCTGTGTATAAAAAAATCTAAGTTTGTTCATCAAATAAATCAATTCAAAGTTTATGCACTAATCCCTGTTGAGTGAGTGAGTGTATGCGCATTAGGGGTATCAACCTTTTGGAAGTAGGCTGCAAATCATTTTCTCCAGTAGGTCTGACTTTTCTCAGGACAGCAGGGAGTCTGACAGAGAGATGCTCAGCTTTTTGTTAATGTGACAAAATACATGAGAAAATCAAAAGAGGAAAGATTAATTTTGAACTTATGCCTTCAGTCCATGGCCGAGGGGCACCGTTGTTCCTGGGCGTGTGCTGAGACAGAAACTGTGGGACGAGTGTGTGGCAAGCAGAGCAAGGCGCCTACCTCGCAGCAGCCAGGAAGCAGAGCAAGGGGAAGAGAGGAGGACCAGGGACAAGATGTATTTTTAAGGACATCCCCTCTGTCACCTCGGCTTCTCCCTCCAGCTAGACTCCATCTCCTAAAGTCTTCCTCACCTTCCAATTTCCTACTAAGCTGTAAGTTCATCAATAAATCTATTAACAGAGTTCCCATGATTGAATCACCTCCCCCAAACCCCTCTTGGGCATTGCCCCTTCAGGACCACGCCTTGAACATGTGAGCATTCGGGCGGACATTTCATAAACAAATCCTGTCGGTGAGGGTGGTCCACAGAGTCTCAGAGCCCAGCAAGGTTAGAGATAGCATCCCCGAGTTTCACGGTTCACGATCCATGTTAGTGGGGGTGGCGAGAACCACGAAGGGACAGTTGCAGGGCCATCTCAGAAGCTCCTAACACTGATACTCACATTTCATTGGTCACGCCTACCCTGCATGCCTCTTCTGGGAAAGTCCCTCCTTCTTCCAGCGTCGGGGCTAGAGGTGGGCAGAGCGAAGGGGATGAGATGCGTGCTGAGTAGCTTCCCAAACAACCACACACAAGGATGCAAAGTCCAGACCTACCCTTTCTTCCAGTGTGCAACACTTTTAAAAACCCATGGTAAACTACTAGTGGGACCCCGACCCATGTGATCCATTTTTAGATATAGTGCCAGAGGTCGGACGTCTGCAGCAAGAAGTTAGTGACACATAGAGACGCACGGTGCTTGCCAGGAACCTGCTAAGTGCAGCGTCTCTGAAGGAGGGCACGTGGGTCTGGGGGGCTTGGGTTCCCTGAACCCATGACTTGTCAAGAGCATTTAAAAGCTCTGGGCTTGGGTTGCTTCTGGTGACAACGCATCTGCCTGGCTGGTCTTTCTCCCTGCTGTGTCCTCTGCCACTCCCAGCTTTAGCCTGTGCCTCTGTCACTGATTCTTCAAGCTGTGATGCAACCCAGACTTCTCTCCTATGCTCCCAAGCCTCCGTCTTTCGGTCTTCTCTACCCACCGTGAAAGCCTTTTTGATTCTGAGTTGCAGGTCAGGGTCTAACAGGTAATAGAAAGCATTTCAAACAGAGGATGTGCATGCCAGGGACTTGAGTAGGTTAAAGGAGGGTGAAGAAATGAAACAGAGGACAGTGGGACAACTCCAAAGGCCGACAGCCTCACTGTGCAATACACCAAATGCTGCTCCGGAGGCACTCTAACCCCCCACCCCCATACACCAGCCCTCCAGGTCTTCACTGAGGCATGCTTTGCTCCCTTCCACATCCTCTCTAATAAGTCTCAAGACTTTTCCTGTCTATAAAGCAGCAAGCTCTGGTGGGAGAAAAGAAGCTTCCCAGGAAAATGTCACTCAGTTTTCTACCACTGCACAAGATGCCTCAGTAGGCAATTTAATGAGGTTGTGGTTTCAGTCCACAATCAATTGGCCTGTGGCTTTGAGCCTGTAGGGAAGGAGGGCACGGGACGAGAGTGTGCAAAGGGGCTGCTTGGTGGCAGGGAGTGGGGGAGGAGCAGTAGGGGAAGGAGAAGGGGGTGGGAGAGAGAGAGGGAGAGAGAAGGGGAGAGGCAGGGAGAGAGAGGGAGAGAGAGAGAGATGATTAACATAGGCAAAGCAGATTTCCTGCAAGGAAGACAAGGGCTAAAAAGAATTCTAGGTTGCTGCCTCACCCCCTTGGGAAGGGGCTGGTGCCATTTGATGTGCACACGGAGACTATCTGAGCTGTAGACTGCATGTAACGTGAACGTAAGGGTAGAATAGGAATAATTAGGAATATTTTAGTAATTTCAAAGTACGAGATTCTTATGGATGCCAAGTTGAGAAGACCAGGAAGTGGTTGGCTGTATGAGCTAGAATCTTGGGGGCTTGGTGTGGTCTAAAGATGTCAACTTACAAGCCTTCTGAGGCTGGTCAAAACCTTGGGAGCCTGCAGGTGGAGTAAAGGAGGCAGAGAGTGGATCCCTGGGAAATGCCAACGCTTAAGACATCAAACAAGTTTGAGCATTTGACTATGAGGAATTCGGGTGCCAGGAGACGGTGTCCAGGGAGAATGGTGGGGAAGCCAGGTTACAGTGGGTGCACATGTGTGGAGGCCTGACGGTGATGCTGACAGTCATCGTTAAACATTCTTCCATCAATACCTGGCCAGCATCTCCCGGTTTCTGGGAATCTCAACTCCGGTCCTCACTCACCCCTAAATGACAAATGCTTTAACCTCTGATTCATCTCTTCAGCTCCAACTGTGAGCTTTTAAAATATGTGTGTCCATGTGTGGGTCTGTGCGTGTGAGTACAGGTGCCCATGAAGGCCAGAGGATGGTGCTGTGTGCCCCTGGAGCTGGAGTTATAGGCAGTTGTATGCTCTGCTGGAAGTGGGTGCTGGGAAAGAAACTTGGGTGCTGTGGAAGAGCTTATTCTCAACTGCTGAGCCATCTTTCCAGCCCCTAAAATAGCTTTATTGAGTTACGTTTTACAGAAAATATATCTCACACAAAATTTGCCTATGGATAGCTTAGTGATTTTTTTTTTTTTTATATCCACCGTATTGTGAAGCTATCATCATGATCTAATTTTAGAACATTTTCAATACCCCATAAGGAAATTCTGGATATATTAGTATCTAGATAATTAGATAAATTATATGGACACATGCTTATTCCTGCCTCCATATCTGCTTCCCAGGGTACCACTAGTTTATTCTCTATCTCTGTCTGTTCTGGATGTTTCATGGAAATGAAACCATATGATAGGTGCTTTCTTTTGTGCCTGGCTCCATGCAGTTAGCAGAATATGTTTAAAGTTCATCCATGTCATAGAATGTACTACCATTTCAGTTTTTATTGTCCAGTAATATTCTACTCTGCACATATGCTGTTTAATTTATCTATCAGTTGAATGGATGTGTGGATTCTTTCTCTTTTGGAGGGGTCCATGAATAATGCTGCTTGAACATGTATGCATACAGTTTTGTGTAGGCACCTGTTTCAGCTCTCTTAGGTAAGCCCCAGGGATAGGATTGTTGAATTATATGTTCACAGTTTTTAAGATTTCGAGAAACTGCTAATCTGTTTTCTAAAGTGTTTTCACTGATTTTCATAGCACCAGCAACATATAAGGGTCCCAGTTTCTCCTCCCGCCTCATCAGCACTGTTACCATCTATATTTTTGACATCTCTGAGCTACCCTAGGAGTGTGAAGTAGGATTGTGATCTGGTTTCAATGTACATTTCTCTAGTAATCAGTGATTCTGAGCGTTTTGTCACAGGCATATTGGCCATTTGTGGACCTTCTTTTATGAAGGAGCTGTAAGAGATCTTGGTCTCCTCTTGGCATTAGCAGATGTATGATTGCAAACATTTCCTTTAACCAGCATTGTTGTGGTTGATTTGGAGTTACTATGTATTCAAGTGTTAATTACTTGTGCCCTGAGATCTTTACTGTTTTCTGAGCAAATGCTCACGTATACCAAGTGATGCTCTGTAATGTAAACTTGCCTCCCAAATTATCCCTGATTGGCCAATAAAATTGCCTATACCTAGGCGGGGCAAAAGAGAGGTAGACAGAGCTGAGGTTCATGGGCTTGAAGGGCAGAAGGATCACAGGAGAGAGAGTTGCAAGAGAGGAGGAAAGAAGAAGACAGGAGCAAGTCACTCTGGGTTAGTGTGAAGAAGAACCATGTGGCCAGGAGGAGCCTGCCCTGCGGATTAGCATGATGGAGAGAAGCAGTCCAAATGGAGCACGTGCAAGTATTTGTGGGAATTTTTGATGGATGTGTGGCCAGGAGACAACAAGGTATCTTAGGGGGTTAAGATCTGCCCAGCTCCAGTGTTTTAAGTCTATTAAAAATCTAACAGGTATCTATGTTTTTATTTCTATAATAGTGGGTAAGAAATAACGCAGTATTATTAATCATATGAATCAATATTAAATATTAATAGTCCATCTACAACACAACATGGGCTGTCATTTCATTTTGTTTATAGTATTCTTGGAAGCATAAACCTAATTTTTTTGATGGAATCTAGTTTATGTATCCTCTCTTTTGCTACTTGTGTCTTTGGTATTCTATCCACTATGAAGGTTCAAAAGTTGGGGATGTAATTCGTTCATGTGGTACTATTTAGAGGTGGGACTTCCAGAGATTATCAGAGTAAGGTGACAAGGGGGTTCTCATGAAAGGACCAGTGTCTCACGTCTGATCCTGGTGGAAAGTTGTTTAGTATTTCTCTATTAAAACATGTTAGCTGTGAGTGTTCTCCTGGAGGAAATGTTCCAACAAGAGGCTGAACCTGCCGTCTGCCCAGGATGTTCCAGGCCCCAGCTCGCTTCTAGTGCTGAGGTTACCAGCCTTTCTTTATAGAGCTATCTGAGACACTCCTCCTGGCACCAGAATAACAGGACGCTCTCCTCTCCCTTTAAGAAACTAATTTTTAACTACAGTCCTGGCATGTGATGGGAGAAGCAGCCATACAGTTAATGAGTCTCTGATGTGGACAATTATAGCCTAGAATGCAACTTGGCTTGGTTCTCTCCCACTCACGTGCAATGTCTGATTCAGTCATATACACCCACTCACAGTTATAATCCTGTTCTCTTGAGAGCTGACTGGCAGCAGGCCCAGTGTGGAGCTCGAACACACACACACACACACACACACACACACACACACACACACACAGGTACATGAATTCCCACAGGGCCCTTACATGCTCCCAGACAACCTTGGCTTCTTGGAAAGGACCCCACCGTACCCGCTGAGTATGTAGGTCAGGGCGTCTGCCCACAGCAGGTGCTTCTGGCTCTCTCTGCGCTCAGCCGCCTTAATTGGACCAGGTGGTCACTCGCCCTAGGCTCTGTAAACACAAGTGCTTTTACAGATATACTTGTGGAACAAAGGAGAAATCAACCCACGCCTGTCTTAAGCATCAGGCTTTCATAGAACGAGGGAAGGGGCACAGAAAGGCCTGACAGACTGGAGCTGTGGCTTGGAAGCCATTGCTAATCAAGGCAGCTGGTTCCCTCTTTCCTTTTCTCTCCAGAGCAGTGAAAGAGACAGTGTTCCCACCTTACTGAAATATCTGCATTCAGATCACTTTGGAGCATTCATAAAACATTCAGAGCCCCGAATCTCCAGAGACAGAGCCACGGAAACTACATTTTAAACAAACGCCCTGAGTGAGCACATAGAAGTTTGCAACCTACAGTGCTAAGGTGGTACGTGGCTCAAACAGCTTCAAGACTCGCCTTCCTGGATCAGGGGGCACAAGCTGACTGACTCAGCCTGTGTGGGTGTCCTCACCCACAGGCTGCTCCTGTCAGAATGTGCAGTGCAGGACCATCTCTTCAGTGTGGATCAAAATAATCCCAAGTCCTTATAACAAATCCCCTCACTTACATCAGCTCAGGTAGGTCACCACAGTCAAATGACACTTAGAGCGCACATTGCCAGACGCCTCAGGCACACAGGCTTGTTTTTTTCACATGTGTACAGACGCACAGCAACCCTCACAAGCACACACCCAGCATCCTGGGTACTGTGGGAGAGATTTATTCTGGTAATAATCTCTTTGTAGCTCAGTCAGACTATAAAAAAGGTTGAGAACCTTTATTAATTATATATCTTACATTCGATGAAACATGGTATTTAATTTAAATAATTGCAGGAGGCAGCTTTGATACTTTGATTCTTGTCCCAGAACAAATGGCTTCTCTCCCTCACTGGCTTGCTGAGTTGATCTCTCATGATGAAAGGCAAACCTGGTCTGTCCCTTTCACACGATTTTTGTCCTAGAAGCTGATGAAATGGTTCCCCGACTGAGTACAAAGCAGAGGCTGCAGTCACTCGGCCGGCTTTGAAAAGGGAATGCCAGAGAAATATATTCATTTCATCCTTTCTAAACAACAGATTGGGGAGACGGGTCGTAGGCTGGGATTCCAAGTCTCAGGCTGAGACGTTGGCCAGAGAGGCAGGTATTCTGTGTAGAGCGGCCTACAAATGTGTCAGTAATGGGGATCGTCGCGAGCTCTCCGCCTCAGGTGGGTCCCAGCTCTTGGTCAGGACCGTGCCCTCCTTTGTGTGGGGGCCGTCAATCTCACAGGTGTTGAAAGAAAAACAATTAGTTTCCACTGGTCACTTCCCTTCCAAATCTCCAAGTGAGGTAGGTTGGTGTAGGCCGGGAGATGGCTCAGTCGGGAAAGTGTCTGCCCTGAAATCAGGAGGCCCTGAGTTAGCATCCCCAGAACTCCCATGAACAGCCAGGCATGATGGGGAGCACCTGTGACCGCAGGGCTGGGTGTGTGTGCCGTGGCATGGAGACAGATTGATCCTTGAAGCTCACTGACCAGCCAGCCTAGCTGAATCAATAAACCTCAGACTCACTGAGGGACCTTGTCTGAAAAAACAAAGCTGGACAGCGATCAAGAGATGACACCAGCTGTCAGTCTTTGGCTTCCACACACAGGTGCACACGTCCACACTAACGGGCACACATTCTGCACACAACACATCCCATGCAACACACACTGCCCATGCACACACAAAGGTTAGTGGCCTGCTGACGACGCCGGAACACCCAAGATTCTAAGACCGAAAACTAGAACCTCGAACAAACAAGCTGCTGGTTCTCTTCTGACAAGAGCTTTCCTAGCTCAGGAGGACTCAGGCAAGACCGAAGTGCTGAGTGGGCCGAGTCCAGGCCAGCTGGGCGAGCCCTTCCCTGGAATCGACTCTTCCCTTCCTGAAAGACAAGAGACTTGGCGCGGAATGTAGGTCAGGTTTGTGTCCAAACTTCTTTTCTCTGTTTCCAAGATGAAGTCTGGGAAGGAGCTGGGATGGGAGTGGATCGGGGCAGGGAGAGGAGAACTTAACATTTGCTGAGCGTCTCTGACCGTTGGGTACTAGGCCAGAGTATGACCATCATTGCGTTGATAGTCTCGGGTCTCCTGAACTTGGGATCCTTGTTGTCCTCTTCACAGGCAGGGAAACAGAGCCCCTGAGAGGCAATCACTTGCTAAAGGCAGAGAACCGGCGAGGATTTTAAGCTATTTTGTCTGGTTCATTACACCTGCTACAAGGGAAAGGTTAGTTGGGGCTTCCCTTGCTGGATCTCGTTTTCCAGACTGGACCAGAACAGAACTCAGGACTCTTTGGCTTCTGTCAGTGAGCCTCCACAGGCCGGGCCATTCTGTCATCTGGATTCTCTTCCGCATCTTCATTCTTTCTCTTTACCAACCAGACACATTTCGGTCAATCTGAAGCTAAAACTTCAGTGGCAGGCGGGCATGGTGTCACATATCTGAAGCTAAAACTTCAATGGCAGGCGGGCATGGCGTCACATATCTGACATCCCAGCACTCTAGAAGTTGAGGCAAATGGAAGAGAAAATTCAAGGGAAGCCTGGGCTACATAGTTTAAAACAACAACAACAACCAAACAAACAAACAAACAAAACCCCAAAGACAAAATAGACCTTAGCGTTCTTCTCCTGGTAGCCGCCATATTCTCTCAACAGACCAATATTCTCTACTTTAATATCTGTGTGTTTCATATCTGCGGACTCCCCCAGCTGGACTGAAAATATATATATATAAAACCTGCATCTGTATTGAATACAGACATTTTTCTTGTCATGTTCCCTGCAATACACCATGACAACAATTTGCATAACATTCACATTGTATTAGAAATGATGAATGAGCTAGAGGTGATTTAAACATATAAGGCGTGTGTGTGGGATAGGCAAACGTTTCATCATTTAGTACAAGGGGCTTGGGCAGCCATGGATTTTATTATCTTTGGGGGAGGTCCTGACATAATTTAGGCTTTGAGAGGTCCATGCTGTCTTATGCAATACTGAACTCTGCCACCTAAAGTACAATCAACTACAGACCAGGTAGTGTGTTCCAGGTCTTTGTATATTGACGACTTTAGAACTTTATATAATTCCATGTGTCAGGAAATAATATTCTACTTTTTATTCTTCCAACCAAGTTGAATTTTAGATAATTTCCCCATGTTAGGAAATAGTGTTCATCTTTTAATTTTTCAAATTATTAATTTTTTAAAAAAATTTTGTATAATTTCACATCAGAAAACATTCTCTTTTTGATTTTCCCCTCTGATTAAAATGCTAACCGGATGTGCTGGAGAAATGGCTCAGTAGTTAAGAGCGTTGGCAGCTCTTACAGAGGATCTGGGTTTGGATCCTATCACCCACAAGGTCAATCAAGCTCCAGGCATCACATGTCTTCTTCTGGACTCTTTGATACTGTGCGCATGTGGTGCATAGACAGACATGCAGGCACACACAATCACATATGATAGAAATACGTCCTTTTAAAAAACGGCAAAAGCAGCTGGCAAAGCCAGACGGCTGCTACCTGCGTCTGTGCTGGTCACTTGGCGTCTCATGAACACCCACATCAGCATATTCCAAGTCCAACCGAGGACTCCCACCTCCAGACCCCCGTGTCCCCGGCCTAGGACACTTTTAAACACGTAGTTGCTTAGCATAAGAAATCTGGGAGTTGTTCTTGCTGGATCCTATTTCCCGCTCCCAACTTCATCAAGTCCTGTAGCTCCTCTCTCTTAAATACATGTAGCAGGATGATAGGGAAAAATGTGTGCTGTGGTTTTTATTTTGGAAATTCCGAATTTGTTTGTTCTCTCATTTCATACCCCTATTACCACAAATGTATCCATATCAGTCTGTTTTCTATTGCTGTAATGAAATACACAAAGCTGAGTAATGTATAGAAAAGACAGTGGGGTGTGCTGATGCACGTCTTTAATCCCACACAGAGGCAGGGGGAGCTGAGTCTGGGGCCAGCCAGGCCTTTGAGGAGGAACCCTGTTTTCACTTAGCTCACAGTTGTGAGGGTTCCAAGACAAGTGGCTGACATTGGCTCAGCTCCCTGCTCAGGCCAGACCCATTAACTCAGCCCATCTGGGGATGAGGACTGCTCAGGTCATGACAGAGTTCACTTGAAGTTTAGAACCACAGTCTAAGAGGACGAGAGCTCAGTGATCAGAAAGCAAGACCTCCACTTACAAAAACCAGCTTTTGTTGGGAAAGAGAAGCATTTGCGGGGCCCCATGAGGCCGCTGAGATGACTGTGTGTCTGAGCAGAAAGAATGGAGAGGACTGTGCAGAGGCAGCGGTCAGAATGGAAAGAGTCAGGGATTAGTGAAGACAGCGGCAGCTTTGTATCATGGCAAGCTCTGGCTCTGGCTGAGCTTTAGGGTGGGGGACGAGCCTTTGCCCCATTTCTTGGAGAATTCTATAGATACCGATGGTGAAACATATAGATAGGGGAGCCTGCACTGGTATTTATTCTGCCTTATTTTTCTTTCACGGGCATATAAATGACATAAGAAAATGTTTATTGGCCCTAAAGAGAAGCTGAGAGGATGGTTTGGTTGTCCCTGTGGCAGGAGAACCACAAGAACAGTGGAAGGAAAGCTTCAGGCCAGCATAGAAGAAGAGTTTAGTTTCTGAGGGTGCCTGGGCCAGTGAAAGGAGAAACGGGGTGGGATGTGACGGTCCAGCAGAAAGCAGATCATGACAGATGAAGTCAGTTGCAAAGACAGAACACAGGTCACACCAGGAAAGGGACAGTGCTGTAGGGATGGAGGGAAAGACGGATCCACTAAGGGATCTGGCTGTCTCCACGGGGCTTCACAATGACTCAGATTCCCTTCCTAGGCTTCATAGTCTTCCAGGTCATTCTAGATCTGGCTTGTGTTGTTTCTTTATATGTCTTTCACAGTTATCATTCCATGGTGTGAAATCACTCAGTGATTATTTTCTTTCTAGACTTTAAGGCCCATGAGGGCAGGATCCACGTACGTCCCCCTAGGGGCTAATGGAATGTTATATGACACACCATGTAGAACACTTTTAATGAGTATACAGAGGAGAAGATGCGTTCTTAGCCCAGGGTTCTAGATACTGGGTCCACTTGCCTACCCTGTGAGGGGTAGAGGAAAGGAGAAGGGCCTTCTTCTTAGGTGCTGAGCACAGGGAACACAGGTTTGTTGCTTTGAATAGGTCTGGTCTTGTTTCCATACAACCAGCACGTGATTTATTAGCCTTGGGCACAGACATTAAATTCTGTCACAGCCTGTTTCCTTCAACTTCTTTAACAACGAGAGGAGTCCTTGTCCTGGCCGGCCCTCCAGCTCCCTTAGACTCCCCGTATACTAACTTTCTCCCTAGGTAGGGCTTCCCCCACCTTCTGCCAACAGGAGCCTTTGCCTTCCGGCATCCTCTTCAACCCTTTCCTGTCTCTAGACCCAAGGCCCCATAAAAAGTCACTTTGGTCTTAATCAATAGTCCATCTCAGTAACAAGGAAGATGCTGGCTTGCAGAACAGAGCCTCATAGGCTAGGGTGGGAGCAGGCCCAGCCCTGGCAGACAGCCCCCCCTTTCCGGATGATGCATTAGGCTGCGTCAGCAGGTCTTGCTTCTTTATGAGGGTGTATATGACTCCCCAAAGAAAAGTTACATAGAGGGAATCAGGAAAGGCAGGAGAGCAGGGAGGACAGTGGAGAAGCATCAAGGAAGGCTCAATTGCATTCTCTGCCACCTCCTGTCTCTTCACCAGGTTCTCCCAGGCTGCCCTTGACTTTGCCATGCCTTAGAAGATAGCCTTGAACTTCTGTCCCTCCTGCCCTCCACCTCCTAAGCGACGGGGTTACAGGCATGCAGCACCATACCTGGTTTTATGCAGTGCTGGGGGTGGAACCCAACCGAGTCCCGCCTCCATCCTGCCCTTTCTTTTAGAGTCTTTCAAGACCGCAGTGTTTGCTTAAGACTGTCACTCAGGATGAACATGGTCTCACCCACACGGCAGCCGGCATGGATGGGCTCACGGCTACGCACACCCTCATACAGGCTGCCGCTACTTTGTCCCGCTGTGCTGCCTCTGACCAGCCCTTCTCCACATCACCCGGTGACCCCCGACCTTCCCCTCACATATCCGTCTACTCTCCCCTCATTCTGCCCTCTGGTTAAGCGTTCCCATGGTGCTAGGTGCCTCTCCTTTATGGGAAGACATTTTCTGCTGTTGGAGCTTGACATTTTTTTAGTGTTTGTTATTATGTGACTCACCTACTGGTCTGAAAGTGACAATGATAGCTTTGTCCTTGTTTTTCATTCAGCTTGTTGTCTGGAATTAGGCAGTTGTAGGCTGAATGAATGGATGTGGTAGGTGTTTATGGAAAGGACTTCAAGCGATTCGTACCTCCTGGACTTCTATAGGAGGATTCCCCTCTCTTTGAGTGTGGTAGTGAGCTGGTGATTTGCTTATAAAGAATGGAAGACAGTGAAAGGTGAAAGTGGAGTGGACTGAGGGTCTTCAAATCCATGTGCTGGAATCCTCAGGTGTTTAGTTGGTAGAGGGCTTGTCTATTATGCATGAAAGTCCTGAATTCAATCTCTAATATATCAACCAGGTGTGGCGGACCATGCCTCTAATTCCAGCACTTACAAAATAGACACAGGAGGATCTTCAGAAGTTCAAGGATATCCTTAACTACATAGGGAGTTCAAGGCCAGCGGGGGCTATATGAGACGGATCTGAAAAAAATTTAATTAATTATCCTAACTCAAGATGTGATGGTATCAAAGAGTGATGGAGTCTTGGGGAATTACCTAATGGGGTTAAGACTGTGACATGCTGAGTGTTGTTTCAGAAGCCACTATGTTCGATTCAGGAGTTACACAGCAGATGTACTCACACTCAATAGGTGGTGTAGCCTTCGACAGCTCATTAGTGGGTAGACCCGACTTCACATTCAGGTTTCCCCTGGGTATCACTCTGCCCTTACACCGCCATGCAGGAGCAGTGTTACCACAAACACGCATACACCCCACGGGACCCTCTAGTTCTCTGTACTAGTTTATATAACCATTTAGACAGATGCGCCTACAAACCCTGCCAGTCCAGAGTACCAGCCTCACACGCAAGACATCCTTGCGCAGTTCTCTGAACAAACTCATCCTCACAGACCATCCTGCCCGGCTCTGTGTCACTTCTGAGGCCAGAGTTATGAACTACCCAGACATCTTATCGAAGGGGCTCAGCACTATACTGGAGCAGTGATAATGGGGAGTGGGTGATGTCTGTCACGTGCCACCAGCTCCCCAGCCCCATTCACTCAGCCCCTCTCCTCGTGGGCTACAGGCCTGGCATGGCAGGCACAGCAGAGCATGGGAGCAGCACGCTCTTCTAGGCTAGCACTGGCTGGACAGTAGGAGCCCAGCTGTCCCTGGCCAGAATGAAATCCCCTTTCTCCCTATTTGCTTGATTCCAGCTTCCAAGGCTTTGGAGAGAAGCTTCCATGGCTGGGGACACATGGAACCCTTCTCTGGAAATCATTTCTTTTAAAATTTAATTTTATTTATATATTACAATTTATTTGCTTTGTATCCCAGCTGCAGCCCCCTCCTTCAGGCCCTCCCAGTCCCACCCACCCTCCCTCTTCTCCCCCTATGCCCTTCCCCTAGTCCACTGATAAGGGAGGGCCTCCTCCCCTTCTCTCTGACCCTAGCCTATCAGGTTTCATCAGGGCTGGCTGCATCATCTTCCTTTGTGGCCTGGCAAGGCTGCACCCCACACGGGGAGGTGATCAAAGAGTTAACCACTGACTTCATGTCAGAGATAGTCCCTGTTCACCTTACTAGGGAACCAACTTGGAAACTGAGCAGCCTATGGGCTTCCTTTGAACGGGAGGTCTAGGTCTTCTCCATGCATGGTTCTTAGTTGGAGTATCGGTCTCTGCAGGCTCCCCTGGGCCCAGGTATTTTGGCTCTGTTGTTCTCCTTGTGTAGTTGGAAATAATTTCTAAAGCATGCTTAAACTGCCAAGGGGAGAACTTTTTGCTTATGGTTGGAGATCTCTAAGTTGGCCCGATGTGCTGGCGGTGACAGCGCCCTTTCCTGTGTGACTGTGGCAAAATACCTGGCGCAACGAAGGGAGGAAGGACTTGGTCTGCCTTACAGTTGGAGGATGCAGTGAGTCCGGTCTGCTTCGATGCCTGTAGCTTCTGCTGTACTATTAGCCCTGGATCCTGGCTGAGACTCCTCCAGGGCGCCCTGCTGTTGCCCTGTGTCGTGGAGATCCTACAGCTTTGCGTCAGCAGGGCCGGCCCCTTCACCCGCTCCGGCAGCTCGTACGTGGTGTGGATGTTAGGGTGGGCCAGCTCAAAGTCCTGGATCTGGGCCAGGGTGGTAGCTAAGCTGATCAGCCCACCAGCCCTCCTGCGCCCACACTGTCAGAGGCTGCCTCTCCCAGGTCGGCCAGGGAAAGGATGGGGCTGGCTCTCCACACAAAAACTGGATTTTAACCACCCAGTTAGATAGACAGATTGTGATAGATTGTCAGGGCAGCCACAGAGCAGCAATGTATAGCCTCAGCTGCCCAGATCCAGTATAACTCTGGAATTGGTAATCATGGAAGAGGGACTCCACAGAGGAGTTGTCAGTCTTTGATTCTAGTCCTCTCTCTGTTGCTTAGCACAGACAAAACAAGTTAGAACAGACTAAGAGGGTTCCTGGTAAGCAGGCTCTATTGCTACCCGAAGTGGGCTGCCAGCTGACTTGTTAGTGCTCTGTAATGGCAGTGTCCCTGGATTAGCCTCTTCAACAGTTCCTCTCTCTCTCTCTCTCTCTCTCTCTCTCTCTCTCTCTCTCTCTGTGTGTGTGTGTGTGTGTGTGTGTCTTTCTGTCTCTCTCTGTGTGTGTACCCATGCACTCGCAGGCCTGTGTGGAGGCTGGGGATCAACCTTGGTATCATTCTCAGGGCTGTTTACCTTATTGTACTATGACAGAGCCTTGGACCTTGCTGATTAGCCGGGCTGGCTGGCCAGTGAGTCTCAGGGACCCACCTGGCTCTCAGTCCCGGGGTTATATGCTTTCGCCACTGCGCGCCCAGCTTTTACACAGAGGTCTGGGGGTTGAATTCAGGCCTTTGTACTATGCAGCAGTTTGTCAACTGGACTATGACTTTGGCTCCCACGGAATGCTTTTGTCAGTAATTCCTCACACTGTCTGACCGGATGGAACCCTGGGGATTTGATTTCATTCCCTGCACAGTGTAGATGCTTATAAGTACCCTTCTAAAGATAAACATTTACTTGGTAGCTTCCATGATCATTTTGACAGGGGGAAAGAAGTGGGTGACACTGGAGATGTTTTATGCCAGCTCACCAGGACTTCTTGATTAAAGTGAATTTGAAGACACTTCAGTGGTGCCCCTTAAAAACAAAACAAAACAAACCAAACACACAAACACAAAAATGAACCTTTACAGTGTCTTCTGAACATGTCAGGGCCACAGCATTCTTAAATTCAAGGCAGCCACGGCTGCCTGCACAAGACCTACACAAGATCAAGCCTGTCTACATGCCAGCTTGGGTGACATGCTGGGCTGACTCCTGGCTGAGAGCTATTGGCAGTCGATGGCTGCTGGAGGGAGAACAGTCAGTTTTCTTCAGGAGTGTGGTCTCTTGCAGACTGCCCGTGCCTTAGTCACTGGAGTCTAGCAAATGCCCCTATGCACTCATACACACTCATACACTGACTGGGCTCAGTGAGTTATAAATGAAAAAGAAAGATACGGAGTTGGTAAGGGCATAGCTGTGTGGGAGAAGTGGAGGAGGGTAGTGGTTGGGGAGGATGTGATCAAAATGTGCTGCATTACATGCATAAAGAATAAAGAGTGTATTTCTAAAAACAGCTTCCTGAGAGCAGAGGACTCGTCTGGGTCTTTAAAATAAATGTTAAGAAATATTTCATGTGCGTGGGTGTTTTGCCTGCCTGTATGTATGTGCACCATATGTGTGCTAGGTGCGTGTGGAGGCCAGAAGAGGGCATCTTGTCCCCTAGAACTGGAGTTACAAATGACTGTGAGCCACCATATGGTGCTGGGAACCTAACCTGGGTCCTCCGGAAGAGCAGTACGTGCTCTTAACTGCTGAGCCATCTCTCCAGCCTCCTGGCTGATTCTTCTCATTAACAGCTAGATGGTTCTTTGATGCAGAGCTGTGGTAGGACGATAGATCCATTATTCTTTGCCTCCCCACAGAGGTCTAGTGCTAATCTCTGGAACAGGAGAATGTGTTGGACAAGATGGTAGGAGGAATGGCTGTTACAGGTGGAATTAAAGATGCTAAGCAGCTAATTAAAAAAAAAAGAAATTATTGTGGATTTCCCAAGTAGCTCCTAAATAACCACGAGAGTCCTTGTAAAAGAAAGAGGCCACAGCTGGCCATCCTAGGGAGGACACAGGCGGCACCAGGAGTTGGAAAAGCCAGGAAGGGGTCTTGTTCTTAGAGTTTCTAGAAAAGAAGGCAGCCCATTTAGAATTCACAACTTCTGGAATGCACAGTGGGTTTAAGGCCCAGAGCATGTGGTGACTATGTTGGGGAAGGTTCCGGCGAGGATACCTTAAAGGAGCAGTGCAGGCTGGAACTGCCTCTGCAGCAGAGGAGAAAGTGATGTGGAGGTCACAAGCGCATGAGTGTAGCCCTACTCCGAGAAAGTGATGGGATATTCCTCCCCCCCCCCCCCCGGCTTCTGGGAGTGGGATGTCTCAGCAGAGTCCATACGGTTCTGGCTAGTAATGATTGGGCCCTACCTGGTGGCTGTGGAGTGACATGTGGGAATCTCTTCCCACTATGGGGACAGCTGCTCCAGGGAACAGGATTTCACCAGCCACGCTGACCTGATGAAACCCTTACTCCCTGTGGGGTGTCTTGTTCCCCTGGCAAAGCGCCCTGGAAGCTACCCCGGTTCATCCAGGCCTTCCTGGCCTAGTGAGATACCCTGGAGCACCTGTCATGACTCGACTGTGTGTTCTCCCTTCCCCCCCAATTTACAGAGAAGCAACTGAACCTGCACGTATTCCAGGCAAGCTCCCATGAGTCACTTTTCCCGACAGCTTCTGTCTACACGTTCTCAGATGTCTCTTGGGGTCCTGGCTCTCAGCCCCTGGGCTTGGAATCCATGAGACCAAGGCTGTCAGAGCCTAAGCTTGGCGATGGCTTTCCCTGCTTGACCTCAGAGTGTCAGAAGCAGAAGTGGAAAAGGGAAGAACTTGTGGAGGCCAGAGAGCGTGTGTGTCAGGGGAACAGGGTAGTGTTAGGGGGAGTGTCTGGGATCTCTACAGCTGGCCTTGCACCAGCACCTCCCTCCTCCAAGCTGCAGGAAAGCTAGGGCTCCGGGAGAAGGGGGGATCAGGCTGTGTGAGGATCACAGCCCCATTCCACCATTCTCACCATCTTGAGGAGGTGGTTGAGCTTCCCTGAGCTTTGTTTCCCTTTGTGTGAAATGATAAAGTACTAAGAAGAGGTGACCATGAGCTTTAAGGATAACAATTATTATTTGTTATTACCAACTATGTCTTTCATCTTGGAGGGTCCTAACTCTCTAAATATTTTCCAGTTACGTTCCCCAAATGTCTCTGGCCTTCCACTTCCACTTCTTCTCTGTTTGTTTCTGTTTTGTTTTGTTTTTGAAATATAACTGACATGTAATACATTGCATATTGAAGTTTGATGTACCTTGACGTATGTACTCACTCAAGAAATTATCACTACCATCAAAATAACAGAAAGATCCCTCATGCCCCTGGTTTTCCTTTGTGACCCCTCCTTTCCATTCCTTCCTGCCTGACCATGCTGCTGCCACAGACTTCTTATTACAAATTTACT
Source organism: Psammomys obesus (assembly GCF_907164565.1). NCBI lineage: Eukaryota > Metazoa > Chordata > Mammalia > Rodentia > Muridae > Psammomys > Psammomys obesus. Next base: position 20,532,932 of record NW_026596039.1, on the reverse strand, counting down.
TACTTTATGTTATTTTACTGTACTAGAACTGTACAATATATCTGTGGGGGAATCTGGCTTCTTTCAGCCTAGTGATTTTGAGATTTACTCATGTTGATGTATCTATCAATGGCTCTTTCCTTTTTGTTGGTTTGGAGTTATTCTGTTGCAACAATTTATCACAATGTGCTTACTCCTTCACCTGCCCGTTGACTTTTGGGTTGTTTCTGGTTTGAGATGGTTTCAATAAAGCTTCGAATAAACACCCCTGTTACCAGTGTGAACATAAACTTTCACTCCTTTTGAACACACATTTGGGAGTAGAGGTAGGCATAAGTTTAATGCCTGAAGGAACTACCAGGTTGCTTTCTCAAGCGGGTGTGTGGCACGGGTGTGTGGCACGGGTGAGTGGCACAGGTGTGTGGCACTGGTGCCTTCCTACCAGCAGCACCAGAGCCTTACCACCCCTTCTCTCTTTGCTAAAACTTGTTACGACTTATCTGTTTAATTGTATATTTCAGTGGGATGCACTAGTTTGATTTTGCATTTTCTTGATAGTTAGTGACCTTGAACGTGTTTTGTGTCATCTACATATTATCTTTGATGAAGCATCTTCAAAATCTTGTGCCTATTTTGAAAATTGAGTTAGATGTGGCCCTGCATGGTACTTCCCTTGGGAGATGGAGGCGGCGTGTGTGTGTGTGTGTATGTGTGTGTATGTGTGTGTTGAAGAGTGTGCCCAGCCTGGGGCACACGTTAAGACTGTTTTAGGAGCTACAACAAAATGCTCCCCAAAGCAAGCTCTATGCTTTCAGAGGATGTTATGTATTGAAGATATACGTTCTAACTGGGTACCTTTTTTTGAAAATGTTATCTTCATGTCTGTAGTATGTCTTTTCAGTCTCTTAACAATTCTACTAAAGAATAGAAGTGCCTAATTTTGGTGATGTCCAATTTATCGAGCACTATCACTTTATGTATTGTGATATTTATGTTGACTCCAAGGAATCTTGACCTCAGTGAACACACAAGGATTTTTTTTCCTGGATTTTATTCTGAACGTTTTACAGCTTCATGTCCACAGTCAGCCTGTGGCCCTTTTGAGCTGAGTGCTTTCTGGTAGGTAATTTGAGGTAAGCACTGAAGTGGCTTATTGTTGTTTTCAGAACTTGGGCAGCAGATGTTTACAAGATGTTTACTTCTGCGTTGGACTATCTCTGCATCTTTTTGTTATTGCTGTTTTGAGACAGGGTCTCATTCTGTAGCGCAGGCTGGCCTTGAACTCTGAATGATCCTCCTTCTTTAGGCCCCATAGCGTTGGGATTACAGGCTTGAGTCACCATACACATTGACCTTTGCATCTTTTTTTATCACTCTATTGACCTTATTGTTACAGGTCTATGTCTGCATTCTGTTGTTCCCATCTATTTATCTATTGTCATGTCATTAGCACATCTTGACTATTGTGGCTTTTAAATTTTTCTTATTGCTTTTACGTATGTTGTGTATGGATGTCTGAATGTGTGTGTGTGTGAGTGTGTTAAGCCCAAGGAGAGCCCAATTTCCAGAGAGGCAACGGAAGGAAACTTAGATACAGATCAATGCAAAAGCAAGAGGTTTATTCAAGCCATTGAGCTATGGGGCCACCCCTCAAGTCAGCAAGGAACAGCAGCAGGGAACGAAAGTCTTGGGTTTTTAAAGGAAAAAGTATGGGGAGGCATGGAGTTGCAAGCTTGTCGGTACAGAATTGGTTCATTTTAGGCACCCAAGTCCAGTCAGTCTTGCCCTGGACATCTAAAGGATATCTGATCTTTAAGTTACACGTGGGATGTCCTTTGACGTGCAGATTCAGTCTTAGTTGGGGAGGAGGGTGATCATCATATCCTGTGACTTCTCCAAAAAGCAGAGTAAAGAGCTTTTCTGGGTGAGAGAGTTGTGACCTTCTGGACCGGTTGCCAGGAAACCCTATCTTGTACTGCTGGTTTGGACAGTCCTTTGCAATAGGGAGGAGACCTTGGGAGCAATCGACGACCTAGTTTAATTTTTTTACAGCAGGGTGGGTCTTGTCCCAATTCATCCACTTCTTCTTTTGTCTTCGTCCTTCTGCTTTCTGGAAAAGTACTGAGAGAACTTAGTTTAACATGGGGCATAACATTCATAAAGAGACCTGCAAAATTAACTTGTTCCTCTCGAGTGCATGTGTGCGTGTGGTGGTGTGTGTGTGTGTGTGCAGGTCTGAGTTTGGCATTGTGTGTCTTCCTGGATTGCTCTCTATCTTATGTATTGAGGCAGAGTGAGGCAGGGTCTCTCATTTGTTAAACCTGAAAAATTTGAGGAGAAAGATCAAATACAGGATGATCTAATTAAAGCAAATTTAGGATTATGGGCACTGGCCAGGTCCATGCATGGGATTCCCAGATGCTGAATTAGGTTAGTCAGGTGCTTGTAAAGGCAAACCCACAAGGCTACGTACTTCACAGCTTCATCCGATTGAGGCAGGCATTTATCTGGCAGACTTCCTGTCCACGTGTCTCCCGTCTTGTGTGATCAAACACATCCTGTGTAGTTGGGGCAACCAAACTTTTTTACTGAAGTGAAAACACATGGTTTGCTATCTTAGGTGAACAGCAGCCCTAAAGGACAGAAACTCATCTGTCCTTGGGCAAGTGGGCTTACAAGCTAATTAGCCATCATGTTACAGCTCTCTGTTTCAGTGAGCTAGCCAGCTTACTGCGGGGATGCCCTGTCTCTTCCTCCTGTCTGACTCCTGACTGCTGTGCCAACTCGGCTTTTATGTGGGTGCTGTACATCTGAACTCTGGTTCTCACACTCACACTGGGAGCTCTTTACTCTCTAGGCCATCTTTCCAGCTCCTCTGTAGCTTTAGATGATTCGAATTGAAAGATATATCCTCCAATTCTATTCTTCCTTTTCAAAGTTGTTTTAGTTTCTTTATTCTAGGTCCACAAAAATCCTTGAAAAGCACACTAACTCTACAAAAAAATCCTTTCAGATTTGTGCTTGGCCCATTTAGGGAGAAAGGATATCCTTATAATGTTAAAATGTAGCCCATGGCAGCTCAGTATCCAAGTGGGTTTCCTAGTAAGGGGAACAGGGACTATCTCTGACATGAACTCAGTGGCTGGCTCTTTGACCGCCTCCCCTGGATGGAGGAGCAGCCTTGCCAGGACACAGAGGAGGACAATGCAGTCAGTTCTGATGAGACCTGATAGGCCAGGGTCAGATGGAGGGGGAAGAGGACCTCCCCTATCCATGGACTTGAAGAGGGGCATAGGAGGAGAGAGAGGGAGGGTGGGATTGGAAGGGGAGGACGGAGGAGACTACAGCTGGGATACAAAGTGAATAAACTAATTAATATAAAAATAAAAATTTAATTAAAAAACAAAAAAATCTACTTAGGCAACACTTCATTGCTTTTATTGACATTTTATAACATCCAATGTACAATCCTTACATATTTAAAAATTTTGTGATGTGGTGTATGGTGGCACATGCCTTTAATCCCAGCAGTCAGGAGGTAAAACATTTTTTTAATGTGTATGGTATTTTGGCTGCATCTATGTTTGTGCATCATGTGTGTACCTGGTGCCCAAGGAGGCCAGAAGAGAGTGTTGGATCCCCTGGGACTGGAGTTACAGATGGTTGTGAGCTGCCATGTGGGTACGAGATATCAAATCTGTGTTCTTTGGAAGAGCAGTCAGTGCTCTTAACTGCTGAGCCACCTCTCCAGCCCCTCCACATTAAAAACAAAACAAAACAAACCCTAAAACCCCAACAGATTATTCACCACCTGCTTTTGTGTGTGGGGATACTATTGGAAGGGATATTTTGGTCTTTACACTTAAACTTCAGATTCTTTGTTGATGATGTGAAGAAATGGTTAAATTTTGTCCCTAATTTGCTTTTTGTAGTAGCCTTTGTAGATTACATATGACTTTCTTAAAACACAGTAAGTCAGCAGCAAAGACAGTTATATCTTTTTCTTTTCAGTCTGTGGGTCGTTTATTTCTTTTCGTATTTCTAGTGCAATGAGGGAAGCATGGGACAGACAGCACGGGTTTGTTTTCCTCCTGATTTTAAACTCATCTATTCCATTTTTCACTAGCAGGTGTGATGTTATCTGTAGTTTTTGCTGATGTCACTTATAGGGCTGAGAAACTTCTAGTTTTCTGGAAGGCTTTTATCAGGATAGAGGCTGAATTTTGACAGGTGATTTTTCTACCTCTTTAGAAATAAATTCTTGGTACTGTAAGCTTGGGCAAAGCCATGGTTGGGGAGGTTGTAGGCTCTGTTGGAGAACTACTACTACTGTTTTGATAAACAGACATGTTGCCAAACTGCTGTGTAGGTAGTCATGCTTCTACCCACAGGTTACCACTGCTCTCAGCCTTCCTCAGAGAAGCCTCTTACAACAGCAGGCACAGAGGCTCAGAACTGCCGAACACCAAGAATAACTGATAATGCAGTGCTCAGGCTTAAACGTGACGTCTGCATCATCCTCCAAAGCTCAGGGAACACAGCGGAAGAGGGAGGGCAAAGAACGTTAAAACCAGAGGATGGTGAGATGTGCAACGACAGACGTTTGCTGGCCATGAAATCGCCGTTCTACTCAGAACTCACTGCAGCCGTGGCTACCTGTGCAAGATGAGGTCAGTCAACATTTGCTCATGGATGGAGATGGGTTCATGAGGCTCCACCCCTCTCTGAGGCACTATTGGCAGTTAATGGTTCCTGGGAGAGGCATCACATTTTATTCAGCTGAGGGCCAAGTCCCAGCAACTAACCTTCCACCCATGCTTTAAAGAGAGGTGTGGGTCAAACATGAAAATAGGAGAGAGACTTTCTGAAAAGAAGGGTTTCAGCCAGGCTTGGGGGTGGGATGAGTGAGGGCAGTAGAGGGTGAGAACAGAAATTCATTATATGTATGTATGAAATGGTCAAAAAATAAAAAATAATAAAAAGAAATGAAAAAATAGAAATGAGCATATTTTATTTAGTTAATTTTTAATGCTCAATTAGTATTATGTTACTGAAACAAACCTCATTTCATTATGACATTCACCATACCCTGGGTGGCATATGAGCAGAGATGTTTATTTCTTATACTCCTGGACACAGGGAGGTCCAGGATCAGGGCAGCCCCATATTCATCTTCTGCAGAGGGATCGATTTTTGGTTCACAGTGTCTTCTCTCTTTAGCCTCACACAGAAGGGGCAAAGGCTTCATACTCATGACCTCATCACTTACTCCAACTCTATTTCTTGATTTCAACACATGAATTTTAGAGAATATTAGCGTTCAAACCATAGTGATCCCTGTAATACATTTCTAGCTTCATTTTTCTGTAATTTTGTTTTTTGTTGACACTTTCTGGGGGTGCTATTCCCTTCTCTTCTAATGTCTGTGGTGTCTGGCTTCAAGTGTTTGTCATGCTTCCCTCACTGAATGACCTGGAAAGAGTTCTGTTCTTTCCAAGGTTTGGTGACTTTCAGCTGTAAGGCCACCTATGTCTGGGATTTGTTTTATGCCTGTGGGAATGTTTTCAATCATAAACTTAGTGTCTTAACGCACATTCAGGACTACCAGGCTAGAGTTTATAGCTCAGTGGTGTATGGCACTTTCCTTGAAGGTATGATGCTCTGGGTTCAATCCACAGCACCACAAAAATCAGAAGGTCCATCAGTGGTCCTCTGTAGGATCTGTAGTGATACCTCCTTCTTTTCCTGAAGTTGGTATCTGCATCATCTGTTTTCCTCTCTGTCAATGTTATTGTTATTTTCAATAAATATTATAGTTTTAAAACATTTGTGTGTGTGTGTTTATGTGAGTTTATGTGTGCCACATATGTATCTGGTGTCTACAAAGGCCAGAAGAGGGGATCAGGTCCCCTGGTACTAGAGTTACAGATGGTTGTGAGCCACCTGATGTGGGGTCTGGGTCCTCTGGAAGAACAGTAAATGTTCTTCAGTGCTGAGCCATCTCTCAAGTTCCCAATACTAGGGTGTTTATTTCACTGACTTTTCTCTGTTATTTTTTTCTTCTATTGGTCTCATTGATTTCTGTTTCCTTTGTGTGTAATTCACTTTCTTTGGTTTCTTAAAATGGAGGCTCACTTCACTGAATTCCTTCTTTCTAACAAAGGAATTTCAGTTGTCAGTTTCCCAATGAGTATTGCTTTACTTGCATCTTGTACATTTTGAAATGCTATGTTTTTTATTTGAATTAAATTCAAAATAATTTATTTTGGAGGAGTCTTTACTAATATTTTTATTTAGTTTATTACTTAGTTGTGTATATTTATGAGGTATAATATATAACTTAATAAATATATAATGTTTGAGGAGATAAAAATGCTTTCTAAATCCTTTTGTTTGCTTCTTTGGATTGTAGGTTATTTAGAAATGTGCTAGTTTCCAAGAGTATAAAGGGTTTTTTCAGCGATATTGTTACTGATTTCAATTTAATTTCTTTTTTTTTTTTCAGTTTAATTTCATTGTGGTCTGCAAACATAGTTTTTATGAAATAATTACTTTCAGATTTATTGATGGGGCTGAGCAGCAAAATATATCTATGACACACAAGGCCCTGGCTTCAGTTCCCAATGATCCCCGCCCTCAAAGCAACTTATTCCTTTTGAACGGAGCACGATGGTGCGCATCTGTAATCCCAGTACTCAGGGGCTGAGGGAGGAAGATCATGAGTCTGAGGCCAGCTTGGGGGTACATGATAAGATCCAGCTTCAGGAGGGGTCTTCAAGAGGACCCAACTCCAGTTTCTGATGCCTACTTCAGGTTTAAGCCACCGGCAGCCCCAGCCCCAGGGATCTGATGCCTCTTGTGGCCTCTGCAGGCACTCCCATACGTGAGTGAACGGTTATGCTTGCACACACAAGTGCGCTTTCTCTGTGTCTCTGTCTTTCTCTATCTCTTTGCTATCTCTCTCTCTCACACACACAAATAAAATAAAAATATTTTTTAAAGAGCAGGAGGACCAGAAATTCAAGGCCAGCCTGGACAATCCAAAACAAAGCTAAAGTTGTTGAGCCTGGTTTCACGGTCAGAACATGGTCTTTATTGGTAAATGTTCCATGTTCACTTGAGAACAGCTAACATGTTAACGATGTTGCACGGAATCTTCTAGAAATCCCAATGGGGCCAAGCTGGTGTCTCGTTCTATGTGGATTTCTGTAGGTTTTCTTTCTTCTTGTCGTATACATTATTGAGATTTGTGTACTCTAATTCTCTTAGCTTTTGCTTCATGATTTCTGCTATTATATGCCTACATGTTTAGAAATTTTGTCTCTTGATCAGCATGAAATTATGTTGTTGATTACCAGAAATATTTCCTGTTCTAAAATCTAGTCTAGAATCCACTGAGATTGCCCCAAAAGATAGAAAATGACAGTAGAGACATAAAAGGGCATGAAATGAAGGGGACGTAGACTGAAGTTACACAGCTACAGGCCAAAGGTGCCGCTACAGAAGCTGGAGAAGACATTGGCAGACGCTTCCTCAGAGCCTTTTGAGCAGTCATGGACCCAGTAATACCTCAATTTCAGGCTTCTAGCTGCAGTTTTCGTTCTTGTTGTTTTTCAAGACAGGGTTTCTCTGCGCAGTGCTGACTATCCTGGACTCTCTCTGTAGACCAGGCTGGCCTCACAGAGATCTGTCTGTCTCTGCCTCTTGAATGCTGGGATTAAAGGCGTCCACCACCACATCCAGCTAGCTACCAGAATTTGAAGAGAAAAAACAACCTTCTGTTGTAAGCTTGAGATAGTTTTTTATGGCAGCCGTGGAAATCTATGCCAGGTAGCCTTGGGGTACTCTTTACTATCTGATTTTCCATTCTGTGAGATAAAGACAAAAGGTGTATGCGATGATGCACTGCTTCATGACAGGGACATATTCTGAGAAGTGTATGGCTAGGCAATTTTGTTGTGTAAACATCGTCAAGTCTAAGTACATGTATACAGACCTAGAAGGTAGCTGCCAGTCACCCAAGTGGCCTCTTGGTATCAACAAGAAACGCAGGAGTCACTGTTTGCAGAAGGCTTTTGCCAGTGCAACATGGCACACTGTTTTACAGTAAAAATAAAATAAAACAAAAGTGTGTGTGTGTGTGTGTGTGTGCAGGAGAATACTCTAAAGTGACAGCAAAAAGCCTAGAATACCAAACGCATGAACTAGTGCCATGGCCCTTTGCCATCATCATTAAATGTGCTGTGCTGAGCGTGACTGTGACGGGGGCTTTTACAAGAGCGGGGCAGTAGGTGTGTTTACAGCAGCGTCACATCAGACATGGCAGTAATGTGCTGTGCTAAGACAACGTGGAGTCTTAGGGCGTCATGAGATGGTAAGAGTTTTCGGCTCCGTTATGAATCTTATGAGACCACTGTCATGTATGTGGTTTGTGGTTCGTTATTGGCAAGTATGCCATTTTTTTATTACATTAGTGGTTTGATAGATGGATAGTTCGATGATAGATAATGATATAATGATGATAGATAGATGATAGATAGGGAGGTAAGTAGGTAGACAGATACATGATGTGGTGGTTTGAATAGGAATGCCCCCGTAGACTCATGTTTGAATGCCTGGCCCATAGGGAGTGGCCTGTTCGGAGGTGAGGCCTTGCTGGAGTGGCCAGGTATGTCCTTGTTGGAGGAAGTGTGCCACTCTGGGGGTAGGTTCGAGTGGCTCACAGGTCTTTTCCTGTTACCTGCAGATCAAGATGTAGACTGGCAGCTCCTTCTCCAGCACTATGTCTACGTACTGCCACGTATGATGACGCCAAGATGAAATGGACTAAGTCTCTGAAACTAGGCCAGCCCCAATGAAATGTTTTCCTTTTTAAGAGCTCCCATGGTCACGGTGTCTCTTCACAGCAATAGGACACATTACTATGACACACAGCAATGATACATGATAAATGGATGAACAGATGGATGGATAGATAGATAGATTTATTGGGGAACTTAACTCATGAACAAATTATGAACACTGAGAAGTCCCAGGTGGACCAGCTGGAGATTCAGTGACGCTGTCAGTGTGGCTCCACCGAAGCCTGGGTGCCAGATGTCCAGAGAAGCGGTGGTGTAATGCCAAAGAAAAATTGGAAATGGGGATGGAGACAGCTTCTAGTCTGTCTTTTTTTTTTTTTAAAGATTTATTTATTTATGATTATTTTTACATTATTCTGCCTGCATGTATGCATGTACGCCAGAAGAGGACACGAGGTCTCATTATAGATGTTTGTGAGCCACCATAAGGTTGATGGGAATTGAAGCCAGGACCTTTGGAAGAACAGCCAGTGCTCTTAGCCTCTGAGCCATCTCTCCAGCCCTAGTCTGAGTCTTGAATTCTGAAGACCAGAGACCGTTGAGTTTTGACCTGCAAGGGTAGGAGAAGAAAGGTGCCAGTGTCTTACTAGACCAGTCATCATTTTGCTTTAAGGGGCCACAGCCGTGTCTGACTGAGGATTACTTTTATCCTGTGGAGGTGTGCATAGACACTTTCAGCACCGTGAAAACTACAGTAGGGGTGAAGCTTCAGGGTCAGTACCAGCTTGGTTTCTCCGTGTTGTATGACTCACTCACGTGACGTCTTCAGCAACAGGGTCTCACTGTCCCATTCTGGAGTGCAACCAAGAGAAGTGGCGATACCCTGTCATGTCTGGAGTCTTTGAGTTTCTTGAACATACCGTTTTGGAATGCAGGCGTTTAACTGTTTTAATGTTCTTGTTCACTAATTCAAGTAACTCTATCATTCTGCATCACTTTCAACTGATAGTTTTTCTCCTCCAACTTTCCTTGTATAACTATTTTTAATATCTGTCTGTCTACTTATTTATTTATAAATGGAGTTTCTCTGTGTAGCCCTGTCTGTCCTGGAACTCGCTTTGTAGACCAGGCTGGCCCCAAACTCACAGAGATCCACCTGCCTCTGCCTCCCAAGTGTTGGGATTAAAGGCATATGCCACCACGTCTGGCTGTATATTTTTTAAGTGTCCGATATTTTTTCTTATTTTCCAGTTTTCCCTTAGATAACGTTTACTTCTATAGGAGTCTAGAACCTTATCATATGCAAATTATCCCAGCCATGATGGGAATCAGTGTTTAGGTTCCTCAGACAAACTAAAATAGGTGCAACATTGCCTGTCGGCACAGCCCCTGGGGATTCCCTGGAGAATGCTAAGCCAAGAGAACTCAAATGCTTGCACATTGCAGTTTATCGTAGCATGCGCGCAGTGGCTAAGGCATGGCGGTGACACACGCATCCACTGACACGCAAATGACAAAGACAGTCAGACACATACACACAACGGAATGTAAAAAGAATTTCTGGCCAGCACCTGGGGGGCAGAGGCGGGGGGAGCTCTTTGAGGTCCAGGCCAGCCTGGGCTACAGAGCAAGTTCCGAGATAGCCAAGGCTGTTACACGAGAAACCCTGTCTCTAAAACCCCCCCCCAAAAAAAAACAAGTTTTCTTTCCTGCGAATGCTGCACGTGTGCGCGCGCGCGTGCATGAGTGTGCGTGCATGTGCACGTGTGGGCACACGTGATGGTGCAGCTGTATCCAGCCGTAAAGAAAAAGAAAACGACGCCTTTTCAGGGTAACTAAGTCAGTCTCAAAAAGCACGTTTCGACTCCTTGTGGATGCTAGACTTCACGTAGACGCGTGAAACTATGCATCCACACATGACACGGAAGCAGAAGTGACACCAGGGAACGAAGGTGACCCCGGGAGGGAAGGCTGGCGGGGTGGGACACTGTCGGGGCACATTGTTTGCTTCTCTGAAAGTGTCCTTACGAAACCCAGGACCGCGCACAACACTCGGGTGCCAAAAAAGCGTCTCAAGACTTGAGACTTATTCTGGGATGGTAGCTTGGAAATAGTTTGATGTTTTTAGCCTCGCTTTTAAACTTTGTCAGATTTAACGAGAGCAGACTTTATTCTGGGGCTAATTTTGCCCCACAGATTCTGTAAAGACATTCTGGGTGCTTTACTCAGTGGCTCATAAATTTTGAATTTTTTTTTTCAACCCGGCTGTGGAAAACAAGAACCATTCACAGCCTTCGTGAGCACAGAATATCCCCCTGGCCTCACTCTTTCCACAGCCTTCTTTCGTCTCCTTATGTGCACATATATCCTGACAGGAAGGGTATTTGTCTGGGCCCTCCTTTGCCTTTTCAGGCTGGAGTGTAGCTGGCAGCTCACCTTGGACCCTATTGTGCTGGCTTTTTATTACTATGATGAAAGCAGTTCTTTCAGAAAGAGAAATGTGCTATTTAGGCTCACAGTTTTGGAGATTCTAGTCTACAGCTAACCAAATCCGATGCTTTTGGGGCCTGTGGTGAGTGAAGGCAGGAGCACATCACAGAGCAAAACCTTTACCGCATTGCCAGGAAGCAAAAAGAGAGGAAGGGGAGGAACTGAGGCCCTCCAGTGTTCTTGCTGGGCGTGCCTCAATGACCTAACTTCCTCCCACCAGGCCGAACCTCTTAAGGTTCTATTGCCTCCCACTAGAGCTTCTCTGGGATTTGGGAAGATTTAAGATTTAAACAGTAGCCCCTCCCCACATTTGCTTACTCTTCCTCACCCCCATCCCTGTGTTTTCCAAGAACTATCATCTACTTAGACCCTTTCTTTAGTTCAGCAGGAGGCCTTGTGGATGATTATAGGGAGTCACATTGTTGTCCAGCCTCAGCTCCTCCAGCCCCTGTATGACCTTAAGCAAATCATTTCTTCAATTTGAGCCTCAGTTTCCTTATTCAAACAGGAGAGGGAAAGGATGCTTTGCTATAGGAGGATTCATGGAGGAGCTTGATTAGCGCCTGGTAAAGGGAGCCACACTATAAGCCACTGGCTGTGCGACCAAAAATCATACTGGGAGTATGAGTTTCAAATTGCCTCAAATGCTTTCATTGTCTGCTCCTGCCTGGTTCCTGGGGGCGAGTCCACCATCACTCTTGAGCTCTGTGGGAGGGAAGGATGGCCAGCTTGACATTTCTCTCCCCAACCAAGGGGAGCAGTCATGTGGAGAATGTCCAGTAGCACATACTGGAAACATCCTGGACATTTGGCTGCGTGAAGCATTATAATGATCTTTTCTTTGCGGCAGATTGACTTTACTAATGAGGTTGGGCTGGAGCCAATGTTAAATACAGTTTGCATATACAGACACAAACCGATTGGCAGAAGCGGGGGAACTCAGACATTTTAGGTATTGGAACAAGCCAGCTATGATTAAAGCTTCGCCTCAGATAATCCTTCCTCTCTCCTCAGCCTCCATGTTCACAAGCTCTTTAAATATTGAGGGTATTAACCCTTCATCGAATTTGCCTCAGATATACTCCCCCGTTGTTCAGCTCTGTTTGAAAATTCAATTGCCGTAGACAGAATTTTGGATTTTGTGGGTAAACTCTGGATCATTCCATTTATGATTTTTCCACTGCCTTGAGGCATGGCAAAACCCTATCCAGCAACGGGGAAAATATTCACTTTCATTTTATTCATGTTTTCAACCTTGAATTTCTGATTTGATTTGGGATTTATTTGGATTTCTCTATGTAGTATAAGATGGAAGAGAGTGGAAATGTGTGTGTGTGTGTGTGTTGTGGTGTGCGCACACACACACACACACACACACACACACACACACTCATCAGTGCACGCACCTGTGTAAGGCAGAGGCTGATGTGGATCCTCTTCCATCTTACTTTTTGAGGTAAGAACTCTCCCTGAACCCGAGTTCACTGTTATCAGCTAGACTAGTTGTGGAGCAAGGCCAGGGCTCTGCCTGCCTCCCTCCGTCAGCACCGGGGTTACGCACGTGCTGAGTTCCTAGACTCTCCCGAACCTAGACCTCTTTATCTGTGTGCTGGAGGTTCAGTGCTTCACCTGCAGGGCCAAGGTGCTGTGAAGACCAAAGGACTTAATGTTTCAAAAATTACCAAGCTTGGGGCTGGAGAGATGGCTGAGAGGCTAAGGGCACAGCTGTGAGGAGCCAGGCTCCCACCCCCGTCTAGGGGGGATGCAACTAACGGGAAGCAGTCTTAAGCTTGAGACGGCCGGCTTCAAATTCCGAGTTCCATCTCCCTCACAACGCTTTTCCTACCACCTTCCAAAAACAGGGAGACCCGGAATGCTTAAAGGCTTGTGAGCAGAATTACAAAGAGCCTTGAAAAGGTTTAGTAGTTGTTTTGGGGGGCAGGCGAAAGATGATGGTTCATCTGTTTTGTGTTGCTATGACGAAACACCCGAGGCTGGTATGTGACAGGAGATTTATTTGGCTCAGTGAGCAGTCGGCGTGACTAGAAGATACAAACAGTGTCTGACATGTTGTCCTAGAAAGGCTTCTTTTGGTCATCAAACGGTGGAGGAGCAGAAGGGAAAATGGGAGCACACAGAAAGGCCAGGTCTGGCCCCTGGCCTTGTAACACTTTGCTCTCCTAAGAACTAATTAGTCCTGCAGGACCAAACCCAATCCATGAGGCTGGCAGGCCTCACAAGCGTGGAGTTCAAAATACTGCCCTGTGCTCATGGCAAAGATGAGCAGCCTCGGTGCAAAAGCAGGAAGCGATTGCCTAGAACGACCCAGGCATTAGGCAACTGCTGAATATTTGGCCTTCCCTTCAATAGATACGGCAACTATTACACGAGCTGGCTGTCCTCCTAACAGCCACCCTGTCTCACACACGCCTTAAAGAACTAGTAAGGGCATTAGTGAGGAAACAGGGGCCCGAGCGGAGAGTGGCTAGCGGTCCATGCCACTGATGGTGGAAAAGCAGCAGAAAAGCTTTCCTTCTCAACAGCAGCTTCAGCGCGGTCAGCCTTTCAGCACAGAAAAGCAGCTGTCCTGGGGCCTGTGATGGTCATCATTCTTTGGCCTAAAGAGTTCTGAATTGACTGAGGCGACGGCTCAGTCCACAAAGTACTTGCCACACAACACGACGGTCAGAGTTTGGATCTCTAGCACCCACATAAAAGTAGGGCTGGGGTGCACAGCGGCTGGGGGGGGGGAGGATGGAGACAGGAGGCCCCAGTTAGTCTCGATGCACAGGTGAGCTCCCGGGTCGCTGAGACTGTTTCAAGAAATAGCCAAGGGTGATGGAGGAAGACACCCAATGTGAGCCGCTGCAGCCTTCTTTCCTACTCTGTCCCCCACACAAGTTCACATACACATGACACACAGACACACGGGCGTGCAACCTGTGCACGTGTGTGCAGTCACACACACACACACACACACACACACACACACAGAATTCTTGAAACCCTTGGCGAGTGATGCTGACATGTCTTAATCAGGAAGAAGAAATAATCTTTATTGATGGTGCATACAGCAGGAGGAATGCTTGGGAGATGGTTCAGAATGTGTGTAGCCTGGCCGTAGTGGCCTCAGAGTTCTTTGGCACGAACCTAAGCCACTCACACGGCTAAGGGGAGCCTCAGACAAAGGGAAAATACTTTCCTACTTGAGGCTGGGTGAGTGCAGGACAATTTCCTCAGTGTTTAGGGCACGAGAAACACGTTTGCATTTTGCCCCGGGAGCTGTTCCTTCCATGATTACTTCCATGTGTGTGCTTCAGAACTTCCTCCTTCTGCTCCTTACTCCTTCACACCCTACACTTCAAAAGGCTGTTTTGTAGGAGCTACTCAGTGTACAAGAAGCCTCATGAGTTTTTCTTCTAAATGAGCCAGCGACTTTCCAAGAATCAGGAAGCTTCGAGGTGCCAAGAATAAATAAATCAACTCCAGAAGGTTTGAGTTTGGTCTTAAAATTGCAAGATTTTAAGTAGGTTCTATATCTGGCTTAACTCCATGTCCTTATCTCAGACATCAAACACAGGATGGAGTATTACTCCTGCCACGCAACTTTTTTTGTAAGCGTTGAATTTAATAATCCTTAAAAAAAATGATTAATTCAAAAGTCTGAAGAAAAAGTTCTTCCGCCATCACAGAAGTAGAAGTAGAGCTACAGCAGGCTGCTTTCACCTCCAAGTCAGGTGGTCTTGGCTCCTTCTGCTAGAGAATGTGCTAGACAGACAAGTCTTTGTGTGCCTCTGTTTCCTCCTCTAGAAAACAAAGAAATAGCCCCAGAAGGACTCTAAAATTCTGCAATTAAAAATTCCCAAAGGCCGTGGAAGCAAGGGACTTGAGGATTCAGTACTGCGGATCAAGACTTAATTAACTGTATTTATGTTTGACAATGAAGGGTTTTTAAAGAGTGAAAGCAGGTTAGTGACAGACACATCAAGAGGACACACGGGCTGGTGGGATGGCTCCGTAGGTAGAGGCGCTTGCCGCCAAACTTGCCAGCCCGAGGCTGACCCTGAGAAATCACAGCAGAAGGAGAGAGGCGACGCTCACAAACTGTTCCCTGACCTCCACATACGTGCCACAGCACATGTTTACCCGCACATGTACTTACGGATATACACACAGGCACTCTAAACACACAAATGCTAATATAAAAATAAATAAACTGAAAATTTAGGAAAGAAACTACGTGTGGTTGAGAAAAGTCAAGAATGATGTCGTGGATCTTTTATCCAGATACCTTTTACCAGACAGAAGTCCCACTGCCAGGGAATTGGCTGCTGGCAGCTCATAACCTGTCCTCCTGCTAGAGGCTTGCCCTGGCTGATGGAAGCTGCCGGTGGGGGACATTTGTAAGGTCCACTTCTCGCCTCTGAAGGTATTGTGTCAGGGCCTGCCAGGCTATGGTCCGCCAGCTCGGGCCCTCTTGGCTCTCAGCAGCGTGAGCTCAGTGCTACACTATGTTTAGGGCTCCAGGAGAGACCCGCTGTGGCTAGATTCCTTCCCTCAGACCTTCCTGGAGCTTCCTAAGTCTTCTGCTTTTCTCCAAAGAGCACTCCCCAACACATTGCTTGCCCAAGAACCCTTCCCCCCCCCCCGTCTCTGCTTTCTTTTTAAGTGAGGGAGAAGGAAACAAGGCGTGTGAGTAAAGCCATTGTTGCTCTGAGCAGCACCCAGCTGCTCGTGTGCTCCACGTGTCCTGGGTGGCCCCAGCTATGAACTGCTGGATCCTGTGGGGGGCAGGTGACGGGACCACCAGAGATACTGAGCTCTAGTGCTTGGGTAGAGGTTTCCTTCTTCCACTGGCTCACAGTGACCCAAGGACCATTAATCACTGTGGCAGTGCTGGGATGGGCTGCAACCTTGCTTAGCTGGTAATTCATGCAGGCGCCTAAATTGCTGGGCCTGGTGGGTGCTGAGGCTTCAGGAGCAGGCTGAGAAGGGGTGGGCATGGGGCAGGGGACGAGCAGCTTGTTTTCTTCCGGGGAGACACTGGAATGCAGGATTTGAAGGGAGAAACAACCGTGTTTACCTGCCATCGCAGAAGACGTTCTGAAAGGAGATAGCCTGGATTCCAAACCTTGCTAGACTCATCTCGATTTAAAATGGGGAGACACAGGGGGAAGCATCCAGATGGAGAAGAGCTAATTTAAATAATCATGCTCTTTTTATGGTTTTGGTGGCTGTTCTTTCCCTAAGAAATGGTACCAAAGTAAAACTTCAACCTGGAGTCACAGGTTTGAAAGTCCATATGGGGAATTGAAGCTAAATCCCCTGGGATTCGGGTCAGGATCTGGTTTCCTTCTTCTTGAAGCTGAGTGTCTCCTGTGAGCTCACTCAAACTCTTTTCTAGATGGGTTTTCCTTCCTAGGGTCTCATGTTGGCATGGACGACTAGAGGGGACTTCCCTCAGGGGAAGGCGGCAGATCTTTCCTCAAGGGGAATCCGGGGGGAAGCTAAGTGAAGAGGGGAGATTCTGAAAGCCCCGGAAAGATAAGAATCCAGGCTGAGCAGGGCAGAAGAGAGTCCCACAAGCCTGCAAGTCGGGATTCTCTGGGGAGACAGAAAGTGAAGACGAGACAGCAGCTGGTGGTGGTTCTCAGCAGATGGCTGCCTCCACTGCTGGACACCAGCAGCGATCCCAGACAAAGACGCTATCCTGGAGAGAGGAGGCGGCTGCGCTGGCTCTCCCGTGGTAGGCCT
Organism: Psammomys obesus; assembly: GCF_907164565.1. NCBI lineage: Eukaryota > Metazoa > Chordata > Mammalia > Rodentia > Muridae > Psammomys > Psammomys obesus. Next base: position 20,515,908 of record NW_026596039.1, on the reverse strand, counting down.
GGGCCAAGCTAGGAAGAGCTAACTTCTGCCTTCTGCCAGGAAGTGGGCTAGTGACTTTCAACGGCTTCCATCCTTCTGTTAGATTTTTACATTTTTAGTGTTGAGGATCGAACCCAGACCTTTGTACATGCTTAGGGGAGTGCTCAACCACTGAGCCGCACCCCAGCCTCGGCCTCCATCCTTAGGACAGCCAGGAAGTGGCAGATGGAGTGTTGAGTTGTAGCCACGTCTGTTGCTCTCTGGAGTGCCCGCTCTATCAAGACCGCTCAGGCCGTCTGATAGGAGTAAAGAGAAATGAAGGAAGGACGAGAAAGGGGACCCAGGGAAGGAAGGATGGGAGAGCACGAGACCCCCTCCGCCCAGGCAAGGAGGCTGAGGGATGAGGCCAAATGTCGAGTTTCATTCTTGGGACGTGAGATCTGCCCTGACTTAACCGCATCACAGAATTTTTACACAGTGAGGCTTCTATTTGTGATTTCTCTTAGGATCATAAGTGTAGAAAACCACCCCTTCAAGGGGTCTGTTATTTAATATAAATTTGATTAATACCTCTTAAGTCGCTATCATTTGAAAATATAACTCTCTAAAATCATTGAGATTAATTTAAGTGCATGAAACGAGGTGAGGACCTCATTTTAAAAATAACCTGCAGCTCTCTGGTTGGTTAAGAAAAAATGGAAAAACAACCGTTTTAAGCATTATAGCAGTAATTAGGACAACAGAGAAGCAGTGGCAGAAGAGAAAAACAGCAGGTTTTCACACCAGCCATGGCTGCTTTTTAAAGCACATCTCTTTTTATTCTCTTGTTGTGTATAATTTTTCATGATTGTGATCATATGATACATACAAAATTATATGGGCTGATTTTTAAAATTGCCTCTATTTTGGTAATAAATGTAATATATTCTGATTAGAGAAAGTTTGGAAAATACATGTTGTTGGTTTGTTTTTTATTTAAAGCAAAAAAAAAAAAAAAGCAGCTTTACATACCTCCTTGTAGGAATAATGCTGTATAATTTGAAACTGTATTTCTTATGAAACAACCGAGGACAGAGCATTGCTGGGTCTTAATGCGAGTGGATGGCTGCAGAGTCTAGGTGAAAGCGAAGATAAAGAACTGTGGGGGCATCTGCGAGATGGCCCGGTGGGTGAAGGTGTGAAAACAGAGCCTGAAAAACAAAGCTTGACCCCTGTACCCGCAGGGTAGACAGTGAGACAGGATGGCCTTCATAGATTCACACGTGACAGGCATGTGCCTACACACACACACACACACACACACACACACACACACACACACACACCACACTAAATAAGTATGATAGTTTTCTGTTTTTAAAGAGTGACATGCAGAGCTAGGCCCCGTGGCACATGCCTGAAATCCCAGCACTTGGGAGTCAGAGGCAGGTGGATCTGAGTTTGAGGCCAGCCTGGTCTACAGAGCGAGTTCCAGGATAGTCAGGGCTACCCTGTCTCAAAATAACAAAAACAAAACCAAACCCATCTTCATCTGCACATATACCTAACAACTCGTCTCTGTAGAACCTGTGGTCCATTTACCTTTCCCAAATAGCACATTCAGTAGGCAGATTGCCCACTGTGATTTTTTCAGTGACATTGGTGATGTATTTTAAAGTTCATGTACAGTACATGTTGGTGGTTTTGTATGTGTGTGTGTGTGTGTGTTTGTCATGTTGTGGATTGCGCCCAGGGCCTCACACATGCTAAGGAAGTGCTCCCCTGAGCCTTACCCCCAGCCTAGTACTGCTTTTAAAATTAAAATTGGGGGTATCAGCGATGCAGCTCAGCAGTATAGTGCTTGCGGAGCAAGGTAAGGCCTGACTTTAGTTGCCAGTACTGCAGGACAGGTAAATAGACCTATCTTAAATATAAAAATGGGGCTGTCAAAATATGCTTATCTATCTATCTGTCTGTCTATCCTATCTACCTATCTATCCATCCATCTGTCTATGTTTTGTTGTTATTTTTGTTCTTTTGTTTTGTTTGTTTGTTTTTGAGACAGAATTTCTCTTCGTAGCCCTGGCTGTCCTGAAATTTGTTAATGTAGACCAGGCTGGCCTCGAACTCAGAGATCTGCCTGCCTCTATCTCCCAAATTCTGGGATTAAAGGGGCGTGCCATCACCACATGGTTTGCTCAACTTGTCTAAACATTCTTTTCTGTCAACAAATGTAAAGCTTTAAAGGTGAAAATAAAGTGCGAGATTCTGATTATGTCCAGATTTACTTATGATGTGTGTGTGTTGTATGTGTGTGTGCGTGTGTGCACACCCACCTATGCATGTGTGCGTGTTGGGGTGGGTATGTGCACATGAGTGCAGGAGCCTGTGCAGCCCAGAGGAGGGACTTAGAGCCTCTGGACCCGCCCTCTGCAGGAACAGTGCATATGTTTGAGCTGAGCCGTGTCTCCACCTTGTGTTGCAGACAGGGTCTCTCACTGGGATACTTGCTGATTCTGCTGGAGTGGCTGGTCAGTGCGTCCTGGGATCTACCTGTCTCTTCCCTACCAGTAATGCTTTGGTTACTCCGTTGTCCCTATGGCGTGTACATGTGTGCTGAGAGGCCACACTCAAGTCCTCAGGCTTCCCCCACGAGTCAATCTCTCCAGCCCCAGACTTGTTCACTGTTACCATGCTAAACCTGCTTCTTGATCATGTTCTCTCTCTCTCTCTCTCTCCCTTTCTCTTCCTCTCTTCTGTTTCTCTCGCATACACACATAGGGAAGGGAGAGAGTTTTTCCTCCTGTGTGCATGTGGGTGTGTGTATGGTGCATTCACAGCTTTTCCTCCTGTGTGCATGTGGGTGTGTGTGTGGTGCATTCACAAGTGTGTGTAGTTGCATACATCTGTGGGTGGGCACACAGAGGGTATGCGGTGTCCTCTCCCACCACTGTCTGATTTATTCCTTTCGGCAGGGTCTCTCCCTGAACCCAAGCACACGTTTTCACCTAGGCTGGCAGCCGGTAAGTCCCAGCAGTCCTCCTGCCTTCACCCCCCACAGCACTGGGCTTGCAGACACTGGGAGAGCAGACTGTTATGTGAGGGGCTGGATCTGAACTTAGGTTCTCAGGGTTGTACAGCAAACTCTCTGCCATTGAGCCCTCTCTCCAGGCCCAGGCTGTGGTATTTTTCTGACCCATTTTATGGTAAGATATATATAGACACATATTTTTCCTATACTCCTAAAATTATTTGAGTTTTTCTTTCTTCTTCCTTCCTTCCTTCCTTCCTTCCTTCCTTCCTTCCTTCCTTCCTT
>NW_026596039.1:20481187-20512624 GCF_907164565.1 Psammomys obesus | reverse complement strand
CTTCCTTCCTTCCTTCCTTCCTTCCTTCCTTCCTTCCTTCCTTCCTTCCTTCCTTCCTTCCTTTCGTGGGGGAGAAGTGCGAACCATGCTATACACATGGAGTCAGAGAAAACAAAACCCTTTGGGAATTGATTCTCTCCTTCCACTATATGGCTTCTGGGAATGAAACTCAGTTATCAGGCTTGGAAGCAAGCGCTTTTACCCACTGAGCCATCTTGCCTGCTCACACTTGGCTTTTTGGCATGGTTCCTGGGGATCAAACTCAGGTCCTCAAGCTTTCCAGGCCAGCATTTTATGGACTGAGCTAGCCCCCTCTCCCCCTCATCACTTCTTTACCTCTTCAGATCCAAATCCCAGAGCCTTTGGAGCTGTGTGCCCCGTAATTTAACGAGTGGCGTGTTCCTCCATCCTGAGGAGCCGTGTCGCTCTGCTCAGCTCCACTGCTGAAAGGGGAGTGACAGAGCACGTGTGCAGCTTTCTGTGGAAGACATCAACGGCATGAAGGATGTGCCCTTTGCGGACACGAGCCGGACAGGAAGAGAACCACGGTCACTCAGCACACAACGCCAGAAAAGCGTAAAACCATTGTTCAGACGAGGCAGAAGCTTGAAGAAAATCCCCCGGAGTAGCCCTCTGGAGTTCAGCTTGGCCCCAGCTCCAAACTGCTCCTGGATGTGTGCAGCTTAGAGGACCCAAGGCAACTGAACCAAGGGAAACTTAACCACTAAAGCATCATTATTTATAATTAATTTTTTTTTCTGAGAGGGGGGAGTAGTTTCAGCTACAGAAACTCAAGCAGAAAGTAGCAATTATGCCCATAGCCATTTCCTTTCTTCCTCACCCCAATTTATTATTAACATCTTTCGTTAGTGTAGTACATTTGTTCCAGTTCGTGAGCCAATAGTGATCCATTAGTATTAATCAACAGCCCTGACTAACCGTAGTGTTTACTCTCTGGACTGCACATTATGTGGCTTTTGATAAATGCCTAAAGTCAAGCAGCTATGATGCTAGTTTAATACAGGAAGTTTCACGGTCTTAAACCTGTTCTGGATGCCACCAACTTACCTTACCCTTCTCTTCTTCCTCCGAGTGATCTCTGGTTAACCACCGTCTTCACAATTTTCCAAGAATGTCCTATGGCTGAAAATCACACAGTACCTTGTCTTTTTAGGTGGCATCTCTGACTTAGTCATACATATTTCTTCCTTTTTGTGGCTTGATGGTTCATTCATTTATTTTTTTAGTCATTAGTTTCCTACTATGTGGATGTTTGACAGCTTAGTTGACCGTTCACCTACTTAATGACACTTGGTTGCTTCCAAGTTTGGGGAATTATGAATAAAACAACTATAAACATTTATACACAAGTGTGTGTGTGTGTGTGTTTGTGTGTGAGCATGCATACATAAATTTTCAACTCACTCAGGTAAACAACAGTGATTCTGAGATTTATGTTTGGTCTTGGAAACATGGCCCAAATTATCTTTCTTTATAGGTTGTTGGGGTCTTGGCTTGTTCTTGTAATCTGCAGAAGTGAACTCTGTCGTTTGCAAGCCACTTCTCAAAGAGGGGTGTGTAAAGAAGATGTGTGGATAACATGCTTTTCTAAGAATGTGCATCTTTCTATGAACTTTAGACCATAGAAATTGCAATAGCTACATGGAATGATGGTGTGTGTCTGTGTGTGTGTGTGTGTGTGTGTGTGTGTGTGTGTGTGTGTGTATGTAGGCCAGAGGAAAAACTCAAGTATTGTTCCTTAGGAGCTGTCCACCTTGTTGTTGAAAAGAAGTCTCTCATTGGCCTGGAACTCACCAAGTAGGCTGGTCTTGTGGTCCAACCAACCCCAGGCACCTGCCTGTCTCTGGTCTTCAAGCACTTTGCTGACTAAGGTGGTTTGAATGAAAATGCCCCCATTGACTTCTATATTTGGATACTTAGTCCCTAGTTAGTGGAACTTTTCTGAGAAGGATTAAGAGGTGTGGCCTTGTTGGAACAGGTGTGTCACTGCAGGTGGGCTTTGAGGTTTCAAGAGCCCATGCCCAGCCCAGCCCAGCCTCCCCACACCTCTCTTTCTGCCTTCTACTTGTGGATCAGATGTGAGCTCCCAGCTGCTGCTCCAGCACCATGCCTGCCTGCCATGGTCCCCACCATGATGGACATATGTGGATTTCCTAATGAAATGCTTTCTTTTATAAGTTGCCTTACCCCTGTTGCCTTCACTGCAATAGGACAGTAACTAAAATGATCTTGAATCACAAATCTTTCCCCTCAAATGTTTGTAGACACTATTCTAGAGTTCTCTGGCATTTAGTATTATTGAGTCACAAATGAACCAAACTTACTTTTTGTCTTTTTAGATACCTGAGCTCATATGCTTCTGTCCTTAAAGGTTGACTCTCCACCAGGGTCATGACTCAGGAACTGGGTGAGGATGCGTCAGGTGCTGATTTCTGTTGCCTTTGGAGCATCATGAAACTTCTCAGAATGTATATTCCAGACTTTCTAACCACTTGGGGAATTTTTCTTTGTGCATCTTCAATTATCCTTGTCTCACACACTCTGGTTTCCCTAGAATACTTAAATTCAATTCCTAGCTTTCAGTTTTTATCCTCTATCCATTTTCCTCATCCTCTTACCTGCCTTCTCTTTTGAAAAGTTTCTTAGCTTTGCCCTTGACATCACTATTTTGGCTTCTGAGGGCTAGTTTACTTTACTATTGCCAATGTGAATTTTAACACAGATCTTTGCTTATTTTTTGTTTGGTTTTGTTTTTTAAGGTGTTTTTTGCTGCTTAATTTTAGAGTTTGTGTTCCCTGCATCCAACTGAGATGTCATGTGATAATCCAATATTTTTCTGATTCCTCTAATAAAAAATATTTTACTTTATAATTACTGAGTCTTAATAGGCCCTACTCTATGGCCTGTTTGGTTTCAGATGACACAGGTGGACATGCATAGTTCACCCAGGTCCAGCTGGGTCCCATAAGCTTTAGCTCCTATAGCTTCTATAATGGAGGACATGAAAATGCTAATTCCCAGCCTGCGCTGTTCTCAGGATTGCCCCCATCTCCAGCTGCGTCCTGTGGGAGCCACTTCTCCACAGTGCAAGTTCCAGCGACAGCATTGTGCCACTCCCGACCCTTTTTGTTCCAGACAGGTTACTTGAGATGGAGAAGTCAGCACCTCAGTTAGCTCAGTTTGGGAGAATGTGTACCCAGTCTGAATGTGTCTTCTCCAAGTCCATCAGGACAATGCGTGGGTCAGCTTACCCCACAGGGAGCCCAGGCCCACCTGCTTCCATATTTGAGTATGGGGCGAAAGGCTTATGTTTCTGCCTTTGGTTTCTGGGAGGTGAAGGAAAATGACCAAAGCCGGGAAAGCCCCATCTTCACCTCTTCCTACTCTTACCACTTGAGAAACAGTCAGCCCTCATCAATCAAATTGTATCAGCTCTGAGACTTAGGGAAAAAAAATCTCCCCCAAATTCTGACAGGCTCCGAACAAGGGAACAGAGACTGGCTGCAGCATGACTGTGAAGCATTGGTCCTGACAAACATTCGTGTTGGTGGAGCCAGGACAGTTCATTCAACAAACGTTTTCTCTGTTTTTCATTTTTTTCTTTTGGTGTGTGTGTGCGTGGGTTGTACACACACGTGCGTGCATACGGAGGCCAGAGGTTGATGACAGATGTCTTCCTCGGTGGCCTTTCACCTTAGATTTTGAGACAGGGTCTCTTATTGAACCTGGAACTTACAGATTTATCTACACTGGCTGGCCTTCTGTCTCTGCCTCTACAGTGTTCAGATTGCAAGAACCACTGCCGCACCCAGTTCTAAAGCGGTGTGGGATTTGGATACCTAGCCTCATGCCTGTGTAGCAAGCACTTTGCCACTTTGCTATCTTCCCAGCCCTTCCACAAACTGCATGTGTGTATGCGTGCATGCCTTCACCGTGCAGTATTCACAGGCTGGCATCTCTTTGGATGCTAAGAAACATCCTCCCCAGCACCATTTAGGATGAGAAATAACCCAGAGAGCAGCCTTCAGGAAAATGTGGTGGCTTCCCTGAGCACCCAGAGGTCTTTGACAGTGAGGAGAGGCTGGCTTCTGGGAGGGGGAAAGAGGCTACCTCAGCGACCAAGCAGCCTCGAGGTTGTGGCTCCCCAGATCAGGCAGAACTGCACAAACTCCAATGAATTAAGAGTGTAAATTGAGCAGATCGACTTGGCTTGTGCAGGACAATAAAGATCTGCAAACACTCGGCTCCGTATTGAACCTGAGGCAGGGTGATTAATTCATTATTCACTCCCTGGGCTGGAAGTGAAAGTGTGTACACCCGGGGCCGGCTTGGATGAGTGTGGTCATAAATCACGCTATTTAGAAGTCGAGCAATGAGAAAATCAGCTGGCTGCAGGGGGTTGTTCTGTAGCAGCAACAGAGGCAGCAGAGCCAAGGCAGGCCAGTTCACTCTCTGGAACTGCCCCAGTTGGCCAGGCATTTGGCTTCCCAGCCAAGGCAACCAGCCTCTCCGCCACCCTCCTTGGCGCTTCCTGGCCTTACTTACCACAAGCAAACAAACTCCGCCTCGAGCAGCAGAAGCGTGCTTGTGACCCCAGATGGCCTGTCTCAGAAGTGGACAAAGTCCTAGGAATAATATTAGAATCCCCAAAGGGCTGCTATGGGCTGCTTCATACACTAGGACCCCTTCCTCTCCGGGAGCTGTTCTGCGTTCCGGGTCTTCCTGGCCAGGCTTTTGTGGCTCAGCAGCCTTCAGTCAGGGTCCCTGGCTGTCCGCAGCTGCCAATCCTGAGCCACTGTCTTTACCCTCTGGTCTCTGCCGCCTTTATCCGAGAGTCCTTTGGAAGACTTGACTTGCATTTAGAGTGAAACAATATAATGGGTCTTTGTGCATGTGCTGTGTAACTTAACTTTCATGATGGCGAGAGGAGTTTCTAGCTGTCGTCTACAGCAGGAGACACTTGAGGCTTAACCCAGTAAAACGGCCTGCTAGGATGCAACTTCCAGTTCGTCTATCTGCAGAGGCTGGCTTTCTGAATTTTGTGACGGACTGCCTCGCTAATCCAGAACATTTGCTGAAATGCTACAGGCATGTTTCAGGGCCCACCAAACTCACACTATTTTCCCTGGAGCCAGGGTGAGCCCCAAGAGACTGGCCAGGGCTTTACTTGCTACCGAATTTAGCATGAAAAAAAAAAAAAGAAGTAAAATAAATGACTAAAAGCATTCTCCACACTGCTTCCCATTCTTCTCCTGAGCAGAATAGCTCTCCTTAAAAAGGGAAAAGTGTCCCGGCTCTTCTCATTCCTCCTCCCATGACAGATGCTACCGGCCAAATGCAATCTGTCTACAACTCTCTTTGCCTCACTTGGTGCACAAAGAAATGTGGCTCTCTTAAATCTACTTATGGAGCAAGAGAGCAAATAGCTGAATTCCTTCACAAAAGGCCTCTAACCGAGGGATTAGTGGGTGATATTCATTCTCCCCTGTGTTACATAAAAGGGCATCCGTGACTCAGCCTACCTTTCTCAAGAACAGGAATAATCTTCTAAGACCGCCCGCCCCTCCTGCTAAACAGGGAGGAATGCCCGGTGACCAGAGCTGGAGGGCTCAGCTTCCTTTAGTCAGCTGACCGCTGACCTCGTGTTGATCAAGGGGTGAATGGCCCCAGCCAGCCTGGCTGTCCTTACATATGGGTTGTAGCTTGCACTAGAGCCAGGAAAGAGGAATTGGGAATGGACCATTGGCTCACGGAAAGTCTCATCCTGGAGACTTTCACCAGGGGGGTGACCTGACTGGATCACCAGGCACATTCCTGGTGTACATTAAATGGGAGGCCGCTAGAGAGAGATGGAGGGTTTCAGCAGCCGCAGTTTTTCTGTTCACTCGCGGTGCCTGCGGTGGGGTGAGGCTGCCGCAAGTGAATGGGGATGTGGACACAGGCGGCGCCTGCCAGCATCCATGATTGCTGCGGGGTGTGAGCTGAGGCTCTGAAGACAGAAAAACTGGGAGAAGGCTGCATTTGGCTTAAGCCAAGACAAATATCCACAGAGATCCGAAATCAGGACATGGTGCCTGTACTCAGTGAGTTGTAGTTCCCTTACCCCACGTGACTGTGCCAATAGAAGTTATGAAATTTTACCCCATTACTTGATGAGCTGAACTCTCTAAACAGGTACAACCCGAGTACCCCAACCAACTACCCCTAAAACTGCGTTGTGCCAAAGAAACATGTGGAAATGAACTGCAAATAAGGATGGAAATATGCTCATTTGGTGTGTGTGTGCTTGTGTGTGAGTGTGTGTGTTTGCCTGTGTGCATGTGTGTTGTGTGTGTTTGTCTCAGTGTGTGTGTGTAGGGGTGGAACCCATGACCTCACAGTGTAGGTAAGTGCCCTACCCGAGCCACACCCCCTCAGCCTGGTGTGTTTTTGAGTGGATACATGATGCAAAAAGACTTCAATGACAATCTGGAGCAGGGAGATTGCTTGGTAAGCTAAATGTTTGCCTTGCAAGCGTGGGAACCTGGATTTGATCCCTGGAACCCGTGTTTAGAAAACAGTCCCAGCCTGAGGTTTCATACCTGTGTTTCACATCCTGGTGTTTGGAAGGCAGAGCCAGGCAGAAAGCCTCGCCGCATGAGTTCTAAGTTACACACACACACACACACACACACACACACACACACAGCATGCACACAAGCACCTGACATGGTTCTCCGGCCTACACACAAACATGTACTTGTATGTGCATGGCACATGCACTCACACACGGGCACAATTGTAGTTACTCCAGGGTATTTATTTACACGTGGCAAAGATGCACAGGCCTTCAGAGCACAGCTCCCGGCTTCGCTGTGTACATGCTCGTTTGTGCAGTGGCCACATCCTCACGAAACAGAATCTGTCCAACTTCAGCCAATCCCTGCGGCCTCTCCCGACCCAGCCCCCACTCCCAGGGTGAGAACTGTTCTAATTGGTTCTCTGAACTTGAATTTGCTACTGCCTTTGAACTTGACATAACTGGAACCAGGCCTGTGCACTCTCTGGCTTCTTCTGCTCAGTGCGACGTGGCTGAGATTAAGTCATGCTCCTGGTTGTATCAGTGGCAAGTTCACCCTACTGTTGAGCCATCAGCTCGTAGTTCGAGGACGGACAAATCTGTTGATCCATTAACCTGTCAACAGATGCTGGTTTCCTTTCTAGTGTTCGGTTGTTAAGAATGAAACTGGGTAGAGCCTTTTGTTTGTTCTTGTTACAGAAGGAGTTTTACAAAAAGACATTAAAAACACCAATCCTCTATGTTAAATAAGGCTTTATTAGGGACTGCCAGGCAGTGTGCAGTGTGCTTAAAAGTAACTCGAGGAAGTGTGAGCTAAAGGTAAAACACCACTAAACTCACGTAATAATTTATACATTCAAAGACTTCCTTTTATTTGTGTGTATGAGCGTATGTATGTACGTATATATGTACACCACATATGTGCGTGGTGCCCACAGACACCAAAACAAAATATTGGAGTCCTTGGACCTGGAGTTCCAGATGATTTCAGCCACCGTGTGGGTGCCAGGAACTGAACCCAATTCCTCTAAAAGAGCAGGAAGTGCTCTTAACTGCCCAGCTATCTTTCCAGTCATGAATGCATACATACATATACACACAATTTTTATTTTTGACTATGTGCACACGTGTTATTTACATGTGGGTGTGTGCACACAAGTGCAGATTGCCTGTGGAGGCCAGAGATGCCGGAGCAGGGTGGCAGTCACTCGTGGTTGTGAGCTGCCCTGTTCAGGTGTTGGGACTCAAACTCGGCTCCTGTGCAAACGCAATATATGCTTTGAACCATGGAACTGTCTCTCAGTGCCCCCTCCCGTCTATTTTAAAAAATAGGTCAATTGGGAAAAAAATCATCCAACATTTTAAAATATGTATAAAAATACGTATAAAGATAAAGTAATTTTAGTCCATATAAAATGTAACAATATACTTGTAGGATACATATTTTCAGCGTCTGGGAGCCTTAAGCCAGCTCACGTTGGTGAAGAGGTTAGACTAAGGCTCTGTATACCTTGTCAGGCATACTCAGCCCCACCTAGAACTCACTCAGTTCAGGTGTAGCCAGTGCAGACTTGATGTTCTTTCCTAGGATTCCAGCCACTGGGAAGCACGTGGATGTTCGTGCACAGAGAGACACGCATTCAGGTGCAGGAACGAATGGAAGCTTGGCACAGAGCTTAGGGAGCCTGGTACTGTGCCAGGGACTAGCGTGATGCCCAGGGCATTGAAACCTGGTGCCTCTGCAGTGGTGTGGGTGGGGAGTGAGCGTCCCTGGGGCGCTCTCGTGACTCACAGGGTCCAGTGGGATTGGAAGCAGTTTGTGTTCAGGAGCTGGTGTGTCTCCACAGTGAATGAGGAATTGAGACCCAAGCTTACCACAATGATGGTGGGCCAAGAACCATGTGACCAGAGAGCCACCTTGGTGGGCCGTGCCAGTCAGAACACTGCTTCAGTCATTTCTGAGCCCTTGTCCCAAGTGCAGAGATTTCCATTGTCAATGTCAAACTGTGTTCACATATAGGATTCCAAGTCATTCAGATGTGCTCACAATCTCTTCTGCCTTAGTGTGTTGAATATATTTGATAAAACCAGCTCCCTGTCATCTTCCACGTTACTCATAAAAATCCTCCCCTGTAAGGTGACTCCAGACAATGACAGTGAGCAGAGCATCTCACAGAAGCTAGGAGGATTTTGAATGTTTCATCAGAAAGAAATGATAAACACTTGAGATATGCTTGCTCAGGTTTTGTGCAGCACACTTCATAAATAAATGCAACCATTTTAATGGGCTCATCGTAAAATGTAATTATTAACTTGGGCAAAATCTGAACAAAGTCCATGGGGTTGCCACCAGACTCCCAGGGTGACGAGACATTGTGAGAACTCAGTCAGGGGGTTATAAACCCACTAGACTCCCGGGGTGACAAGATACTGTGAGAACTCAGTCAGGGGGTTATAAACCCACCTCTTGGTCCCCACACATGCCCACATGTGCAAGAAGAGGAAAATACTCAGAGAAATCAAGAGGTAGGGTTTATGAATGATCCCTTATCCACTAACCTGGGGGCAGAGATGGAGAGAGACAGAGGCTCTCTCTCTTCACACACACACACACACACACTCACTCACTCACACACACACACACACACACAGAGACAGAGAGACAGAGACACATGGAGAGAAACAGGCACATACACACACACACACACAGAGACACATGGAGAGAGACAGACAGACACACACACACACAGAATGAGCTAGACTGGTTCCTAGTGAGTCCATACTAGCTCCTGGCAAACACTGCTTTTTTGTTGAAGAACTCAACAGTCCATCTGTTCAGTAATCTCTTCTAGATTTTGGTTGGCACTGGCGACACTCGTCAATCAAACTGTGAATTTTATTTATTAACTCTGATTAAAAAATCAGTCTCTCTCTCTCTCTCTCTCTCTCTCTCTTTCTCTCTCTCTCTCTCTGTGTGTGAGAGAGAGAGAGAGAGAGACCATGCATGCAAATAAATGCGGAGACCAGGGGTCAGCCTTAGGTGCTGTCCTTAGGAGCCATCTGCTTTCATTCTTGAGACAGGGTCCCAAAACAACTAGGACAGCTAAGCTGGCTCTTAGGGAGTCCCAGAAATCTGTCTGTTCCTGCCTCCAAATCACCAGCTACGATAAGCCACTATAAACACAGCCACCACACGTGGCCATTTATGTGGGTGTAAGGGATGAATTTGGGCTCTCATGATTGTATGAGGAGTATTTCAGCGACTGGGCCATGTCCCCAGACCTAGGGCGACGCTTTTCACAGATGTCCTTTCCGCGCCCTCCCTCTGTTTTCTGGGGACTCTTGCTGTCCCCCTCGCTGAGCAGGGTGAGCTAAGTCATTGAAATACAGTAGGCAATGTATTTCATGAGGGGAGGGTACAATTGGGACACAGAGTGAATAAATTATAAAAAGAAATGTAGATCTGCTGAGGTCTGGGTAGAAAGCAATGGGTGACAATTCATCAGTCTTGACACTCGTGATAAATAAAATGTTCTACATCTCTCTAAGACACCAATACAGTCTCCATTTAGACTGGAATTTCACTCCCATATAACAAGAAATCTGGAAAGCTGTTTCAAGCTAAATCTTTCTCATCTGCCTGGGCTTGCTTCCAGCGGGGACTAGCACGCATCTGGCTTCTGTTAGCGTAAACCTGGAACTCTGGTCCTCCTGGGGTGTGCTAGAGTCTGGAGGCAGGAATCCTTTGACAGGTACTTCTGTTAAGGGACTCTTCACTCACTGGGCTGCACACATGCTGTGAGCCTTCTCGTCTCTTTCAGCTCTTCCAGACAAGAACAGGAGCCTATTTACCGTGCCTGAGCCCCATCCTCTAACGGCTGCTTGCTTTGAAGCCGTGCCCAATCTCTCAACGAAGCCACGAGTCCTCATTCTCTTCAGAGGACTCTTCCCTCTGAGCCCTCTCCCATCTCCACTCCTTCGACCCTTGTGGCTTCATTGTGGTTTAACAGTATTTGAAACCAGTTCAAACACACTTCTGAGATATTTGAACAGTAGCCACATATGGAATGTCACTTTTCACATGGCAGCCAAGGGGAAGGCAGGATTCCATCTGTACGTTCAACTCGAGTAGCTTTCTAATCTGTTCTAACCTTGCCTTTCTACTGCCTCCATTCGCCTCTGATGGTGTTTCTATTACATTCTCCTTGTTGTTACTGGTGGCGGTGCGTGTGTATGTGTGTGTGCTTCTGTGGCACTCATGCAGAGGTCAGAGAACATCTTGCCATGACTGGTTCTCTTCTTCCACCATTTGGATCTAGCAAGTGAGCTCATATTATCAGGGCTGGCGGTAGGCTCCTTTATGCACTCAGCCACTTCCCTGCTCCCAGCTCAATGGTTTTTCTTTTTGATAGAAAGGCACACAAAAACAGTAGTTAAAAATGTCTGCTTTGTCACCCCACATTACGTGTTTTCCTCAGGGATAGTTTTCCTGCTGTTTGAAACACACACTGTAAAGAACATTAGGGAATTCATTTAAGCCATAATACAATGGTACGTAGATTTCAGTGCTCACCCTTTGATTCCTTTTCATGTATAGGATGTGTGTGTATGCATGCGTGCAAGTTCATATGTGTGTGGGTACATGTGTGTGCATGTGGAAGCCTAATTTCTCTCCATCTTAGTCACTAACGCAACGTCTCTCACTTAAACACAAAGCTCACTACCCCGGCTCGTGTCCCAGCCGGTTTGGTTTGGGCAGCCCCCATCTGCACAGCTGAGCATTAGAATTACGCTCAGACTTCCAAGTTTGCCTGGTCGGTTCTAGGGGATCCAAACCGCACACTTATACCGAAGTACTTTAAGCACTCAGCCATCTCCTCGGCCCTATTACTATTATTTCCTAATGGTAAAATTAAATAGAATTGACAAAATATCGAGATACACATAATGAAATATTATTCAGTCTTTTAAGAAGTAGAAAATTTGCAATATGAAATAATGTGGTAAAATAGCAATGGCTATATATTTAAAAAATAGAATTGTAATAAACAAAAACTATCCATGACTAGTGAAGAGTACAAAGGAGAAGAAAAAACCCTGGTCACAAATATCTAAGGAGCTGCTATGTTTCTTTTTCAGTAGTTGACTTGGGGACTTGCACGCTCCAGCTCCCAAAGGTGACAGAATGTTGCATCCACAGTTCTGAATCCGAATTCTTTCCTTTTCGTCAGTGAGTTCATGGGTGCGTGTGTGTGTGCGCTTGTGAGGGAGCACCGGTGCATGTGTGTTTATGTATGTGCACATGGGAGACCTCACAGTGCTGTTCTTTGTAGCTGGCCACTCTGTATTTTGTGTGTGTGTGTGTGTGTGTGTGTGTGTGTGTGTGTTGCATGCATTTGAGCTTGTGTGTGAACCTGTGTTCATGCAGAGACCAGAGAAAGGTATTAAGTGTCCTTTTCTGTTATCCTTGGCCTTATTCTTTTGAGACAAGGTTTACTAGCAAACCCTGAGGATGCTCCTGTCTTGGTCCCCAGGGCTGGGGTCTCAGAGGCATGTGCCCTTAGCCACATTTTTATGTGAATGCTTCGGATCAGATCTCAGGCTCTGACGCTTGCACAGCAAGTGATCTTACCCATGGGGCCTTCCCCTTCCCCCTCCCCCTATCTTTATTTGTTTGTTTGTTTTTTGAAGCAGGATCTTTCATGGGGTTGGAGTTTGCTTGAGTATACTAGGCTGGATGGTCAGTGAGCTCCAGGCTCCACCTCCCCAGTTTTGGGATTATAATTATTTACTGTACACCTGCCTCTCCCCTACCCTGGTGGATTCTGGGAGATAGAATTCAGGTCCTTATATTTACGTAGCAAGCACTTTTCTGACTGAGACATCTCTCTAGCCCTTGGTTGCTAATTCTTTTTTTTTTTTTTATATTGAAAATAGATTCTTTTCCTCATATAGTATATCCTATTATAGTTTCCCCTTCCTCTCCTCCAGTTCCTCCCTACCTCCCTTTCCCTCTGGATCCACTCCCTTTCTGACTCTCACTAGAAAAGAACAGGCTTCCAAGAAATAACAACCAAACGTGACAAAGTAAAACATAAGATGAAGCAAAGGCTATCATATCGAAGTTGGACACTGCAAACCAGCAGGATGAGAAGAGTCCCAAGATCAGGAAAAAGAGTCAGAGACCCACTCTTTCTCATGGTCAGGAAAACACCATAAAAACATCATAAAACACCACCAACGGCCTTGTAGATGTCCGTGGCCTGTGTGCACAGAGGGCTGCGTTGGCGTCTGTGGTCTGTGCTGCCACCAGAAACCATACGGAACTCCATGGTCCAAGCTGCTGCTGATCATAGAGGGCAAGGAGGCTTCTGCCGTGGTGTTGATAGCTGCAGCCTCACAGTTGAGAGAGAGAGACTTGAAAGGCTTCTGTGACAACCCCCTCACCGCCCCCCCCCCAAAAAAAAGAAATAGTCTAGACAGGAAGCCATTGAAAAGAACTCTTAAAAACTGTGATAGGAATCCTGAAGTGTAGCTCTACACAGCTGATGGCTTCTGGTGGGGTGGGGACGGACTCAGTTTTCTTTAAGGAGCTGGCCATTGGGAGTTTGACCATGTTCCAGTGAGGATATGGGTATATAACACGACTTGGACTTGGCTTTCTTTCCTTTGGAGGAGGTCATGAGGCAGGGTCGGATGGTGGACCTGGGAAGACTGGGCATGTGATCAGGGCACATTGTGTGAAACTCCCAAATAATGTCGAAAACAACACTAAGCTAACAGCTGTAACGTTATGCAGAGGACCCGGTGTTGACCCGTGTAGGCCCTGTGCTTGCCGTTCAGTCTCTGTGAGCTCATCTGTGCCTAGTTGATTCAGAGGGCCATGGTCTCCTTGTGTCCCCCAGCCCCTCCACCTTCTCTTCCTCAGAATTCCCAAGGCTCCGAGGGGCAGGATTTGAGGAGACCTCCACACCATGTCTGACCCTGGGACTCAGCATCTGTGTCTGCCTGCTGCTGAAGGGAGCCTCTGATGACAGCGGGATCAGGCCTCAATCTAGGAGCACAGATATTAATCCTTAAACTTACCTCACTGTGAATAACCCCCATCACCAGTAAAATTCTTTGAAAAACATCTTAATGTCTCCATACTGGGTGAATGTAGGGCATAGTATGATTTAATTTATCCCTTTCACTTGTTATTCTTTTTAATTAATTAATTACTAATTGACTGATTAATTAATTAACTTCATCCGGATAGTAGCCCTCTTTCTCTTCTCCTCCTGGTCCTGCCCTCCCTCCCTCTTCTCCCTATCCCTCCTTTCTCTTGTTATTAAACATTGAGGTTGCTTCTTCTTCTGCTGCTTCTTCTTTTTCTACTTCTTCTTTCTTCTTCTTCCGGACCATTTTGTTTAATATTATAATGTAACTGTTACCCACAAATACTGAATTTGGAGTGTGGACTCTGAAAGGCTATCAACACAAATTGCCATATTACTTTCTACAAATGTCTATCACAGGTCAAACTCATCCCAACCAGGCACAGAGGCACACACTTGTTATCTCAGCACTTAGGGAAGCAGAGGCAGGAGGATAGCTGTGAGTTCAAGGCCAGCCAGCCAAGGCTACACAGAAAAACTCCATCTCGAAAAACCAAAAAAAAAAAAAAAAAAAAAAAAAAAAAAAAAAAAAAAAAAAAAAAACCAAAAACAAAAAAACAAACAAAAATCCCCAAACCAAGCCCATAAAGCCCATCCCCGCACCCGGGCTGACTCAGACACCCAGAGCTTTTATTCAGGTTGCCCATGTCATCCTATACTCTGGGCAATGTCAGAGACCTGGAAAAAACTGGATTTTGGCTACAGAGACCATAATCCCAAAGCTGGGTATCCACTTCAAGGGAGGAGAAGAAGGAAGTAATGTGGATGACCGTGTTTGCATAGCCAGGGTTCTCCCAGAAGGGCCGCTGCATTCTCTGCTGATCTGTGTTTGGGCCATGGCCCACCAAGACAGCCCTGCTTTTGCCATAAAGCACACAGCAGGGCAGGGCAGCCTTGTTTACACTCAATCACAGCCCAGTCATCTTCCCACACACACGGAGACAGAGCATCCTCCAGGCATCTTGAGCAACTGCTGATAATCACATCCCTAGGTGGATTTGTTTGGCATCTATTCAGTTTGAATTGTCCTACTTTTACTTGCAAGTGATGATTTTTGCTCAGAGTGTTCCCAGATCCCAAGACAAGATCTCACACCACATAGGACCTGTCTTCCTACGCTTTCACCATAAAAAAATAAGACAGATACTTAAAGGCATGGTTTTTTTTCCTTTTTGCATATTTATTATTTATTACAATTTATTCACTTTCTATCCAGTCCCACCCTCCCTGCCTCTTCTCCTCCCATGCCCCTCCCCTAGTCCACTGATAGGGGAGGTCCTCCTCCTCTACTATCTGACCCTAGCCAATCAGGTCTCATCAGTACTATCTGCATCCTCTTCCTCTGTGGCCTGGTAAGGTTGATGAAGTAATCAAAGAGCCAGCCACTGAGTCCATGTCAGAGACAGCTCCTGCTTCCCTTACTAGGGACCCCACATGGAGACTGAGCTGCCTATGGGCGACATCTGAGCAGGGGGTCTAGGTCCTCTCCATGCATGGTCCTTGGTTGGAGCATCGGTCTCTGCAGGGCCCCCTGGGTCCAGATTTTTTGGCTCTATTGGTCTCCTTGTGGAGCTCCTGTCCCTTCCAGGTCCCTCAACTGAGGAATGGATACAGAAATTGTGGTGCATTTACACAATAAAATACTACTCAGCAATTAAAAACACAGAAATCATGAAAGTTGCAGGCAAATGAATGGAATTAGAAAAGATCATCCTGAGTGAGGTAACCTAGAAGCAGAGAGACACATGGTATGTACTCACTTATAAGTGGATATTAGCCACATAATATTGGATAAACATGATAAAATGTATAGTCCTAATGAAACTAAATAACAAGGAGGACCCTAGGGGAGATGCTTAACCCTCATTCAGAAGGGCAAACAGTATAGACATTGGAAGCAGGAAAAGACAGGGAACGGGACAGGAGCCCACTACAGAAGGCCTCTGAAAGACTCTACCCAGTAGGGTATCGAAGCAGATGCTGAGACTCATAATCAAACTTTGGGCAGAATGCAGGGAGTCTTATGGAAGAAGGAGGAGATTTTGCTTTTTTTTTTTTAAGACACATTTATTCAGCATTATGACCAGACATTTAGCAATCAACAGCATGGGTGAAAATGGAATGCTTGACACTTCACAGAACAGAAAGGAAAATAAAATAATTAGTCACAAATACAGTCCTGGAAGTTTGTTGGTTGCCCACACACATGAGTATTGTCTAAAAACATGTCTTCTTTGTAGCAGCTAGGCCCTGCCACACTGGGCCAGACCGAGTTCACAAATCTGTTGTAACCTGTAGCTTCTCTGTCACCTCTCTGGCTCTCCTCTCCTGCTAAGCTTCGTTTCCTGGCTGAGATGTAACGAGAACCTCCAGCCACTGCCACAGGTGCTGCTGCTGCTGCTGCTGCTGCTGGAACCTCCACAGCCACCTTGGTTTTGTGGTTTGGCAAAGAACTGGCCTGCACCACCGTAAGGGCCGGAGCTCCTGCCTCCAAAGTTTCCTCCCTTCATTGGTCCAAAATGTGAAGACTGATTGTTGGAATTGCCGAAATCACTGTAGCTTCCACCACCTCCAAAACTGTTTTCAGCATTACCAAATCCATTCTAGCCATCCCCACTGCTACCATGTCCACCACCACCACAGCTGCCACCAAAGCTGCCACAACCACTGAAGTTTCCTCCTCAGCCAAAATTGTCATTGCCACCACAACTGCCTCCACAGCCACCACCAAAGTTTCCGGAACCGCTTCGACCCCTCTGGCTGGACGAAGCACTAGTCATCTCTTGCTTTGACAGGGCTTTTGTTACTTCGAAGCTGTGGCCATTCACAGCGTCATGCTTTTGAAAGCAAAGCCCCTCTTCTCCCCACTGCCTCGGTCAGTCATGATTTCAGTCACGTCAGTCTTCCCCTACTGTTCAAAATAACCTCATAGGTGATGTTCTTCAGTCTCTTCCTCAATACCTCCAACAAAGAGAATCTTCTCTTGACACTGCCCTCTTGGGTTCCCCAACTCTTCCATCCACCTTGTATGGTCTTGCATTCATAGCGGTGTCCATTTCCTCCACAGTGGCGTAGGTGACAAACCCAAAGCCCCTGGATCTCTTGGTGTTTGGATCTCCCATTACCACACAGTTGGAGAGTGTTCCCCATTGTTCAAAATGGCTCCTCAGATTCTCGTTTGTTGTTTCGAAGCTCAGACCTCCAATGAAGAGCTTCCACAGCTGTTCCCGCTGCTTGGGAGGCCCTGACTTAGACATGCTGGCAGGGCGAGGAGAGCCTTCAGCGATGCTTCCGTGGCCGTGTCAACAGGCAGAAAGCTTAAAGGCATGCTTTAATGGACTTATTTTAATGATGTTTTTTTTTTTTTTATTTTGAAATGCTTCACAGAAAAGACAAGAAAGAAACTTAGAAGTCACAGGCAATCAGGAAGTGAAGGTTGCAGAGCGGCCAGCATGGATGGTGGTCTGCTTGGCAGAGGGGGAGCTTGCCACATCTCAGTGGGTGACTGTGTGGGGTTGGCAGGGACCGTGCTCACCTTGGCAGATGTCAAGAGACACAGAACAAAAATGGAGGACCAGTGAGAATTTTCCTGCTTGACACTATCCAAGTCCCAGGGACCTCGCTTCAATGCCAGGGAGAAGGGCAAGGAAGACTCTC
This sequence comes from Psammomys obesus, assembly GCF_907164565.1. NCBI lineage: Eukaryota > Metazoa > Chordata > Mammalia > Rodentia > Muridae > Psammomys > Psammomys obesus. Next base: position 20,495,230 of record NW_026596039.1, on the reverse strand, counting down.
AACCTAGAGGATAAAAACCGCCACATGGGAAAGGTCTCATGGGTAAAACAGTGGAGACCACTGGTGTGCTTGGAGTAGTAAATGTCCCCGCATTGGCAAATGTGTTTGGACCCCTGGTCCTTAGCTGAGGTGTTTTTTTTTTTTGGGGGGGGGAGGTTAAAGGACCTCCCAAAGAGGTAGGGCTTTGCTGGAGGAAGTGGATCACCAGGGCAGGGAAGTTGGGGTTTTATACCCAGCTCCTGACTGTAGTTGATGGAATGCATCCCCCAGAACTGTGAGCTAGAATGAGACTCTTCTTCCTTAAATTGCCTCTTGTCAGGTCTTTTGTTACCATGGTGAGAAAACAAATAACTAATATAAATAGAGTCCAATGTGTGTTGTTTTCCCAGCTTCTGTGCCTTCTGAGCTCAAACTTCAAGTCCTGTTGTAGTTCAACTACTGGCCTCTTTGCCAGCGGATCAGCTAAGTTCTGTTCTTGGGTGAAAGAGGACTGGATGGATAGAGTGTAAGGGCAGACTTCAAGGATCCATGCAGAGGTCTGAGGAATGGACTCTGTATCCCTCCAAACAGTCATGGAGAGTGAAGCCACTGTGTGCTAGGTTCAGCGACTCTTCTCAGGGAAGGCTGGAAAAAGCCATGCTGTTATGGTGTAACCCCAGTCAACAGCTTTTCCCCCTTACTTATCCTTGGTGGGAGCTGGAGTTTAAATCTTACGAAGCAGTAGAAGTGTACAAAAATCACAAAAATAAACAAGAAAAAGCCAAGAAGGCCATGATTCTTCACAGGAATGAACAGAAGAAAAGGATTCTGGTCTCTCTAAGATGTGAGAGCAGGGCCTAGTTCTCCCCAGGACCCTGACAGACACCTGGCACATCCTTCCTGTCAAGACAGGAAAGCTTCAGATGGGTCGCTGAGGCGGCCCTGGGGTTCCCCAGGCCCAAAGCTTGGGTCCCTGTACTGTCACCGCAACGATGTCTACAGTGCAGAGAATCTGAACCACAGGGCAGCACTTAACACAGATGAAGGCGTATTTATGCCCAGGAATACTACTCGGTGATTACAAAACAAAAAGCTTACAGAAAGTAGGTCCGTATGATTCTGTCTGGATTTTAAGTTAAAAAGACTTAATATGTAGGACACAGTGCTATTTTTAAGTACAATGACATCCATTTATATCTATTATGTAGAAAACCTCTAATGGGATAACAGCAATCTTTATTTTTCTTTTTCATATTTTTTCTGTGTTTAAAGTAATTATGACAAAGATGCATTGATTTATTTTTTTTAAGTACAATGTTTGTAAGTGAAAATGTTAAATCCTGTTGTTGCATCCACGAAGTAATGACAGCTGCATCTTTTTCCGTGAAGAAGTGTGACATTATCTACACAGAGTGGGTAATGTAGGCCTTCAGCTACAATACTCCCCGGCCTTTGAACTAACCCCATCTCTTTCTGGGCAGTCAGTGCCAGCATGGAAGGGCATTACCTCTGACCTTCCTGCCCTTTGTGGAAGTCTTGGTGCATCCTTGGGTCCCAGAGCTTCCCAAGGGCTGGCAGAGGCTTTCCAAAGGTTGCACAGAGCCGGGTCTGTGCACCAGCCCCCCCCCCCCCTTCTACCAGCCTTGGACTGCACGATCCTCTTCATGATTCCCCCAGCCTTCCCGAGCTCCATCTCCTCTCTAACTTCCACAGGGCTGAGTCTAACAGGTCTGTTCTCAGCTCTGTCCTCCTGGAAGACCTCCTAGGCTCCCCATGTTTCCAAAGGTACTAGGAGAGAGCCTAGTAGAGGATGATAGAAAATCCCTGAATCCTGTGAAGGAATTATCCCTGAGCACCCCCAGTTGGTAAACGAAAAGTAAACAAAAGCCCTTTTCTACCAGGAGTTTTCTCTTCTAATTGTTTCCTGGAATTTCTTTTCCTTAAGCCTGCTGCCCTCACCTCAGGGTGCTTTACATTGATTCTAGAATGAGAGAAGCTTCCCAATAAAGTTGAAGATCTGACAACTATGGATCTTGGATAACCCAGCAACACATGGATGGTGCAAGCTAGTTTTATACCAGCATGAAATAAGTCAGAGTCATTTTGGAAGAGGGAACTTCAGTTGAGAAAATGTCTCCCACAAGATTGGCCTGCAGTCAAGACCGTGCTGTATTTTCTTGACTGATGATTGACATGGGAGAGCCCAACCCACTGTGGGCGGTGCCACCCCTGGGCTGGTAGTCCTGGGTTCTGTAAGAACGCGGATTGAGAAAGCTCTAGGGAGCAAGCCAATAAGCAGCACTCCTCCGTGGCCTCTGCTTTAATTTCTGTGTCCAGGTTCCTGCACTGATTTTCCTGAATGGTGGAGGATGAAACAATCCCTACCGCCCCCAGATTGATTTTGGTCATGGTGTTTTAGTACAGCAATAGAAACCTGAAACTAACGCAAACGGGAAGTGCAACCAAAGCCATTGGAGCTGACATCTGGAGCTAGGGAAATTACGAATTTGGGTGCCTCTGCCAGGATGATCAGGACAGTAGCTCTCTCTCTCTCTCTCTTTTATAATGCATGTACACTTGTACATGTGTATGTGCATGAATGTGTGTGTGTGTGTGTGTGTGTGTGTGTGTGTGTGTGTGAACATGGAGGTCAGAGGACAATTTTGGGAGTCATGCCATCTACCTCCTTGGAGCCAGGGTCTTTCACTGACCTGGAGGTCAGCAGTTAGTTGAGGCTGGCTGGGATTCTCCTCCCTCTGCTTCCTCTAACAAGCACATGCCACCATGCCCAGCATTTTTATGTGGGCTCTGGGAATCAAATTCAGGTCCTCACGCTTTGCAAGGGACATATGGTTATGTTTATGTCTAAGTTAAAGGCTTAAACCAGTATGTAGGGCACTATCCTGGGTTTTGTTTGTTTGTTTGTTTGTTTGTTTTTAAAATGGTGTCCATTTAGACACATTGCACAGAAGGCGTCTACCAAGGTGACAGCAGCCACCATTTTTCTTTTTCTAGGTCCTCTACATGTTTATATACCAAACCATCTCCCTAGTCCCTCAAGGAAGTGTCTGTTGAGCAGATCACTTTTCCCAACACACAAAGGTCCAGGGTCCCGCTGGCACTCATGAAAACATTACCAGTTTTTTTGTGGTAATACGAAGCTGGCATATGACATCTCAGGAGTCACAGAGTTGGGAGAAGGTGGCACCCTCATGATTGTAATCTTCGACAGCCTGAAGTCAGCACATGAGACACCAAGAGAGGTGGGGACTCAGATGGAAGAGGGCTTCAAAAGGGCAAGGCCAGCAAGACGTCAGAGTTAGTGACACCAGAGTCACAACCAAGGGGGTTGAAGAGCAAAGTCTCTCTGTGTGTGTGTGTGTGTGTGTGTGTGTGTGTGTGTGTGTTTTCTGCCTACTGGAGGTGAAGGCCCCTTTGCCTCCCTGTCAGTGCTACAGGGTCAATTGCAAAACTGTTTCTATGACCTGCTTCAGGGCATTGCTAGGGATGGTGGCCCTAGCAAACAGCCTCAAGCTGTTTCTCGGCCCACATAGAGGTCTCTTAATTACTGTGTTTGTTGTTGTTGTGTGTGTGGCAGGGATGGGGTGGGGTGAACAGCATCTTAAACCCTCGTTCTTCCTGGGCTGGGCTGGAGTCCCTGGCACTGAGCCTGTCACCACGCCCACCTCACTATCTTTTTTTTTTTTTTTTTTTTTTTTTTTAAGGCCAGGTCTTGCTAGGCAGCCCTTGACGGCTTTGGATTCAGCAGGTAACCTTGACTGACCTCAAACTTGTCATCCTCCTGCCTCCACCTCACAAGGGCTAGAATTCCACAGGCAGCAGCAGCGTGCCCATCTTCAGCATTTTTTCTCTACACTCTTTTTCTGTTTCAAACAACCGAAACTGCTTTCTGCAGCTTGCTCACTCAGAACCCTGGCTGATTAGCATGTATAACATACACTGTTCTGCCTATGTTAAAATCAGCACAGAGAAAACCACGCTAACAGTTTAACAATGCAGTTGCCTGGTGGAGAGTTGAGGCACACAGACAGGAGCGTGCGATGTGGCGTAGTCTTGTTCCGTGTTCCCACACCAGCCATGTCTCACACCTGGTGAAGAGGACATTTCCCCGGGCTTTGGACAAGGCTTTGTGTTTTCCAGGACATTTCGGGAGACTTGGTTGAGGAGCCAAGAATGAGAAGCAGTCTTTTGCTCCCTGACTACCTGCATTAGAATCAGCTACGTTTGTTTAAAAATTCATGGTCTTGGATTGCACTGCAGCCCGAGTCAGACGGAGGCCTGGAGAGAAAAAGCCCTGCCACAGCCGCAGGACTGACTGAATACCTGGGGCCCAGAGTAGGCACAGAACTGCTTGGCACCTGGCCCAGGCTGGTGCTGTGGGTCCCATCTTTTTCAAAGCCTGCCTTTAAAGCCTTTCTTGGCTGTTTTTGCCAACAGTTCTACTTCCTAGAACTTATCCTCAGGACATAATCACATGATGTGAAAGTATGTATGAGAGAAACACATTCATCATGGCTCCTGCTTAGATTAATGAAACATTTGGAAAGAACTCAGGTATCAATCAATAGTAAAGTAGGTAGGATAAATCTGACATATCCATACGATAGACAGCTACATAAGCTTTATAATTGTGAGGTAGATGTCTCTGCACAAAATTGAAAATGTATCTACAATGTATTGTACTTCATGGGAGGGGGGAAATTGGCAAAAGAATAGACTTATTTTGTATGTGACATATGGCACTCACATACGTACATAACTGTATGGCATGTATCATCTTCAGGACATTGTTTCTCACCCAGGAATGTAGATCTACATGCTATCGTGGACAACCTTGAATCCACTCTCTTACACACGCACACACGCACACACAGATTGCTGTAGTTATTCTCTAACAGTAAATCATGTCAGCTGTTATATAGTGTTAGGTATTGTCTTAGTTAGGTCTCTATTGCTGTGATGAAACACCATGACCAAAGCTTCCCGGGAGGAAAGGGTTTATTCAGCTCACACTCCCACACTGTAGTTCATTACTGAAGGATGTCGGGATAGAGACGCACACGGGGCAGGAACCTGGGAGGCAGGAGCGGGTTCAGAGGGTGTGGAGGAGTGTACCTTACTGGCTTCCTCCCCATGCCCTGCTCATCTTGCTTTCTTTCCTTTTCTTTTTGTTGTTGTTTTTTGAGACAAGGTTTTTCTGTGTAGCCTTGGCTGTCCTGGGCTTGCTTTGTAGACCAGGCTGGCCATGAACTCACAGAGATCTGCCTGCCTCTGCCTCCCTGAGTGCTGGGATTACAAGTGTGCATCACCACGCCCTGCTCAGCCTGCTTTCTTGTAGCACACAGGACCACCAGCCCAGGGGTGACCCAGACACGAAGGGCTGGGTACTCCCCCCCGAAACAATCACTAAGAAAAGGCCCTCCAGGCTACAGCTGAATCTTATGATGGCATTTTTTTCAGTTGAGGCTTCCTCCTTTCTGATGACTCTAGCCTGTGTCGAGTAGTCAGTACAGGCATCATAAGCAATACAGCGACGTTTGAAAGTAAACAGGAGGTGTGCACAGGCTGTGCAAACACTGTACTAGTTTATGTGAAGGACTAACCATCCATAGAGAGCTCTTGCTATCTTTGGGTGTCTCGGTTTCCTCAGGGGATGTATAAAGCTCCCAGTGAACCTGTCCCCCAGCTCCAGGGCTTCCCAAGGCCTGGTGCACAGGGTGTAGCTCAGTTGGTAGCATGCTTGCCTTGAACGCACAAAGCCGAGACCCATGGTCTGTCTCCACTAAGCACCACATAATTTAGATATAATGGTGCAGGCCTATGATCCAGCAATTAGGAAATGGAGGCAGGGGAATCAAAAGTTCAAGGCTACCCTCAGCTACATTTCTAGTTCAAGACTAGCCTGGAATATATGAGATTCTGAAAGGGTTAGACTAACTTTGTAACCTGTATGTCTTCTAAAGCCTATAGCTTTGAGTTTTAGGTTCAGGTTAAGCTAAAGCCTCTTAGTACCTTTCCAGAGAATGGAGGAATGTGACCCTATCTGTGAGGACAGATATAAAAAAAAGGCAAGCAATGACCTTCACTCAGCAAAAAAAAAAAGGACCAGACCCTTGTCTTTGAGATAGCATTTCTTAGCAATGAACCCAGACTTCTTCTGAGTAGCTTTTGACCTCCAGCCAAAAGTCCGAAGCCCCTAATCTTCAAGGATGAGCTAACCACCCCCACCTTAAATTGCAGCTGCATCCACACTTGGCAGGACTGGCCAAGCTTGAGCACCTAAGACTAACTAATTATCTTACTTTATAACTTCCTCATCCAATCCTAAATTGCCAAGACTGCAACTTCAAATCTCCCGCAATTTTTCTTTTAAAAACCTAAAGGCCTTTGTCTCCCGGTGCCACTCTTTGCTGACCGGCAGGGGTGACCCCATTGCGCAATGGTTAATAAACCTCTTGCTTTTGCAACGAGTCTTGGTCTGGGGGAGTTTCTGGGAAGGGCGTGATCTTGAACTCCTGAGCTGTGAGACCCCAGGTCTTAAAATTCTGTCTCTAAATAAATCAATGAGAAAAAAAAAACAAGGCCAATTTTATTCCACCATATCTTTAACTTTGTGTTTTTTCCAACCTGGAGTATTTGGGAAGAGATATAATTCTAATCTTTTTGTTTTGTAGTTAGTTTGAACATTGATTCAAATAAAGAATGCTGTAAATCACTTTAATGTTCCTTATGTCTCTTTAATTTGAAGGTTTCTTCATCATACATTTGTTTCTTTCTTGTTATTTTTTTGGTTGAAAAAAAATCCTGTATAGCCACCCTGTGTAGTACAGTAGCCATATTTGACAATAACACAAATTCTGGGAAGAAATCAGGAAAACAAGCCCATATACAACAGTCTCAAGAGTAAATTAAAATAGAAGACTGGGATCACACAGCAAAGTGCTTAAAGTTTAGCATGAGGACAAAACCCCTTATAAAAACCTGGACATGGATCAAGGAATCTTCTTCTTGTTAGTTTTGTTTTTGTTTTTCAAGACAGGGTTTCTCTGTGTAGCCTTGGCTGTCCTGGACTTTGTAGATCAGGCTAGCCTCAAACTCACAGCAATCTGCCTCTGCCTCCCTGAGTGCTGGGATTACAGGTGTGTGCCACCACACCTGGCTTAAAGAAACTTCTAACCCTAGCACTGAAGAGGTAGAGAGATGGATCTAGATGAATCCAGCGCTTGCTGGCCAGAAAGCCTCGCCTAACCAGAGAGCCCCTTGGGTCTTAGTGAGAGACTGTCTCGTAAAATGAGGTGAATGATGTTTGAGGACTGATACTCAAGCTTAACCTATAGCCAGCACAGCTATGCTTTTGATAAAACTATAACACTAAGTTGTGATTTGTTTCAAATGTGAACTAATGAAAACAAATAAATCTTTTTTTTTTTTTTAATGGAGCTGGAGAGATGGCTCAGTGGTTAAGAACACTGGCTGCTCTTCCAGAGGACCTGGGTTTGATGCACCCCATAGCAGCTCACAATCTGCTTTAACATCACTTCCAGAGGATCCAATGTCCTCCTCTGACCATTATGGGTACCAGGCATGCATGTAGTTCACAGTTATACATTCAGGAAAAATGCCTATACACATGAAATACAATAACAAATTAAAATAACTAAGTCTTCCAATGTGAACTTCACCCTTAAAGACTCAACATAGAAAGAGTTTACACTGTGGTGGTTTGGATGGCTTCCATTTGCTCATATGTTTGAATACTTGGTCCCCAGTTCTTGGAACTCTTTGGGAAAGATTAGGAAGTGTTCTTACTGGAGGACTGTGTCACTGGGGGTGACAGGCCTGGGGTCTCCCTCTCTGCCTACCGACATGCTTCCTGCCATGATGATAGTAGATTCGCCTCTGAAATGATGAGCAAGCCTCCAATTAAATGCTTTCTTTTATAAGAATTGCCTTGGTCATGGTGTTCCTTTACAGCAATACAATGCTAAGACATACGCTATCCAAACAGTGGTTTTATATTGGTCACACATTACAGTGATTCCATTTTTACTATATTGTATTAAATAAAACGTTAAAAAAACAATTTCAGTGCACAGCTGTTGCAGGATATTTGTTCCCATTGTGAACCCCAAAATTGTGAACTGTAAAACCTTGTTTCTTGTTTGGTGTGGTTGAGCCCTATCACACACCTTTACTCTAAGAACTTTCTTTTTTTTTTGTAAATGAGTTATAATGGTGTGGTTCAGCCATCTTTAACACACACCTTTAATCCAAGAGCTTTTTGTACACAGGATTTAATAAAGTTAATCTTAGGTCAAGAGGCAGAGCAAGAAACCAGCTGACAGAGATTAAAGAGTAGGCAGGACTTTGACTGGTAGGTATTTAAGACAGCATGGAGTAGAAGGAGCTTTAACTCTCTAGCTCTCTGGATTTTTGAGCTAGTAAGCCTTTGGCCTTGTTTTTTTTGTTTGTTTGTTTTTGTTTTTGTTTTTTTGTTTTGCCTTTTTCTCCTGGGCTGTCAGCTGAGCTAGTGAGCCTTTTGGGTTTTTTTCCATCAGGACATGAGCTGAGAAGGAAAGTCAGCTGGGTGCCTTCTCTGCCTCTCTGAGTTAGTAGGTTTTCACCCCGGCATCTAGTTCATTGGGTCTTTGTTGGTAAAATAAGACTGTCGGAATTTTCATTCTTTAGTAACAACACACAGTAATATCCAGTTTTCCATGTGGGTGTTGGGGATATGAACTCAAGTTCCCAGGCTTTGCTAACTGAGCTGTCTTCCTGGCCCATGAAGTAGACCTCACCCAGCTGTCTGAGCCCTTGTCCTTCAGGTCATGCCAGCAGAGGCTCTGGATCCACGAGCATGACCTGGTGTTAGTCCCCTTAATTGTGGGGCAATGCAGCAGGTAAGGGGACAAGTCCTTGGGGTGTTAGTCTCCACTTCTGGAATCATGATTTCTATTTCTTTTCCTCAATTTCCACTTATCTTCTCAAGCCTTTCTTTTCTCACATGACTCCCTTTCTACATTCTTCTCATCTTATGCTGTTTTTCCATCAATTTATCATTCTCTTTTTTTTTTTTTTTTTTTTTTTTTTTTTTTAGTTCATATAATATATTATGTTGTAGGTGTTCTCTTTTCCTGGGGAAGACTTCTGAATGCCTCACCATCTATAAGAACGCTGTGCCTTACTTTCTTTTGACTTAAGTGATTTTGCGTAGGTTGGCTAACAGTTGCTTTCTCTTGTTTACTTTTAATAATGAAACTTTTTGTTCTTTGAGAAAGAAAAAGTAGGCTAGGAAAAGTTTCCCAGACCCACTAACTTGGAAGCTCTCCTTCTGCCATTTTGACAAGATTATATCAAAAATACCTGTGGCTAACTACTTTTTGTCCTGGGCCCCGCTGCTCTCCCTTAATCTACATAATTTTCTCTTTTCCCCACTCACTTTCCTGGGATGCTCAGCTGAATTTTGTTCCTAACAAGTACTTTGTCAGAACTTTATCCCTGAACAAAAGCATATTGATTTTTAAAAACTTAGAGAGCCCAGACCTTTCCAGAACCTTCCACCTTCCAGAGATCTGCTTGCACACACATGTGCAAGACCAGGTGATGAGGATGCTTCAGAGTTGGAGACCTTCCTTCTAGAACAACAGCTCAAGGAGCCTGTGAGGTTTTTTTGCTTTGCCAGAATCACTGTTTTACCTGTTTTGTTTTGTTTTGTTTTCTGGAGGAAAGTGATGAGTTCAAAAATTACAGTAATGCCATTTTGGAAAGCAGCCTGGCAGCTCCTTGGAAGTTCTGTTTAGATGAGCAAAGATAGAGGAAAGGGGCTGGAGAGATGGCTCAGCAGCTGAGAACACTGGCTGCTCTTCCAGAGAACCCAGGTTCCACAGCAGGTTAGCTCACAACTATCCGTAGCTTCCGTTCTAGGGGACCTGATGCCCTCATCTGTCTTCTGTAGGCACCAGCTAGGCACTTGGTACACAGACACACATGCAGGCATATATGTTGCATGTACAAAAAAAAGTTACATCCAAATGCCTGTACAAGCGTTATTCATGATAGCCTAAATGTAAAAATAACTCAAGTGTCCATTAATAGATGGGTAAATGAATAAAGAAAACAATATATCCGTGCACTGGGATGTTAAACAGACTTTAAAAGCAATGAAATTCTAACATATACACCAACATGGATGATCTTTAAGAACATTATGCTAAGTGTGATAAGCCAGGCACAAGGGGCAAATATTGTATTATCCACTGACATGAAAATTCCGGAACAGGCAATTTTATAGGGACAAAAACAGATCAATGGTTGTGTATGTGGGTGGAGGGTGAGTGTTTTCCTTTTGGGGTGATAAAAGTGTTCTAAGCAGACTGTGGTGATGGTCGCTGAAATCTGTGAATTTATACAAAGAAAAGAAAAGGAAAACACACTGAGCTGGGTGGGACAGACATCTTATTAGTAAAGCACTTGCCACTTAAGCTAAGGACTTAGGTTCAGTCTTAGCACCTGTGTGGTAAAGCTGGGTGCCTAACACTGGTAAGGCAAGGACAGCAAAATCCCTGGGGCTTGCAGGCCAGCCAGTTGATATGCTGAACTGATGCTCCAGATTGAGTGAAAGACTTTGTCTCAAAAACAAGATGGAGAATGTTTGGAGAGGGCGCCTGATCCCTGACCTCTGACCTCCACAATATACACACATGTGTGTGTGCACCAGGATGCACACGAACACATTTACATGGAGAAAAAGAAAACCTACTGAATTGTACAGTGTGTGGATTATAGTGCAACAAAGCTGTTATTCTTAAAAAAGCAGCTACCTTGTCGGCAAAATGATAATTATATACAGATGTCGGTCCTTCCATTCATTGCAACACGTTTCATGAATAGCGCCTCGCAGACAGTCACAGCGTGACATTCTCCTGTAGAGATGAGTGCACCCTGAGCGAGCCTTTGTGGCTTCAGGCGTTTGTTTACTCTCTACAAGCCATGGTGAGGGAGAGTGGTGTGGCCATGATAAAGGCCCCTTCTGGCCTCTGAATTAATCTGCTCTGCTCTGGGAATCATGGCCCCTTTGCCGGGCCTCAGTGCAACCCGGCTGCTGCCTCCATGAAAGGAAACAGATATCGTCCGTGTTGACCACTCTTTTCTCACTGGCAGACCCCTGCTCAGCCCTTCCCTGGTTCCAGGGCTGTCAGGGTCACCGCCATCTCCCCAAGCCTCCCCCCCGCTGCCCCGCCAAGACACATTCTGCTCTCCATCTTGTCAGACAACAAAGACACTGGAGGAATTTATTTATACCTTCAGACAGCTAATGAGACAATTCAGTGAAAAGCAGCCCCAGCTTGCTGTAGCCTCCCTGGGTCTTTGATTGCCTTTTCTGTGTTCCAATTCCCAAGCATTTATTCTACATATAAATTTTCCACGGTGAATAGACACCATTCTTCTGAGAAACCCATTTGTTCCCTTGGCCATTTTATTTCAATCTCTTGTTTTGCTTTTTATTATTATTGTTAAGCTGTAATTAATTCCTCCTCCATCAGCTCCTCTTTAGTGCTCTCTGTCTAACGGAGCATCAAGTGGCTTTGCCCACCCCCAACTGCACCCCTGTTCTTGAGAAGAATGAAGCCTCTGACAGCCCCAAACCCCACAGGCTGCTAAATCTTTTCCTCCGTGGAATGAGGTCAGGAGGGAGGCAGGAAGGGAGGGAGAGAGAAAGGTCTGGGCAGGGAGGTTGAAATGATTTCACAGTCAAGCGACCATGGATTTTAATCTCAGTGAGATACTCTTGAGTCTATTTAGCAGACATACTCTAAAGACACTTTGAAAGTTATGTAAGATAGGCCTAGAGAGATGGCTCAGTGGTTAAGAATGCTGCCTACTTTCCAGAGGACCTGGGTTCAGCTCTCTGCCTACATGGTAGCTCACAGTGGTCTGTAACTCCAGTTCCTGGGGATCTGACGCCCTCTTTTGGCCTCCATGGGCACCAGGCACACAAGAGATGTGCATGCTGGTGAACATTCATACGTGTAAAAATAATAAAAATTTTTTACAGTTATACATGAAGGGGCTGGGGAGACTGCTCAGTAAGTAAAATGTTCAGTGCCTAAGTGTAAGGATCTGAGTTTGGATCCCCATTTTCACCTGAAAAAGCTGGGTGTGGTGGCAAATGTTGCTGTGAGCTCAACACTGGGGACAGAGACAGGCTGATCCCTTGCCCTCACAGGCCAGCCAGACTAGACAAGTTGGTAAGTTACTGTTTCGGTGAGAGACTGTTTCAAGAAGGGCTGTAGGCAGCGCTTGAGGAAGACACTACATGTCGGCTTCCCGCCGCCGCAGTTAGGACAGATGCACAGAGAAACTAACACAAACACAGGCAGAGACTGGATGGGTCTACAAGCCAAGAGACACTGCTGGGCACTGACTCCAAAAGAGCTCAGTGGATTCCCGTCTGGCTCCAGGGCCAGTCAGCTTGCAGCTTGGTTTTGAACTTTTAACCTCTGGAAGCCTGAGAAAGAGAGAGAACCCCAAAACAAATACACTGTTAGGTTGAGTCACTAGGTTTATGGTCATTTGTTACAGCAGCCACCAGCAACTAATATGGTTTCCACACCTGGAAAAAGTTCATTTCTAAGTGGTTAGAGAAGTTTCCTGTTGACACAGACCTGCTTGGGATCCTTCTGAGAAGTCATACCATTTCTTTGTCTCAAGGACTGGCGTTTTCCAGCAGGCCAAGACAATATATGCATGTCTCACCCCACCATCTAGGACCCTGGCTCTTTGTTCATTCATTCACTCGTTCACTCATCAAATACTATAATAGTGATAATAAATTATATTATCATATAATTTATATTAAAGTACAATTTATTTTTAAATTATTATTATTATTAATTATTATTATTTGAGAAGGGGCTCATGTAGCCCAAACTGGTCTCAAGTTTCCTATGTAGCTGAGGCTGACTTTGAACTTCTGATACTTCTGCATCAGCTTCCTGAGTGCTGGAATTACAGTCATATATCATTATGCCTAGTTTTATGTAGAGCTGTGGTCAAATCTTGAGCTTCTTGCACAGGCAAGCACTCCACCAATCAAGCCACTTCCCAACCCTGTTCTAAGTCTTTTTTTTTTTTCTCATCAGTTAATTACACTTTTTCTAAGGACCCAGTTTTCTTTGTCCTTCATGTATCTGGGAAACTTCTAGCCATTCTCCCTGTAAACTCAGCTCTTTATGAATTTAGGAACTCATCAGTTGGGCCATACATACTTGTGGTTCTGCTCCCAGATGGGACTGACGTCACCAGTGCCAGTGTCTCTCATGGGCAGAACAGACCCCCATGAGTTCTTGTGTTTGTGGTGAGATATGAAAAACAGTACACATTCTGGTTGAAGAACTCAGAGTAGCTTCCTTTCCCAGCCTGCCCACTTCTCGTTAGCTGAGACAGAGGCCTTCATGGGTGGCCCTGGCCAGGATCTTCCCAGAGCCCACTGGAGAGAGTTGATTCCTGCTCTAGGTATTAGGGTGGGTGTGAGTTCATTGCCCTCTTTCTTTGTCATACAAATTTCCCCACAAGTTTTTCACCCACACACCACACATCAGACAGGAAAGAGAACAGAGAGGCCCTGGCCTCAGAGAGATGTCTCCGAGGCCACGCTAAGAACAGCAGTCAATCACTGCAGGTAGCTTTAGGTGACATGGTGCGATGGTTAATACTGACAGTCAACTTGTCAGAATCTAGAATTGCCTAAAAGACAAACTTATGGCTTTGTCTGTGAAGGATTTTCTAGATGGGATGAGGTGGGAGGATCACCCTAAATGGGAGTGACACCGTGGCCTGAGGTGCTGCAGTGAATAAAAAGGAGAAGCTGAGTACCAGCATCCACGTCCCTGCTTCCTGACAGTGGTTGCCATGTGACCAGCTGCCTCCTGCTCCTCCTGCCTTGTCTTCCCTAGGTGATAGATGAGACCCTCAAACTTGAGCCAGAGGAAGCCATCTTTCCTTTCCTTTCCTTTCCTTTCCTTTCCTTTCCTTTCCTTTCCT